>NC_079313.1:59795073-60101479 GCF_029931775.1 Euleptes europaea
ATGAATGAGGGAAAACCTGAAGACATAAAAATGAAGCCCCCCCTCAAACCAGGGAGAGAGAGACTGGAGGGGGAACACACACCCCAGGCAGAACCGGCAAAAGCCCCCTTTGGCTTCCCCCCCCACACACAGAAACTGCTCCCTCCCCACACACACACAGACTCTGCTTTCCCCCCCCCACACACACAGAAAAGAAAAATTACAGATTAAAGCCCCCAAAGGGGGTCTCACTGTGGCTGTCTTCTGTTCCATCAGGAGGGGCTGGGAGGCTGGGTAATCCAATATGATTCCATTTGTATCCAATATGAGATCCATATGTATGCATCTCTCGAGGGTGATCCATTCATTCCAATAGGGAAAAGGGGAAAGCCCATATCTCGGGGGGCCCTGACCCAATGTTTACAAAACTTGGGTGGTCTCTTAAGAAGCCTTGTCTGGGGTCGGCACACCCAAAAATGCGCCCCCTGCAGCCACGGAAAGAGAAAAGGGGGAGAGCCGATATTTCTGCCCCCACTGAACCCATCTTTACAAAACTTGGGTGGTTTCTTAATAAGGATTGTCTGAAGCTATGATAAAAGTTTGGGGGCTGCACCGCCCAAAAAGTGCCCCCTGCAGCCACGGAAATGGAAAAGGGGGAGAGGAAAAAGGGGTGGAGCCCATATCTCGGGACCCCCTGACCCAATGTTTACAAAACTTGGGGGGTCTCTTAAGAAGCCTTGTCTGATGCTCCGCTGAAAGTTTGGGGTTGGCACACCCAAAAATGCGCCCCCTGCAGCCACGGAAAGGAGCGAATGTGCACAAGCACCCCCGCACACACACACAAGGATTTCCCTCTCTCTCTCTTTCCCCGGCGGGGCCGCACATCAGCTGATTCCTCCAGTACTCAATCCTGACTGATTGGCTAGAAGAAGACCCAGCTTGGCCACCGATTGGCCGGGGGAGGAGAATGCTGCTTACTGAAGGTTATGCTGCTTACTGACGGCCCCGAATTGGCCGGATTTATTCGTGAACTCCCGAACTCGCTGAATTCGGCTCCCCGGTTGCCCGCCAGTTTTTAGTTTGGTTCGTCCCGAACTAAAAACCACCGAATCAAGGGAAATTCGGCTGATTTTCAGTTCGGGCCGAACTGAATCAACAGCCCTAGCTGCAAGTAACTTTCCTTACTCAAACCCCTGCGTTTAGTGAAGATTGGGTCAAGGGGTCCAATTTTATTGGCCCCCATTTTCTCCATTTGAGGTCCAATAAAATTGGACCCCCTGACCCAATCTTCACCAAACCCAGGGGTGTGTGTAAGGAGAGTCACCAGCAGTTATGCTGCAAATTTTGTGGCTCTACCTTTAAGAAACACCCCCCCAAGAGCCCTGCAAAGATTTCCTATTGACTAATATAGAGCTGTGCTCTAATTTTTAAAGAGCTTGGCTCCATTGTACCATATGTAGAGTCTTTATTGCCTAGCAACACTCACTAAGGGAATCTGTTGCTTAAAGCTACAGGCACTCCATTTATGATTCTTATGGGGGTTTTTTTGTTTTTTTTAAACTCCCTAATCTACTTTTTATTTCACATTTTTCTGCAAACCTGGTGCCCTTTTCAGGTTTGTATAAACCTGTCCGTTCACAGCTCCAGTTTCTGGGTTTTAAGTATCTTTAGATTTGGGTGACTTGACTATTAGTATATAGATGACTACTGGGCTATTATCTCAAAAGAAAACCTTCCTGTTATTGATTTTCTTTAAAGCATTGAGAATCCAAGGCCCAATCCACATAGAGCCAGTGTGGTGTAGTGATTAGAGTATCATACTAGGATCTGGACAAGCCATGTTTGAATCCCCATGCTGCCATGGAAATTTACTGAGTGACTTTGGGTCAGTCTGTCTCTCAGCTTAACCTACCTCATAGAGTTGCTATGAGGATAAAATGGAGAAGGAGATAATGATGTTGTAAGATGCTTTGGGTCCTCATTAGGGAGAAAATTGGGGTATAAAGACCTACATAAATAGATACATATGGATGACATGAGCTTATGGAACTTCCTCATAATCAGTATACATTTTTCTTCATTCCTCTTAATCTTCACTTGTTATCATTCATTGCCATTTCAAATACAGAAAGATCTTGAAACATATCCAAATCTAGAAGATAGCAAAATCTGCAGTTAGAAATATGAGTATTTACAGTACCACTTAATGATAATACCCTGTTCATTTCTAGCTTACACTCATCATCTGAGATATAAATTACAAACTATTAGAGATGTATGAATATGTATTTTTCCATTTCTTTTAATTATCATGTGTAGTCATGAAAGCCATTTTCCTCTCACCTATTTACTTTGGCTAATTTCCCATTTACATTTGTTTCTTGTATGCTACTTTTAAACCATTTGTTATGTTATACATAATTTGACATCATTTTTGCAACGTTTATGCCATGTAAATGCATGAAATACAAAAATAGACGTGATTTTGAATGCAATATATCACCATTTCCTTAATATAGAACAAAGGCAATTGCTCTTTTATCCCATGGAAAAACTATAAAAGAAACTTGAACCTTTGAATCATCACTTGCCGCAGGCACCCATTCAATGAAGATGCAAGACAACAGCTTGGGTTTAACTAGTATATTTAATTAATTAAACCGATCTGCATCACATTTAAATATCTAACTTATTTAAACAGGCAGGCTGTGCTAGGCAGCCTGCCGGTGGCTGCCTTTTCTGGAAGACCCACCCTGACTCCAAACATAACACAGCCAGCATCTTCTGCAGGCCTTTTAAAATCATTGCCTGTACACAATGTGCCAAGAGGTGCCTAGTCCCAGCCCCTCACCTGATGCACCACACAGCCACTACCAGGTTTGGAAAGATGTTGCTCAGTACCAAGGGCTGCTCCTTTCCAGCTGCACCCTGCTGCACTCTCAGTGATGCACTGTTCCAGACAGTGGCGAATCTACTATGAAACGAATGAAGCTTAAGCTTCAGGGCCTCTAATCCCAGAGGGGCCCTGAAGCAGCTTATTTTTTAATGAGTGAACTTTTCAACAAAATCGACGGAGTTTTTTTTAAGTGTTTGTTATTAAAATAAGGAAAATCATTTCCCCCTCCTCCATTTACTCACAACAACAACCCTTTAGGCCAGGATGAGAGTCTAAGCGAATGCTGTACCACTGAGCCACAGCTCCTTCCATCAAGGGGAGAACGCCATAAGGGGCTTGGATTTTAAACTGCCACCCCCCTTTTTTGAAATTCCAAAAGGAGGGAACAAACAGTACCAGTGGCAGCCAGTTGCAGCCATGGTGGGGGAGTGACTAATGTCGAACCTCTGAATAGCCTTCAAAATGGCTGCCACTCTTCACATCTGCCAGAAACTACAAAATAGCTGCCACTACCTCATGACCAAAAAGGCAGCTGTGCGCTGAAATACCAGGCCCTGTCAGCCACGTGCAGCAAATGATGGCCCAGCTGACTTAAAAAGTCCCAAAGATCTCCAAAATTAAGCCATTGTTGTCACAAAACAATGTTCTAGAGCAAGACACTCCCAAAATAAAAATGTTCCTCTCTGCCTTCTAGTGCCAGCCCTTTAACTAAGCATGGGAAAAATAAATGGCAATTTAAAAAGACCTGTCCAACAGTTGATCATCATGGGTCTTTTTTTATTTTTTACAAAACCGACAGGTGCTCTAATCTAATGAAAGAGCTATTGAAAGGTAATGGCTATAAGGTTAGAAACAAGGGGGTAGGTGAAGAGGGGGAGGTAGATGAGGTGGGGGGAATAGTCCTTTAGCAACCTTTATCCCAAACTTGGAAAAAAACACCTGCTTAGAAGAGGGGGGGAAACAAGAACACTCACTCTACTTCCCACTTTTTATAAACATTTAAAGATGAAAGGCCAAGGGGAATCCCCTGACTCATACAAATCCTCACTCAAAAGCTCCTACATTCACTCACCTACACACAAAACAATAAGCAACTTTTCACCCAAAACATGCTCCCAAACACATCGCCCTCAAAACTCTCACAAAATTACTCCAAAACTCAGCAGAAACGAAGGCAAGGACCATCTTTCTCAGCCAACAACCGCCAAAGCTTGCTCAGAAGAGTCACAGCTAGAATATAACCTGAACAGCCACAACTTCCTGTTGGCTGCCAATCATTTTAGCACCCAATGGGTGATTCTGCCTTCTTTGAACTCCAGTAGGCTGGGGCAACTGTTCCTAGGCTGGACCAATGTGCTGCAATCTCACTGGAAAATGGAGGTCAGAGATGACAGAATTATAGCTTCAGTTTATTGAAATGACCCTCACCCCCCCCCAACAATGACTGAACTCCATGATGTCATGAAAAGTTCATTACCATTCAAAGGGCAAACTCAGGAAAAAGGATAAAAGACAAGAACAGGCCATATTTTGTTGGGGGAGGGGTCATGATGAGTGCTGAATGTAGGGTAAAGCCATTAGAATAAACTTTTTTGTCAATTTTCCCAGCTTCTGCTTGTTATGCTCTATAAAACCATAAAAATTACTGATATTCACAGGAAATGTTATATTTAATATCATCTTTGCTAAACATGATTAAACTGTTCTTTGTTTTAGGGTTTTATGGTAGCTCTGCACATTTGAGTCAGCATTAATCACTTGTAATTTCAAAGCATTTTCTTTTTTATACATTTAGCTATTGCATTGATGTTCTGCTCTTACAAAGGGGCTCTCTGGGGTTTTTCCATATAAGGGGCTGATCAAATCCAGTGACAAATACTTCCAAACTATTCACAGGCCCTAAAATATTCTTGTAGATATTAATTGAGCTGTTGAAGAAGAGCAACCCTGCATAACAACAACAACAACAACATATAATTAGGACTCATTGTTCTGGTGCAATGTACAATCCCTGAATACAATAGAAATTCAGACATTTAGACAGTAATCCTAAACAAGTATGCTTGGAATCAATGGATCTGACTCATAGGAAAGTGTTCTTTGGATTGCACTGCTTAAAACCTGCCTATAGAATCCATTTTTTGCAAGATGAACTTCACAGATCTCATTTATAGATGAAAGGCCAAGGGGAATCCCCTGACTCATACAAATCCTGCTTTATAGGCAGATCTCATTCCATGGAGACAAGTATTCAAAGGGCAGTTTCACACAGCCCAAAAAATGCACTTTCAATCCACTTTCAGTGCACCTTAACGATCGTTTGCAAGTGAATTTTGCCAGTTCACACAGTAAAATCCCCCTTCAAAGTGGATTGAAAGTGCATTGTTTGGGCTGTGTGAATGTAGTCATAGAGTTTCAATATCCCGAGACTTCTATGGAATTAGCACTGATAGAATGCTGTAAAAACAAACAGGAATATCATGGCACTTTAGATTAACAAAATATATTCCAGCATAAACATTGGTGGACTAGAGCCTATGTCTTCAGATGCTATGAGTTCCACCATGCAGAGGTTTGCACCTGTGTGGGACCACTGATCCTGCCATCCCAGGTCTACCCCCAGCATGTGGGCTGGGGAAGACTTTCATTGGCCAGAAGGTGGGTCCCCTGGTGCCTGGATCGGTGCCCTACACCACGCAAATGCTCTGGCAGCTGATTTACCCCAACTTGGTTGTTGCATGCATGTGTTTGCCACCTTGCCTCCCTCCCTGCCCCTCACCTACCCTTAGGACTGCAGTTTGGATTCTCTCCAATCTGTTCAAGGGGAAGGTGATGTTTTAGTATGGTAGCCTAGAGTGGCCCACACTGGTAGGAGAGTCTCCTATGTAGAGTTACCTTCATAGTCTTTCTAGTATATTTGAAAGCTATGGCACACTGAGGTCTGTGCTTAAAAGGCTCTGGTTAGGAAACCAATGGAAAAACCTAACAAGTTTTGCAGAAAAAAGTAGTCTGGCAGTTACTGGCATTGTGTATTCTGCAAAAAATATACAAGCTGTTAAAAAATATCTCCAAGTTGTATTTGTATAACGTTGATCTTAAACATCATAGTTTACTTTCCCTTCCTGGTAAAAATAAACCTATTTATTGTTATTTTAGAAGTCTCTGTTTTCTGTCTTGGTAAATTTAAGGCAGACAATGTCAACTAGTGGTTTTACTAAAGAAGGGTGCAGTGAGCACCTCAGAAATTCCATAATGAGTTACTTCAGGGTGGCTAACTAGGGTTGTGCAAAAATATTTTTTGGTAAATTTCCGGTTCAGGTTTATTGGGCTGTTTTTTTTACCAAATACAAAATCCAGGGAATAAAGCCAAAGCTGGATAGCCAATCACTAAATCAGCCAAATCGGTATTTTGTTTTTTTGCTTCGGCTTTCCCCAGCCTTTTTCCTATGGGATTTTAGTTTAATGAGCTCTGAAGGAGGCATTTTTGGAGGTAGAGTTTCCAAATTTTCATGGTTTCTTCAAGGGACTCTCCTTGCATGAACGCCAATGTTTGGTGAAGACTGGGTAAGGGAGACTGATTTTATGGGATCTGGAAGGGGTCGCCCCCTCCTCCATAGAGAAGCATTGTAAACTTTGTGCAGGCCCATAGCAAGCATTCATGGGAAACTGAGTTTTACCACAACTCTTTGGAGAGGAAGCGGCTGTTACAGTCTGTGAAAAGTAAGTCTTAAAATTCTCCCAGGCTGCATTTTTTGAGGTAGAGTCACCAAATTTGCAGCATAGCTTCAAGGGACTCTCCTTGCATGAACCCCAAAGTTTGGTAAAGTTTGGGACTGGGGGGTCCGATTTTATGGGGTCCAGAAGGGGACGCTCCCTTCCTCCATAGAGAAGTATGCTAAAGTTTACAATGCTTCTCTATGGAGGAGGGGGCGACCACTTATGGACCCCATTAAAGTGGACTCCCTGACCCAATCTTCACCAAACTTTGGGATTCATGCAAGGAGAGACCCTTGAAGCTACCCCAAAAAATTGGGAACTCTGTCTATAAAAATGCCCCCACAGCAGCTTCAGAAAAAAATCTCCATAGACTATAATGGACCCAATTTTTTTGGTAAACCTGGTGTGTGTGTGTTAAGTGCCGTCAAGTCGCTTCCGACTCATGGCGACCCTATGAATGAAAGTCCTCCAAAATGTCCTATCTTTGACAGCCTTGCTCAGATCTTGCAAATTGAAGGCTGTGGCTTCCTTTATTGAGTCAATCCATCTCTTGTTGGGTCTTCCTCTTTTCCTGCTGCCCTCAACTTTTCCTATCATGACGGTCTTTTCCAGTGACTCTTGTCATCTCATGACGTGACCAAAATACGACAGCCTCAGTTTAGTCATTTTAGCTTCTAGGGTCAGTTCAGGCTTGATTTGATCTATAACACACTGATTAGTTTTTTTGGCAGTCCACGGAATCCGCAACACTCTCCTCCAACACCACATTTCAAAGGAATCTATTTTCTTCCTATCAGCTTTCTTCATTGTCCAGCTTTCACACCCATACATAGTAATAGGGAATATAATGGCATGAATTAATCTAGTCTTGGTGGCCAGAGTCACATCCTTACACTTCAAAAAAATTTCTAGCTCCTTCATGGCTGCCCTTCCCAGTTTCAATCTCCTTCTAATTTCTTGGCTGCAGTCTCCCTTTTGGTTGATGGTGGAGCCAAGGAATAGAAAGTCTTGGACAATTTCTAATTCCTCATTGTCAACCTTAAAGTTGTGTAATTCTCCTGTAGTCATTACTTTTGTTTTCTTGATGTTCAGCTGCAGTCCTGCTTTGGCACTTTCTCTTTTAACTTTCATCAGTAGTTGTTTCAAATCTTCACTATTTTCTGCCAATAATGTAGTGTCATCAGCATATCTCAAATTATTAATGTTCCTCCCTCCAATTTTCACTCCACCTTCATCTAAATCTAATCCTGCTTTCCTAATTATATGTTCTACATATAGATTGAAGAGATAGGGAGATAAAATACATCCTTGTCTGACACCTTTGCCAATTGGAAACCTTTCCGTTTCTCCATATTCTGTTCTAACGGTGGCCTCTTGTCCAGAGTACAGGTTGAGCATCAAAACAATCAGATGTAGTGGCACACCCATTTCCTTTAAAACCAGCCATAGCTTTTCATGATCCACACAGTCAAAAGCTTTGCTGTAATCTATGAAACACAAGCTGATTTTCTTCTGAAATTCTCTCGTACGCTCCAGTATCCAGCATATATTTGCAATATGATCTCTAGTGCCTCTTCCTTTTCTGAAACCAGCTTGAACATCAGGCATTTCTCATTCCATATATGGTAACAGCCTTTGCTGTAAGATTTTGAGCATCACTTTACTTGCATGAGAAATTAATGCAATGGTCAGATAGTTGTTGCAATCGTTGATGTCTCCTTTCTTGGGAATTGGAATGTAAATGGATCGTTTCCAGTCTGTGGGCCATTGTTTTGTTTTCCATATCTGTTGGCATATTCTTGTCAAGATTTTGATGGACTCCGTTTCTGTGGCTTGGAATAGCTCTATTGATATCCCATCTGCTCCTGGTGATTTGTTTCTCCCGATTGCTCTCAATGCAGCTTTCACTTCACTTTCTAAAATTGTAGGTTCTTCTTCAAAAGATTCTTCTTGGAAAGAATCTTTTGTCCTTTCATCTCTTCTGTATAGTCCTTCAGTGTATTGTTCCCACCTTTTCTTTATTTTGTCCTGTTCAGTTAATGTATTTCCATGCTGATCTTTCAGCATGCCTAACCGTGCTTTAAATTTCCCTTTGATTTCTTGGATCTTGTGGAACAGATCTCTTGTTCTTCCTTTTTTGTTGTTCTCTTCTATTTCTTTACACTGGTTATTATAATAGGTCTCTTTGTCTCTGCGTGCTAGTCGCTGGAACGTTACACTTAGACTTTTGATTCTATTTCTGTCACCTTCTAGTTTTGCTTCTCGACTATCTCTGGCAATTTTAAGAGTTTCCTCAGACATCCATCGAGGTTTTTCTTTTCTTTTGGCTACAGGAATAGTCTTTGCACATTCTTCCTTGATAATATCTCTAGTTTCCACCCACAGTTCTTCAGGTTTACATTCACTTGAACTTAGTAATGCAAATCTGTTCCTTACATGGTCTTTAAACTCTTCCGGAATATTGCTTAGATTGTATTTTGGTGCTATAAATGTTTTGGTGTTTTTCTTAAGCTTTATCTTGATTTTCGATATTACCAATTCATGATCTGTACCACAGTCGGCTCCTGGTCTTGTTTTGGCTGAAAGAATAGAGCTTCTCCATCTTCTGCTTCCAATTATATAATCTATTTGATTTCTATATGGGCCGTATAGTGATGTCCATGTATACAATCATCTATTTGGTTGCCTGAAACATGTGTTTGCAATGAACAGAAACCTGGAAATAAAGCCAAAATACAAATGTAACAGTACGGGTATTTGGCTTATTCTGGGTTTACCATCAGGTTGCCATCAAGTTGCTTCCAACTCATGTTGATCCTATGAATCAATGTCCTCCAAAATGTCCTATCGTTAACAGCCTTGCAAACTGAGGGCTGTGGCTTGCTTTATAGAGTTAATCCATCTTGTGTTGGGTCTTCCTCTTTTCCTGCAGCCCTCAACTTTTCCCAGCATTATTGTCTTTTCCAGTTACTCTTGTCTTCTCATAATGTGACCAAAGTACCATAGCCTCAGTTTGGTCATTTTAGTTTCTAGGGACAATTGAGGTTTGATTTGATCTAGAACCCACTCATTTGTTTTGGTTTTTATGGTGGCCCACAGTATCTGTAACACTCTCTTCCAACACCACATTTCAAAGGAATCTATTTTCTTCCTGTCAGTTTTCTTCATTGTCCAGCTTTCACACCCATACATAGTAATAGGGAATATGATGGCATGAATTAACTTAATCTTGGTGGCCAGTGACACATCCTTACACTTAAGAATTTTTTCTAGTTCCGATATGGCTGCCCTTCCCAGTCTTAATCTCCTTCTGATTTCTTGGTTGCAGTCTCCCTTTTGGTTGATGATGGAGCCAAGGAACAAAAAGTCTTGAACAATTTCAGTTTCCTCACTGTCCACTTTAAAGTTGAGTACTTCTCTAGCAGTTATTACTTTTTTCTTCTTGATGTCCAGCAGAAGTCCTGCTTTGGCACTTTCTCCTTCAACTTTCTGCAGCAGTTATTTCAAGTCTTTGATATTTTCTGCCAGTATCATCAGCATATCTCAAATTGTTATTTTCCCCACCCCAATTTTCATCACTGTAGTGTTGAAAGAATGGTGCCTGTCTGCTATTGCAGTACTCATTGGAGTATGTGTTCATAAGTGCTATCAAGTCACTACCAACTTTTGGCTAGGGTTATCAGCCTCCAGGTAATAGCAGAAAATCTCCTGCTATTACAGCTGATCTCCAGCCGATAGAGATCAGTTCACCTGGAGAAAATGGCCGCTATGGCAATTGAACTCTATGGCATTGAAGTCTCTCCCCTCCCAAACCCCACCCTCCTCAGGCTCCGCCCCAAAAATATCCCGCCGATAGCAAAGAGGGACCCGGCAACCCTACTTATGGCCATCAAAGCAAGGGGCTTTTAAGGCAAGTGAGAAGCAGAGGTGGTTTGCTATTACCTTCCTTCTCAGAGTCCTTCTTGGTAGTCTTCCATCCAAGTATAAACCGTGCTTTGCTTCTTAGATCTGACAAGATTGGGCTATAACATGCCCCCTTCCCTCTTATCCAGTGGTGTGGCAGAAGTTTTTTTTAATGTAGATAGAAGAAATAGGCATTCAGGTCCACACTGCATAATATGTATAGATTTGGTGGGCAGAAGGACAATCCTGATGAAAAAACAAAACCTTCCATTTGGCTCATTGCGTGGCCTAGGTGATGGACAATGTTGCTAGGTGAGTTTAAAGTATTGTTGTTGTAGTAGTGTGCATGAGGTCAGAATCTTATTGTCCTTTTTTGATAGAGAAGTAAACTTTCTAACATAAATGGCTAGCCTACCAATATAACATTGTGTGGAGGATAGAAGAGTTTAGCTTAGAAAGGGCTTTCTTGAGCCTCTCCTTTTTGCTGCACAAGATGCTGCACAAGATGCTAATAAGCTCAGCAGTTTCCTCAAGAGTGTGTGGCACAGTCGCTCACAAACTGACTGAGAGTTAAGAGTCCACTACAGTCTGCCTAACACTTAAAGCAGGCTGTAGCGGATTCTTCACTCTCAGTCAATTTGGTATAATGTCCCTTTGATTATATTTTGATTTTTAAAAAATGACATCTGTTTATATCTGTGCAAGAATGCAGTAGGCATTCTCATTAATGTTTCAGTCAACCAAGTGCACTGCAGTTTCTGTTTTGTAATCTGTAGTAAGTGTGATATGAGTGTGTGTGAGTGTGCATGAGGGAGAGGAGTTGAAGGCAAATCACCCCACAATGAGTTAAAATATTTTGTCTATTTGACATAATAGTCATTTTGTGATGTGTTGGACAAATTTTTGTGTCAGTTTTATTTGATTAAGTGCAACTCAGTGCGAAATGATTCTGGCCTTCAGACCAAATTTCTGTTTGCCAACAGTTATTCCACTTCTAGTATGAGTTTCTCTGATGAAAACAGCCAGTTCTGAAAAATATCAAACATCTGGTTTTATTACTAAGATATAGCAGTTGAAATTTGATAATACACAAACACCCTTTTACTCCTATTACATCATGTTTGGGCCACTTATTATGAACTTCCTTTTTAAATTATCAGAAACAGATGGCTTCATTTTACAGATTCTAAAGTGACTCTTTGAGCACAATCCTGAAAGGGGGGGTAGAGCCGTGTTGCCTCCTCAGAGGCTACTTGGCCACCATGGAGACAAAAAAAGCATTTAAAAAAAGGAGAAAGGGGGGAAATGCCCCATAGCACAAAGGGAGGCTGCACCACCAAAAAAGGTGGCACACCCCCACCGCAGCTCAAGGGGGCATTCCGAGGGCAAAACGGCTGTGGAAGCTGCCTAAAGGCAGCTCCACCCCGGGAATGCCCTGGGAATGCCCCCCTGCCAATGCAGGCTTTCCCCATTATAAGGTGGCACCATGCCGGTGCAGGGTCACTCTGGCTCCTAAGGAGCTTCAGCCCCCCTTTCAGGAATGGGCTTCCTGTGTCTCACAATACTGCATGGGAATTAAAACGTGGGGGTGGCGGGCAGCAATGGGTTGCCTAAGGGAATGGGTGACATTTCTATTGTGATGATTTAATTGCTGGACTGCAGAGGGGACTGGGCCATTGTCCTGAGCACTACGGCACCATTTTCCCTTAAAACCAAGTAAGTTTCAGCTACTAGGAACAAAGGATGGTTTCTAGTGGGACCAATAATGACTTAAAGTGATCAAGTTCTAGCAGATGCTAGTGGCAGCTTCTGGTCTTGGCTGCCTGTTCTAATGAATGCCAACTGCACAGGTGCAAAAGTGGGACATCAGCTTGAAATAAGACTCATTAATTATGAACAAAGTAAGAATCAGTAACCCGATGCATAATAAAGATGAGCACTGCTAAAGAGCGAAAATACTTGTAATGAGTCCATTATTTGTGAACGTCATCAGCATCATTAGTTTAAATTTAGCAGTGCACCTTCCCCTGGTGCTAAACTTGGCTGAAAGGATTAAAAGACACTCAGAGCAGTGTACAGAAAAGACTCTGTATTTATAGTTCATAGCAAAAGAGCAAGAGATGTGTTTCTCTCTCTCTCTGAAAGTTACGGTTCAGCTTGTGCTGCTAAGATCTTCACCTTTAACTCCCTATGGGGATCACACCACATCATTTCACATCACTGCTTTCCTGTAAAATATGATGGGATCTTTCGAGCACAAATGCTCACTTTCAAAAATGTGTTAAAGGAGAAGGGAAAAGGCATGGTAGACTAATATAACATAACCGTCAATGCTACTTTAGGAATATGGGAGGGAGTGAAAAGATGATGGTGCTGATCATGGACCACTGGTCACCGGTAGCTGGTGACATGGGATGCAGGTGCAATTCTGATTCACGTGAAAAAAACATTTCTAGCCTGTTCCATAAGATTGTTATTTATGCTTTCAATTTGGTTGAAGTAAATATATTTCATGGATCTGGGTGGTAGTGGTCAAAGCTTCCTGTGATTTAGTGCAAGCCTCTTGCATGAACCTAAGTTAGTCTTTGGTTCTGGGCGTCTATTGCACGTCATCCACAAAGGTAAGCTTTTTACTATAAAAATAAATTGCTAGACAGTAAAACGTAGAAGCTAAAAGACAAGAAACTGAAAGGGCCAAGGAGAAACACATTACAAATCAGAGGAAAACCAGAGAAGCAGAGGAAAAACAAGATGGAACATAATAAGAAAAGTATAATTGAATTTAGATGATGTACTAGGCAAAGAGTGGAAGCCAAATTATGTAATATTAACAGATGGCCTCCCCTCTTTTTTATTTCCCGCACCATCTCAGTATGCAATGTACTATCTGCAGAGGCGCAGATCAGTTTAAAGGGCACCCCGCGCCTCTTCAGCCGGCTCCCCTGAAGGGGGGCGGCTGCCCTTTAAACTGATTTGCGCCTCCCGGCCGGGAGGCACACATCAGTTTAAAGGGCACCCCGCACCTGCTTACTGACGGCCGAATTTGCCGGATTTATTCACGAACTCCCGAACTCGCTGAATTCGGCCCCCCCGGTTGCCCGCCAGTTTTGAGTTCGGATCCGTCCGAACAGAAAAGTGCCGAATCGAGGAGAACTCGGTTGATTTTCTGTTCGGACCGAACCGAATTGACAGCCCTAGATGTAGCAGAACGAAGCGGTAAAGACTTCAGTTGGTAGAATGGACTATAACACAATGATACTTTTCCAGTGTTCTCCTCCATTAAAATATGCAGTATAAGCAGAAGACTAGCACAGTAGGAAATGGAATGGAACAGACCTGATATATTAGAGTGGGGTTATTGTTTTACTTGCAGAGAGGGTTTTTTGGACGTAGGGAAAGGCAGCATTGCCCTACCAGAATCTTGATGGGGTATGGTCCATTCTACTGCCTCAGGATTCTAGTGTTTGATTTGCCGCACATGTATACCAGACCTCACTTCTCATTTTCAGTTCTCTTCAAGAATGACTCTTTGGGAGGCAAGCATATTTTTGAATCAGCTTTGTTCAAGTCTGGGCTTTTGACTGTAACCTTACAGTTACTTATTTGAGCAGTTTTTGAGAAGCATGTTTGACTGAAACAAGTGACAATGGATTTCAGGAGGTGCTGCACCTGCCTCTCTCCCCACCCCCCCGAGGTGGACAGGGAACTCCTGGAGCCTCAGCTAGGAAAGAGAGAGGATTCCCCTTTTTCTTTTCCTCTTCCTCCATTCAGGTTGTAGTAGAAAAGGGCAAGAGTCCAGTAGCACCTTAAAGACTAACAAAAATATTTTCTGGTAGGGTATGAGCTTTCGTGAGCCACAGCTCACTTCTTCAGATACAGCTAGAATGTGAATCCATCTGTCTTTAAGTAGAGGAGAGTGAATTCAGACAAGCATTAGTATGTAAATGTTAACAGTATGTAAATGTGAATAGCAGGCGTGATGGGATTAATCTTTGTCTGACCTGTCTCTTAGACAAAGATTAAATGGACGTAAGTCAGAAACCACAATATTCAAAAACCAGTGGAAGAACATTTCAACCTTCCAGGACATTCTGTTGCAGATTTAAGAGTAGCAGTTCTCTTACAAAGGAATTTCAAAGGGAGATTGGAAAGAGAAACACTGAATTACAGTTGATATTCAAACTAAAGTCAATGCATTTACCTGGGCTGAATAAAGACCTTGCATTCATGGCTCATTACCAATGCTGATTCCTCCACACCCATCTCTCCCCTGGACATCACAGACTCTTCTGCATACCACACCTAATCTGCAGACAGACTAACACGGCTACCCACTGTGAATTATTTCCATTCAGGTTGTTTGTTCTTTCTAGCAGCCAGGAATATCAGCGTGATGCCATCTTCTCGGCTCCTGGCAGCTAGGGCTTAAATAGCCCTCAGAATCCTGCACAGTCCCGACCTACCAACATTAAGACTTTGAAAACTAAGAATCTTGCCTGGCTCGTGTTTCCCAAGCAGCTGCATCAGCACCAGGCTCTTCTTCCAGCCTCCTTCAAGATAATGGGCTGGCTATCCCCTTTGTTGCTAAGGTCCCCTGAGAAATGAATGCCATAACTTTGTTTTAGCATGCTGCTTTAAGGAAGCCTTTGATTATGTCAATTGCATAGCAGAAGTGGAGAGTATTGCAATAAACTCTGTATGTCTTTTGCTATAATGGTGATATCTGAATTTGGGTTCTACTCCAAAATTTACTAAACTTGGACTGAATTTCAGTTTGCCATATTTTTAAGATACCAATAGTGCACTTACAATTTTAATAGTTGTATAAAAGCTCCTTGATTTCTCATTTAGCTGTTCTAAAAATAAAAGGCAAGCAGTTATTTTAATTATAGAGTACATATAACAAATTGACATAATTATAATTAATGTAGGAAAGACGGTGAGAACTTGGGGAAGTGGGAAATTAACTCAAGGCCCAAGATAAAGTGCTGTGTTCCACTCAGGCACAGATACACACACATATATATGCTATATATGAATACCTATGTGTCCTACTGAAACAGCATACATTAGGAGTAACTCACTCTTATAAGTTAAAGGAGAATCAAATATGGGGTCATATATATATGTCCCAGTCCATTTCAAGTTAGCCACAACTAAGTGATATTGAAAGCAAGGGAACGAATTAGTAACAACAAAACAGATGGTTTTCAATAAGATTTAATCATTGCCCATTGTAACTGGACCAGGTCCAATTTTTTTTCAATGTACTGAGTCAAGACTTATGACTTTGAAAAAAAATAGCACTTTGTTTACCCATATTGATGCACTTTGAAATATTTGCAAATGTTCTAAATTTCTATTGCTCTCTATCTTCATTCTGGGCCTTAAAATTGGCTTGGAAAAATGCCAATATGAAAAAAAAAGGAAATGTAGTACATGAGTCTGGCTATTGGAGAAAATATTCCTAAGTAACAAGGAGGAATATCACTAGATACTGAAAGAATGTGGTCATTTATTACTACCATGTAGCAAAGTAACATAGAAAAATGATGGCTTTGATTGCAAAATTCTTTGCCCTTCATTAAATATGAAGAATAGAAGAAGAATGCAAGAGTCAAAAGACAAATCTCAATGTATCACTAATGAATGACAAAAAATGGAAAGACAAAGAGCAAATCAGCGCATCTGGGAAGACTGTATTACAGTAGGAAATGTGACTAATGTGAAATGAATCTTTTTTAAAACACCAAGAAGGAAAGGAGATGATGAGATGAAGTTCATTGGTTATTTCTTGGAGATGAAGAGCCAAATTGTATTCTTTAATTCATTACCTAACAAAGACAGACTAAGCAGAACTGTCAGAACTATATTAAAAAGGGGGTACAGTGTTGTAAAAAGGTAGAATTCATTGCAGAAGTGAAATATGAATATTCAGAAAGTAGAAAGAGAAGACCCATAGAGAAAGACAAATGAAACAAATCTGCATTTGCAATGAAATGACTCTTAATTAGTACTCTATATTGCTCTCCAAATCCTTTTCTAAGCATTGCCATGGAAAAGATTGACCACCATACCCATCAAACCTTCAATGCTTTGAGTTAGTTAGGTTTCTCATGGTGTTGGATACTGTGCTGACATAATCATCCACTTCCTGGATTTTCCAGTGCTGATTCAGCCTTAGGATAAAATCCTGAGCTGGATTTGAGTCTGTTGTGATCTGGGAGAGCCAGGTTTATATCCCCAGATAAATGTGCCCCTTGTGACCTTGGGCCACCTTCTCTGTGTGTGACCTACCTCACAGGGTTGTTGTGGGACAAAACAGAAAAGGGGAGGACCCAGACCTCTTTGGAGGGAAGGTGGGAGTAGGAGTTGTAATAATCTATTTTAAATAAGCAAGCTCTTCAATTACTTGCAATGTCTATCACATTAAGAGCTTATTTATCTAAAATGCATGATGCTGTAGCCTGTTTAAGATTGTTCCCTTAAAAGCCCAATCCTGTCACTGCTGTACCTAATCTATTAAGCTTATGAACTATGGTCACAGTGCTGATGTTATTATGCTCAGTTATTATCATCAAGATATTTGTCCTTATAGTGAGATTTACTTCTAAGTAAATGGGTGCATAGTTGAGATGCCACCTAATTCTAGGGAAAGATATAGTATACCACAAGGGCACTAGAAGGCTGTAAAGATTTCTTCTACAAGATAAGAGTGTCCTATCTGGGCAGTGTTCTTTATATCCTCCCTCACTGATGGTGGACTGGCAAAGCATAAAAGATGACTTTGTTGTTCTCAGGAAAGATTGGAGCAAACTCTGAAAAAGATTCTTTTGTCATAAGTTCCTGCTGCTGTTTATGTATTGGTCCCTAGCAAAGTTTTCTGATGTTGAATGGGAAGCTATCCCATATCACTAGGCAATACTACTTCCTGGAGTAACAACAGAACCATGTTTATTATGCTGTACTTTCACACATGTTGAATAATGTACTTTCAACCCACTTTCAATATACTTTGCATCTGGTTTTTACTATGTGAAATGGCAAAAGCCACTTGCAATTGAAAATTCATTGAAAGTGCAGTATTCAGCATGTCTGAAAGCACTAGTGTGCTTTATCTGCCAATGAGAAAATGTGAGAGTGATATATTTTCTTCTTAACTAGGGTTATGAATAAAACAACATTTTGGTAATTTTTTGGTTTGGGTTTTTTCAGCCTGATTTTTTTTTAAATTAGAAATAAGCCAAATACCCATACTGGTAAATATGAGTATTCAGCTTATTTTTGGGTTTCCCAGAAAATTCAGGCCCATTATAGTCAATGGGGATTTTTTTGAAGCTCCTGGGAGGGCGTTTTTGGAACATGGCTGCAAAAGACTCTTTTTCAACTGTCACCAAAGCTTGGTGAACTTTGGGTCAGGGGGTCCAATTTTATGGGCCCACAAAGGAGTTGCCCCCATCCCCCAGGCATTTACAAGTCGAGCTGTCCATCAGGTTCAAAAGTTCAGCATTGCCAAGGACTGGTGGAAAGAGGTGATTCCAGGCTGGCACCTCAAAGTCTGGGGTCTGCCTTCGTTTCTGGGTTGCTTTGCATGATTTCCACGCAAATGAATTTCCAAACGGAGGGAAAAGGCTTAAATGCAAGAGAAATAAGGCATGGAAAACATTTCTTTTGGTGGCAAATGACATCCTGTGAGCAGTCCTTTATTGTGGTCATGAAAAATCTGATTCCAAGAGAATCAGTGCAGGGAAATGATATCGGAGCCAGTGGCAGTCATGACCAAGGCAGCTCATGTTAAAGAGACTGCTCATCTATGCGGGTGAGGGAGTCTTCTTCAGAAGGGCCATGAGCAGCTCATGGAAACTAACATTCTCCGGACTGGATGATCCCCATCTTTTAAAGTGCAGATCAGCTAGTTGTCCATTGGTCAGACCAAGCTAAATCCGATTACACCACCCCTACCTCAAAAGGGCCCCAACTATGGGGCCCTAACAAAACCAGTCAAAAAAGAAAGGAAAAGGGGAGAAAGCACAGAGTGGTGCCCCTGAGCAAAGGCGAATAGCTGAACCTGAAAAACTGAATATCTGTTTGGCTTTTTTTTGGGAATTGCCTATTCAGCTTCGGCTTTATCCCCAGGTTTTTGCGTTCGGTAAACCCAAATCCCGAAATTTACTGAAACGGCTCATTTTGGGTTTATTTTCAGTTTGGGTTTATCGCTATGCACAACCCTATTCTTAACAGTCATTTTTATGAAGCGGATTTCATTGGATATTAAAATTGCCATAGCCCAAATATGCATTTTACTTGCTCTAATCCTTAAACTAACAAATAACAAAATTCCCAAAAGCCCTTTCAATCATTCTCACCTCCATTCTGGGTTGCTCAAAATACTGTGCTGGTTATATATGCAATTGGCCATTTCCTAATCCTAAAAATCCTCTTGCTTTTAGATTGCCTCATGTGATCAAGATTATGTGTTTGGCCTGTTAGTTTTGTCATTGCAGGTGTCACACAACCTGTTTCAACGGCTTTGGGAAAGATTTTCTCCTGCTCCTGAATGTATGCAGATCCCATCCCATAAAAGACATTTTATCTGTAGACACTGGCACAACACAGAAGGAAAAGAGGTGCGATGGAACGCTGAGAGAGATGACATAGCCCGCAGTGTCCTTGCTGATCTACGCCTGCACTCTGTGATACTGTAGTTTCCATTCCACTCCCTTTGCCAATGTATATCATTCCTTGTCAAACGATTCACTGACTCCAGAGTCCATGGCAGCTTAAAAGCTGTATCTTTCTGCCAGGGTTACTGCTCTACTGTCTTCTTTCCTTTCATATGCGCTCCCTGGTTTATTTGAGCAAGAAGTGCTTGTAGCTGATAAGTACCCTTTGTGGAGTTACCATTTCAGCAGGGGAAAATAAAAGACAGGGAACACAATCACTACAATTCAGGCCTAGTGACCATCATTCAGTCTTTCATAACCTTGAGGTTGGACCACTGTAATGCATTCTATCTGAGGCTATCCTGATGGTGCTTTGGAAGCTTCTGCTGGAACAGGATGCAACGGGCTGCCTCCACGGCATCTGCATTAGCTCTCCATTGTCTTTCAGACATTACTTAAAGTGCTGTTTTTTTATCTACAAAGCTCTAAATGCCCAGCTTGGACTGTTAGAGACTGTCTGTTCCATTGTTTTTTGCTGAGAAGGTTCATTATGAGGAGAATGCTGTGCTACCAGTACAACATAAACAAACAATACAACATTTGTCGTAGTGTTCTAGGGCAGGAACTACTCCTGGAATGTGCTCCTGCCCCTGTAGGACTCACACCTGACTCACAATTGTTTGATGTTAAATTACTGCTGGAAAATTTCCCCTGGATTCTTGACCTAATCATGATCCTAGGTGAAGATTGATTTCAGGCACTGCATAAGCACAAAACAGCCTGAAGACATCAAGGAATGAAACTTATCTTCCAAGTCTACTGTGGCAACTTCAAAACTGCCCAGCTTGGTGTCTGAGTCAGGCAGCAAACTGTGTAACCAAGATGAACAAATCCAAGGCTCAGCTAACAAGTAGGCTATGGCAATCAAATGTTTGCCCATGTGAGCATGTTCTCTGCCAAGTTCTCAACACACATAATCACAGCTCTCTTTTCTTCCAACACTTCCTTTCACTGGTTGAGAAGGAAGCATTTGCCTCCTTTCCCCCATACCTTCCATTGCTTAGCCTGCCTGCCAGAAGGTGTGAGTGTAAGAAAAGCAACACTTTTGCCTTCTCTGCTGCACATATCCAGGCATGTCTATCATGGGAGAACCATCTTCTTTTGCTTCTAATCTGTGTTCTGGATTTGCACCTGTAGAGGACACATTTCACATGCCTGACTTGACACAGGGACTGATTGGGATAATATAGCTAGTTTCTGACTCTACTCTCATTGTGTCTCCAAACAAGTAAGCTGCAGGAAGCCAGAGCTCTTTCTTCTACTCCCTACCCCTAGTCATGCAGTGAGCACATTTGATGCAGTTCAGCTGACCCTTTCTGGCTCATTTTAAGGTCTAGGGGTTATATGTGACCCAGCATTATTGCTGGAGAAGCATGTTAATTCAGCTGTGAAAAAATGATTTCTTCCAACTTTCGTTAAGCCTGGACAATGGATCCCTACTTGACCTAGCTGATCTAGCCTCATGGATCCATGCCATAGTAGCCTCAAGGCTAGACTATGGTTCAGTGCTTTACATGGGTCTGCCCATGAAGACATCTTGCAAATGTCAGCTGGTATTTATTGTCAAAACTCATTGACTTTCAGAACTAGGTAGAGTATGCATATTACTTCTATTCTGTAGTTACTCCAGTGATTACTGATTGGTTACCACTGGTTCTTTCCAGGTCAGGGTATCTTTATAAAGGGATTGGGGTTGTAATTTAAATTGCCTGAAAAAATTAGACAGGTGTTTGGTTTGTTTAGTTGTTTGTTTCTTCTATTGTGTTGTTTATTGGATATATTAGCCTTTTATGTCATTGTTCTCTATTTATATAATCTAGTTTTACTGTGTTATTTATTATATGTATTATACTGGTCTTTATTACATTCTGTAATCTGCCTTATGTCTTATTGAAAGGTGGATGGTAAATGGAGTGAATAAAATAAAATTAAAATTAAACACCAAGAAGAGGAATTATTGAAACTAGAAATGAAGTTGAGAACTGGAAGATGTCTCCCAAGTAATTGTGTGCTGTGGTTGTGTCCACCTGAACTCTTATCACCACTTCCTGCTTCAAAATGCTGTATATCTGCAACTCCATTTCCCCTGTTATTGTCTCTAAGGACATTGTAAAATCATCAATTTGTCTGTGGGATATTATAAATCACCTAAAGTTTTGCTCCTACTTCCACTACAAGCAGGACTAAATGACATACATCTTAGAATGTGTTTGAAATGCATTCTCACTAAAAGGACAGTAGACAGTAATGGCAAAGTGGATAGTTAGT
Source organism: Euleptes europaea (assembly GCF_029931775.1). NCBI lineage: Eukaryota > Metazoa > Chordata > Lepidosauria > Squamata > Sphaerodactylidae > Euleptes > Euleptes europaea. The sequence goes on from NC_079313.1 coordinate 59,816,560, forward strand.
GTGTAGACTTATTGCAGCATAAAAAATTGAAAAATAAATCACTTCATAGCGACAGATGTACTTTGCTGCTAATTGTAAACCTCAACATGCCCTTGAAAAGCAATTCAGTGCACTTTCTCCAGTTCAAATATATGTCTTTTATGCACTATCCAGATAAGAGCTGTATTTAGGTCAGCCGCAAAAGACAGGATTTTTCAAAAGTGACTGGCTTTGGGTTGGATATTGAGTGCCTAGTGTGTGAACTATTAAAAGGGGCTGATTTTTCAGAAAGTGCTAGCAGCTGCCTTTGAAACAGAAGGTGACTTTTCCCCAAATAAGGGGGCCTTAAAACATGAGTAACTCTGGAAAGCATGATTAGTGGATTCTCAGTGGGAATGCATTTTGTTTGTGATTAGTAAAGTAAAATAATCTAGCAATTATTAATGCATCTGTAAAATGCCCACAATTCCAAGGCACAGATACAAAATTTGGTTTCAATATTTTCTATTTTGGCATTTTCCACAGTTCTGCCAAAGAATAAGGATGATTTCTCTGTGTTTCTTAAGATGTTGTTTCTGTTCTGATTTGATTCTGTATGGAGGAAGTTTAACAGTAAGGATGGGAAGAGGCGGGAGGCACTCTGAAGTAGTCTCAGAGGGAGAGAAGACAAAACCAATCAGTTTCTCCCTAGTGCTTTAGAAGACTGAAAGGAAGTATAGTGCCAAAGGGGAAGACCAAAGTGCTATACATGCTTTGGGAAAAACCTAGGTATCTCTCGAGATCCAAAGTTAGTCCCAAGACTACCTTGAAGTCTGTCTTAATGGTCAGAAAGCCTGTTGTATCTTATCAAATCTGTGGTACATTAGTGTGTTTATGATTAACTTTGTCAGAGAACATCAAGGCAAAGTAATCAGAAGCTTACCTTGTATATAATCAAGGCATGTTCACTTGTCAAGCATGTTCATGGCATTCTTAGCATCAAAGGATGAACTGTACTAAACAATACCAGGGATTTTACATTATAATTGCAAGCACAAATTCATAAGACGTCATGTTATCTTTAGTATTCTGAACTCACCTTAATAGCTATTAAAGTATCAAGGAACATTCTTCAAAAAATAGATGGACAATGCCATGTACCTTATAGACTAAGTAAATGCTGGGCAGAAATCCAGGGGCTAAAGCGAACCAGGAGTTTGGTGAATGCACCGCTGCAGACTTTCAGCAAAAGTTTGTGCTCTTAAGTATCAGGTCTCTGGCTAAGAGACCCGGCTGTATCTTTGAACTTGGATGTTTTAACCCAAATAATCTTTTATGTCAGGTGGAGTACAGAGATTATAGTGCTACTTAAAATCTAAAGAGATGTATAAGTAGCTATTGATACAACATTGGCTAAGGTGCTTCTTCGAGATGTCTGTGCCCTCATTAAGAGATTCATAATGGAAGTGATACGCTCCTGCCCTAAATGATGTCATTCCACTAAAGGAGGTTTAATGGACTCCACACTCATCATAAACACATCACAAATAAATTGAATTGCCATTTTATCTGTGTTTCAATGTGCCTAGATTGTAATACGGTAGCACTGTGTTCTCAGGGCGGTATAAAACTTTGGCATCATTAACATTTATAGTTCTTACTGGTAAAGAGGCAGCTGACATACAGGCTACTAAATGATCCTGTAATTCAATTGCTGGCACATTAGGTGCTTTAACTTACTAAGGCTTGTACCATAACTGTAGTCTGTCAGTAACTAACAAATGCTGAATTATCTCCTTCCTTAGCATACACCATTGGAATCCATTTAAAGTGCTTAATGATGTATTAATAAACCATGATTTTCCAGCAGAGTTTCTGAACTCCACTCACTGGTGCCGGTGCCAGCACTGCCAATCAAATTAGAATGTCATCATTCCTCAGTAAATAAAGGTTAATTGGATGTACAGTTGAAAGGACAGGGAACATACGAAATACTTGTGATAGCCTTGTTCTGGTTTTAAAGAACTTTGACTTATGCTGCCAGCTTTTCTCACATACTCATGTGTAGTGTACATTATTTATCTAAGGGTAAATGGATTTTATTTGTATGTTCTCACAATACACCCTTGACATTATATTAGAGCCATCTACAGCCTCCTTTTGGCAGTCATCATGCTTAGCTCTACATGAAGTAAATCTAGCCACTGAGGAAGGCTTGAAGCTGCTTAGAGGTAAACAACACTGCATCCTCTTGATACAATACCTCAGGTATTGGACTAGATGACCCTGGTGGTCCCTTGCAACTCTATGATTCTATAATGTGTATGTATTGTGGCGACCCCTTTTGGGGTTTTCATGGCAAGAGACTAATGGAGGTGGTTTGCCAGTGCCTTCCTCTGCACAGCAACACTGGTATTCCTTGGTGGTCTACCATCCAAATACTAACCAGGGCTGACCCTGCTTAGCTTCTGAGATCTGAGACCAGGCTAACCTGGGCCATCCAGGTCAGGGTGTACGTATTGTAGAAGCCTGTTTTTCTGATAATTAAATATGGGTGTACTACAGAGTCATGCTTAGCTTTACATGAAGTAAATCTAGCCACTGAGGAAGGTTTGAAGCTGCTTAGAGGTAAACAACTCTGCAACCTTTGATACGATACCTCAGGTATTGGACTAGATGACCCTGGTGGTCCCTTCCAACTCTAAGATTCTATAATGTGTATGTATTGTAGGAACCTGTTTTTCTGATAATTAAATATGGCTGTACTACATTTAAATTAATGGATTATATCATTAATTGAGTTGGTTTATTGATTCCCATAAGAAAAATTACAATCAATGGATCAACTAATTATGCCTACTCTGCAAAACATAAAATAACTTTCTAAATCACATCATTGCTATTGCAGTACTTATAGTCCAATCTGAAACAGAGTGATACTCTAGAAGACTTCATTGACTTCAGTAGACTTAGAAGGGTATAACTCTGTTTAGGATTGCAGGGGTGGTCTTCAGATTATTTTTTCAACTGATAAACAAGAGCATGCTATCCAGTCAGTAATTATAACCAGAATAACAAAATAATAGGGGGCAAAAGCCTGGATGGTTAAACGGTTCTTTGGCTGTCTGCAGTATTTTCCAAATAATAACTGTTCTTCCTAGTCACAGATGAAAATTGTTATTGTTTATTGTTTTTGTTTATTTAAAATATTTATATGCCCACCTTTCTCCTGAGCATCAGAGGACCCAATAGATGAATAGAACTGGGGGGGGGGGTCACACTCCACAAGTGTTACAATAGTACCCCTCTCTCTTACTTTTCAGTTTCCAAGTGAACCACCAAGAAGTGAAGGTTCGTATTATCAATGAATACATTTCCTGCTTCTGTGAGGATACCCAGAAGGCCAATATGACAATGGGTAGGAGTGTCTGGATTATCATAATCTGGATGCCCCATATTCCTGGCCAAAGGGAACAGGAGAAAAACAACAGGCCAACCTGCCATAAAAGGAATAAAATTGCTGTAAATGCTACAGGAAGATCAGACTGGTTGGCCAGTTTCTCACAAGATGGAAAAATCTCATAGCATTGACATGGGTATGCACAATTTTTGCAGCCAGCTTTATATAAGAGGCTGGAGCTGGTAGGGATGAGTGTCCTTGCCTGCCATCTTGAAAGCAGGTCAGTGGAGATCACGAGGCGTTAGAGGACTCTATGTACAGCTGACCCCCTCCCTGCCAACTGTGAGGTTTACCGGGGAGGGATGAGTAGCAGAGCTGGTGCCTTCTTCCTCTCCTCATGGTCACTAAAATTGCAGGGCCTAGGAATGAGCAGCTAAAAGGTGGCCAGGAAATCCCTAGGCTAGGAAATCCCTGGGGGCATCACTGGTGCACAGCACCCCAAAGAGGGGCCTAATGTTGCCCTATACTGTTCAGTGTATACTTTGGGCACCATCCATAGAGAATGCCTAAGCTGCTGTATCTTGGGATCCACACATATCTGCGTTGGCTTACCCATGATAAAGGACCTATCAGAATTCCCTGGGTCCTAGAAAGAAAGTTGCAGACAAGCCCAATAGTAAGCCAATGTTAGAAGATGGAATGTGTGGCTACTCAGTCATTAGGATGGGAATCTGTAGCCACTTACAAAATTGGCCAGTGGTTATTTGGATGTCACTGGGGCAACTCCTCTGTTGCCTAGTTTCTTGAAGTAGTTTTGGCTACCTAATGAGCAGCACTTCTGATGTTTGAACTACATAGGCGTAGAAACTTGTTGAAATGTAATTTTCTAATCCTTGGCCTGCCAGATACTTCCCTGTATTACTGCTGAGCCACACAGCCTCACAGTGGGTCAGAATGGAACACTCTCACAAGAGAGGTATCATGTACAAAATTGCTCGCTAGCCTAAGTATGGCCAACTCCTAAGAATCTTGAGATTTTGGGGTGTCAAACTAATTGGAGGTCAGAACTGGCATGGTTCCACTTTTCAGATGTGCTCCTAGGATTCAAAATGGAATTCTGTCTGCAGTTTCAATACATCTACTTTTGACCTCTATCAATATTTTTGTACAATGTACGTTTCCACTCTTATTTTACTGTTGCTGCCATGGAGGAACACTATAATCCAGCCTTCCAGATCCCCTTAATTTGGGGCAATGTCCCACTGTTTTTACTGGAGCCATATCAGAACCATTTTCAGAAGAGCTATATTTATGGGACAGTAACATTTCACACATCCTGGGGCTATGCAGACATGATATGCAGCTTAAGTCTTCATTGGAAAGGGATGTGCGAGGAAAGAAAAGGAATTTGTGCTGGCAAGAGTAGGGTAGCCACTGAGCACAAGACAATTGAATTTTAATTGGGGATTAGATGTTAGACACTTAATTAGGGCATGGAACAAAAAGGAGCAGCTGAAAGTGCTGGGCTTAAATGGTAGCCATTCCATGCACCTTTTGGATTATAATCTTCTCAGGGCATAAACCTTTCCTGACTTTTTTGATGATGAATCAAACAATAATGTCTTCATCTTCAGTCCACCATGTCTTTTCCACTTATTATTCTATGTATAAAATGCCACTATACTGCCTTATAACTAATGCTACCCTTTGCAAACAATCTTCTCCTTCGTCAATGATTGCTAGGGGATCATAGCATCAAAAAAAAAGTGCTGAAATAAGTAGATAACAGTGAAGGAGAAATAACAAGGTCTCTCCTGGTACTTGCGGAAAGCGACAGATTGCCTTTTGCCCTCAAATATGAAATGGATACATTAATGATGCAGCTAGTGTGAGTTAATTCTACATTTCTGGTGTATTGGCTAGCACTTGCAGGAATCTCTCTTGGAATGGCAATTAAAATGTGTAACAATTAGCATCTAGTAAAGAATTCAAGATCATGTGTGAGCACCTAGGAATCATGGGGTTAGTTTTAAGTGATGGTTTGGTTTGCCCCAAAGTTAGTCATAACATAGAATACACAAATACACACAGGCAGGCTAAAATTATTGGCTGGAGTGTCAAGGTTGGCGTAGTCATAGCCATTGTCCTCCTAAACATGAAAGGATGTTCTTCGTTCTGAGCAGAAGTTATGAGGGGGGAAAAGGACCAGGAATGAATTACAGCAAGATGTGTTCATTTTATGCACCCAACATCTCAGATGTGGAAGAAATCTAAAGCTGGTTGTTCAGTTTCAATAGTGCAATTAAACACAAGATGACAAGCCACACTCCATGGCAATGGTGCAAGGATCATTGGGTCTTGCCTCTCCCCCAAGGAGACTTTCCCAGTCCTGGGAAAGTTTATTCCCAGGGTTGATGGAGTTACATGTACTAATAGCTACAAAAGTCCAGTCCCTGCAGTGGGGAGAGGGAAAGGGGAGGAATCACTCCTTTCTTTCTCTTCCATGAATGAAGCTCCACTCATGGGAGAAGCAAAAAGTGCACTCTCGTTCCCTTCCACATCCCCACTACAGACACCTGACTGTTGTGGCTGTTAGTGCAAGTCTTTCAACCCTGGGAATAAACTGTGCCAGGATCAAAAATGGGTCGAGGGAGGGGGGAGATCCTAGACCATGAGTACTGGTGGTTCATGGGATCCAAGTCATTACACTGGTCTTAATTCAGACATCTTAAATTCAATGAAAGCAAACTAAAAATGAGGAATCGTTAAAACAACCAAAGTGGGGAAATAGGAGGTAAGAATGTGGATCCGAGACAGCATCCCCCTTTGGTGTCTTTGATCCTAATTCCTTCTCCCCAAAAAGCAGTTTTAAGGATGAAAAAACCATCCTTTCTCCCCAAAAAGCAATTTTAAGGATGAAAAACCCACCCTTTCTCCCCAAAAAGCAGTTTTAAGGATGATAAAACCATCCTTTGCCTTTAAAGTGACCAGGGGTACTGGGCCTTAGGTGAATACTAGGGCCCCAGGGACTTAAACTGGTGGCAGAACCTGTAATCAAGTTTCCTGTTCCCAAGCCCCAGTATTTCATCTCAGATTGAGGAGCTGCCCAACCTGCCTCTGCCTTTCTCCTTTTTCACTTGGAAAAACTGCCTGGCCGAATTACAAGTGTATGATTCACACATCTACACACAGAGAGCCAGTATTGTGTAATGATTATGACCCCACTCTGGCATGGAAGCTTGCTGGGTAACTTAGGGCTAGTCACTCTCTCACAGTAAAGTACCTCACAGTGTTATTATTGTGGTAATAAAATGGAGGAGGGAAGAACAATGTTGTAAGCCATTTTGCATCCCACTTGGGGGTATATTACTATCGAAATGGGCAAACACATTGGTCTTTTACGCATGGCTGTTTCCCTCGCCGTCACCCTTCCAACAACTTTGGGACTTTGTGTTGTTTATGCATGCCATTTCTGACCGTCAGATGTCGCCTCACTCTCCCTCTGCGTTTCCCCGTGTTTTGCCTGCATTTTTAGAGACCTGTTTTATCTCAAATTTGAAAATGCGGACAAAACACAGGGAAAGCAGGAGGAGAGTGAGGTGACCTCTGATGGTCAGAAACGGCATGCAAAATCAACACAAAGACCCAAAGGGCGAAAATGCACGGGAGGTTTTGCCTTGGATTTGCTGCTCTCTAAATGCACATTTTCCCCAGCCAAATTCTCAAAACTCAAATTTAGCCCCCATGCAGAGTTTTGAGAATTCAAATAGGGAAAATGTGCATCTAGAGAGCGGTAAATCAAAGGCAAAACCTCCCATATGTTTCCCCCCAAAGTTGTCAGAGGGGTGACTGCGAGGGAAACAACCATGCATAAAAGACCATTATATGCAGTTACAACCAAAGGCCTCTGCCATATTTTGTTACTTCTTGCTTTCTAATTTTCTCATACGTGTAAACTCAGTGTACCTAATTCCATCTGACAAATATTGAAGCACAGACTACCCATACCGGATTGGAACTATAATCTACTAGATCTACAAAACAAAATGTAAATTTCATTTTGGACTTGCATACTTGGAAGTTATGCAGCCAATCTCTCTTAAACATTTGCAACTGGCCTTTCTTCATTACTTTTCTTGTGGCCTTTTTATTTTCAGTTTTTCAAGTTTCCTTATCTTTGGTCAGGTGCATTCAGCTTCCCTATCTCTTCCTGCTGCCCAAATTGGCTTTTTTGGAAGCAGCACTTCCTGTCTCTGACTGACAAGAGGAGCTGTATCTGGCCAAATTGATTTTATGTCTCTGCCTTGCACATTTTCCTTTCTAGATACATTCTATTTTAATACTTTTCTATGTCTCCTAACACCTGGAATGTGCTCCCTTTTTTAATCCCAATATTCTCTTTTCCTTCAATTCTTAATTTTTGCTTTTTAATTTAGCACTTTGTTCCTTCTCTCTCTTTTGTCTCCTGATGTCTTTCTTTCCCAGAGAGTTTTCTCTTCACTACCAATTCCACAACAGTTTCTAGTATATGCTTATTTGTATTTCCATGGGGTTGAATCTAAAGGTTGTTTGCCAAGGAAAGAAGTCATTTCCAATTGCAGAATGGAACTTTCCTGCCTAACTGAGATCCCTCAAATGATGTCCCTGATGGATGAGGAAACAGTGGTGGTGGGGGGAGCAGGAAGAGAGAATTACTCATAATTCCCCCTCCTATCTGATGTCAGAAAATAATCTCTGGGTTTGATAAACCGCCTACAGGTTATAATTTTAAAGGCATATATGCACAGAAAGCACCACCAATAGGAAGAAGGAAAATGTAGCACTTTCATAGTCATTCATAGTGCAATCCTAAACTGGGTTACACCATATTAAACCCGTGGATTTAGAAGGGTTTAACTTTGCTGAGGATTGCACTGTAAGGCCCTTTCACCTCCTTGCAAAATTTCACTCCTGTGATACAATGGAATCTCATCTCTAATTTAATTACTTCAAAATGGGGGTACATGGTTTGTGAGATGGCACTGGAGACAGCTTGTGAGATAATGCTGAGAGTGCAGTCTTACCACTCTTCAACTATTGGAAGAACTATTCAGGGGCACATATGTCCCTTTTTTCTGGTTTCTTTATGATGATAAGGAGTAGAAATTTGCACAGTTTGAAAATCGTGTCTATTAGAAAGCAGTTGCTGTATTTTGCAAGAGCAACTACAATCCTGCATATTTCCAGAATTCATCTCATTGATAATATTTAAGCAGCAGCAGTAAAAAAAACTAGCTGGAAAAATGCTGCAGGTCCTAAGCCTTTTAAGACAGTAGTTGTGCTTCAAGCCATATACTGCTGGGAAGGTTCCATAACCTTATATATTCTATTTACCACTGATCCCTGCTGCTTCTGAACATCCTTAAATTAGATGTAGCCCCATTTGTGTTTATAAGTCGAGCATATTGAACTTAACTCATATTATGGAATCATTAACAAACAATAATTACAGTTAGACAACAGATTTAAAAGAACAGAATTGCTTCATAATCACACTTCACATTTTTTTGCACACCACATTCCACCTTTTCAAGTTTATTTCTCCTGCCTATCGCTATTGGAGATGAAACCCTAAAGGCATGAGCTGCTTTCCCCTGTGCTTTGCTACAATTCCCCTAACTCACTGTAATTGTTTCAAGCATCTATCAGAGCACATTCACCTTTGCCTGGAGGACAGAGATGCACAAGGTCATCTGGAAGGCTGACCTCAATACCAGGCAAGTAAAAAAGACATTTTGTGGTACATGGCAAGGATGAGTCTTGGTAACTCTACGATTAGCTCTTTCACTTTCCATATTCTTTCCCAAACTTCTCTCTTTTCCCCAATTTCTATCACTTCTTGATTCTTCTATCTTTTGCTATCAAAACTGATCTGTTATGATCCTACCAATGATAGATATGTAGATAGCTGTGAATATTCCTACCTCTCCTGCATCATGGAAAGATGCCAGTGGTGGACATCAATTTGGCTGTATATTTTTACTGAATTGTGTTGGGTTTTCACCTAACCTCTAGACAGATAAAATACGGTCCAATCATTCCTCTGGTTTGCATGCTACAGTTTGATATTGCTTATTGCAAACCTTGTTTCTGATTAATATCTGATAGGGACTATGCAAGAATGCAAACACTGCAAAGCGGTATGCTGATGTGGTCCAGCAGGCTCTATTTATGTCTTTATTTTCTTACATTATAAATGTGTGACATGGCTGTTCTATCAGTTTTGTACTCAACAGAGATGTAAATGTTTGGTTTGCACAAGGAGGAAGCAAAATAAAAATAAGGAATTTCAGACTAAAACTGAAAAGACATTATTATCCCTAGATATAAGTCTGTGAGTCCAATACAGTAAACTGGCCACTAATGCTTTAGAATATGAATCTCTATTATCAGGTAAGATTAATTTTTCTTAATTGTCTTAATGATTCTTATTCACACTGGCTAAATCATGATTCATGTTACAGGAGGAGTTCAACTCGCCCTTAAAACCTGGAATGAAGACATGATACCAGCATATGGGTTGATCCAGGCCTTATTCATGGATGAGTTGCATAATACTAAATACCGCCCTTCCTTCTTAGTATGGGTTATATCTTTGTGAACAACTACTCAATCTTACTCTCTCCAAACCTAGCAGACATCACTGTTATTATTTGTTAGTCCTGGCTTGCACACCATATCTGTGTTGAGAAGTGCCAGGACTCAGCATCAGAAGAAAAAGAAGAGTTGGTTTTTAATACCCTGCTTTTCTCTATTGTAAGGACTTACAATTGCATTTCCTCCCCCCCACAGGCACCTGTGACTAGCCCAAGGTCACCCAGCAGGCTTCATGTGGAGGCATGGGGAATCAAACCTAGTTCTCCAGATTAGAGTCTGCTGTTCATAACTACTACACTACACTGTCTCAGTCCAAAGGACTAAGTACTCCAGTCCCCCATCTACACAGTCAATTCATAGGTAGCTTGGATAAACCTCCCTTCATTCTTAGATATCTCAGCATGTTTGCCTGATGAGGGATGGAAGGGCTGGCATATAGGGCTGTGCATATCAGTAAACCTGAACTGAAAGTAAACCTGAAATTAGCCATTTCGGCAATATTCGGGTTTCATTTTGGCCAAATACCCAAACCTGGGAATCTACCCAAAACCGAATAGGCAATTCCTGAAAAACTGAATAGGCATTCTGCTTTTTCGGGTTTAGGCTATTCAACTTTGTTCAGATGCATGGCTCTGTGCTTTCTCCTATTTTTCTATCTTTGACTGGTTTTGTTAGGGCCCCATAGTTGGAGCCCTTTTGAGGTATAAGTTGTGTAATTGGAGTCTGACCAAACTAGTCTGGAAGGATCATTTTAAAAGATGGGGCTCACCCAGTCCCATCTTCAGGGATATACCCTTCAACTAAAAAATGTAAACTTCTACAGCTGCTTACCAGGATTTTGAAGAAGACTTCTCACCCGCGTGGATGAGCAGTCTTCTTCACAAGAGCTGCCTTGGTTATGACTTTGTATAGCTCTGAAATCAACCCCCCCGCCCCATGAAAACCTGCTCTCAAACGGAAGGTCACCCTGAATAGTGGCTTTGTTTCCCTGCACCATGACCATCTCTTGAAATCAGATTTTTGATTACTATAATAAAGGACAGTTCACAGGATGTCATTTGCCACCAAAGAAATGTTTTCTGTGCATTTAAGCCGTTTCCCTTCTTGGAAGCTAATTTGCATACACATCGTGCTTTGTGCCCCAGATACAAAGGGAGCCCCCAGACTTTGAGGTGCCAGCCTGCCAATTGTCTCTTTCTGTCAGTTCTCAGCAAAGCTGAACTTCTGAACCTGAAAACCGATTGACAGCTCAGCTCGCAAATGCCTGGAGGATGGGGGTGACCCCTTTGTGGGCCCATAAAATTGGACCCCTTGTCCCAAACTTCCCCAAACTTTGGTGTCCATCTAGGGAGAGACCTTTGCACATACACTGCAAATTTGGTGACTCTACCTCCAAAAATGCCCCCACAGAAACTTCAGAGACAAATCCCCCATAGACTATAATGGACCCAATTTTTTTTGGGGGGGGGGGGCTGGAAATAAAGCCAAAATACCCATTTACCAGTACAAGTATTTGGCTTATTTTGGGTTTACCAAAAAAAATCACACCCAATAAACCTGAACCCGAAATTTGGCATCTATAGGGACTCTATAGTTCCTGCTTAGTGTCTAGGCTGCACTAGGCAGTCTGGGCATTCCAGCCCCCATAGCACTTCATGTTCCATTCATGAACAATGAAGTAACAAAATGCCCCCCGATGCCATTATGGCAGGGAATGAGCTTCTTAAATGAAGAAGAAGAAGAGTTGGTTTTTATATGCCGACTTTCTCTACCACTTAAGGGAGACTCAAACCGACTTACAATCACCTTCCCTTCCCCTCTCCACAACAGACACCCTGTGAGGTGGGTGGGGCTGAAAGAGTGTGACTGGCCCAAGGTCACCCAGCTGGCTTCATGTGTAGGAGTAGGGAAACAAATCCAGTTCACCAGATTAGTCTCCGCCGCTCATGTGGAGGAGTTGGGAATCAAACCTGGCTCTCCCGATCAGAGTCCTCAGTTCCAAACCACTGCTCATAACCACTACACCACGCTGGCTCATATCTGTTAAGTGTAATTTAGCTCCACAGTAATTAAACTAAAATGTGTTCATAATCACTGGGTTTTAAGTACCCTTTGGTAGAGTTTTTAAAAAAGCTTTTATTAGTTTTTAACCACTCTGCCAATGTAGTAATTGAAGAAAAACTGTAGCAAGAGGTCTTGCAAAAGACCTATAAAGACATTTCCTAATCCATTGTTTAATCCATCTGCCATTTGTAAAATGAAGATTATTGTTATATTTCATCCTTGTTTTGCTTCTTTATCCGTAAAATTCCCTGGCAGCAGGATGGGAAGTGCCCTTTAGTATATGCTGGCACAGCTATTTATCTACTGGAACCAGATTCTTAGGGTGATTTTTCAGACATGAGGATCTCTTTTGATGTTGATAAGAACTCCAATAATTACAATGCTTCCAATTTACAGTTAGCTGGCTGTTTTTTGCATCTCTGTGTATGTTCAATAATTAGCACCCAATTACCACAAATTAAATGTGACTTTCCCCAAAACTAGATTATCAAATTGATGCTGGCTTTCTACCCCCATTTTAGTAGTATTTTGCTCCAAGGAATCTGCAGTGCTTCCATGGTAACTTTTCTCTGTAGTTTCTTGCAATTAAGGTAGGAAAGCAGCTATAAGCATATGTTTCTGCAATGGAATTGTGAATACGAAGAAGAATTTGGAAAGGAATGACATGTCTGTGAGTCTTGTATTTCAACATTTAAACACACACACACACATCAAGGATCCTGGAAACAACAAGCAAGCAGCAGGTCATTCTTGCCCATCTGTAGTCTCATATTCTGTTCTGTCACAGGGGCTGGTAATATGGCATCACCCTGTTTTAGGAGCAGAAAATTGTCTAATGTCAGCATGAGCATATGAAGCAGCCTTATGTGTGTTTGTAAAGTGCTGTCAAGTGGCAGCCGACTTATGGTGACCTTGTAGGATTTTCAAGGCAAGAGACTAAAAGATAAGATTTGTCATTGCCTTTCTCTGCATAACGACCCTGGTATGCCTTGGTGGTCTCCAAATATTAATCTGGGCCAACCCTGTTTAGTTGCTGAGATCTGACAAGATCAGGCTAGTCCAGGTCAGGGGAAGCAGCCTTATGCCAAGTCAGAAAAAGCTACCTGAATTTTATCTATTATGATTGACAGCAGATGTCAGGGATCTAAGGCAGAGAAAGATCTTTCTTAACACTGGCTACCTCATATCCTTTAATGAGAGATGCCAGGAAGTGAACCTGAGATCTTCTGCATGTACCCTCTGGCTGATAGACAGCCTCTTTCCAACACTGGAGCGTGGGAAAGAAGTATATGTTCTTTGGAGCTGACAAAAGCAATAGCAGCTTAGGTGTGCAGGATATATGGAGTGGTGAGGTCGCCAATTTACGATAATCTGTTCCCCCATATAGGATGGTCTGAGTTGTAAGTCACTCTGATCACTTATGCTGGAAAGATGGGGTAGAAATGCTTTACACACACAAAAGGGAAAACTATTTAGGGGGAAGGTTGAATACACTCTTGATTTGCTGTATTGCTTTCCATGGATTCAACTTGATTTTGATTGTCCAGTTTCAGTTCTAAAGGTTAGCTTCTGTCTTTTTTTTTCTGAGCCTTGGTGTTTGGCTAGGCAAGCATTTTAAAGAGGACCATTAAGCCCTTTTTAGCCTCATTAGAACAGAAATTGACCATTAGAATAGATGAGGTATTCTAGCCAATAATGTACTCAGTTGTTTTACAGATGATAATCAATGAAGGAAATAGTTTCATGCTTTGAACTTATCTTCAAGCCAATTATTCTCTCTCTCTCTCTCTCTCTCGATAGATAGATAGATAGATAGATAGATAGAATTCTAATAGATTCTATAGATAGAATTCTATCTATCTATAGATATAATGCATCAGAATTCTGTCTAGGTATGTTACAGAATTTTTTTTATATTTATTGGTTCAATTTGTATCATGGTTTGTATCATGAGGGATGGAACATCAACTGAACACATTCCACTCCCGTCAAAGTTTGAGCAAAAGCATATTCCTATCACATTTTTTCTACTGGTTTTTCTATCATCTGTCTTTCTTTTTGTTGTGGTTTATTTTTGTTCCCCCACATCCCAACTTCATATATACTGTTAGGAGCTGAAATGGGCTGAGACTCTTCAGGAAATATATTTTCATGACTAAATAAAAATGTCAAGTTAGTGTGAAGTGGCAATGAAAAAGCCAGATCCATTCTAGGCATTATTAGGAAAAAGGTGGAAAGTAAATGGCTAGTATCATGTTGCTTTTAGAGGTATCTATAGTGTGGCTGCATTTGGAATATTCTGTACTGATCTGATCACCCAAGAAAGGATATAATAGAGATGCAGCAAAGAACAGCCCAAATAAGGGATCAGAGCCCCCTTCTCTACAAGGAAATGCTACAGTGTTTGGGACTTTTATTATTATAGAAAAAAAGATTACTATGCAGGAAGCATGATTTTTATCACATTATACATGCGGAGGTGAAAGTAGATCCAGATCCCACCCCCCATATAATTCATAATACTAGCACTTGGTATTACCCAGTGAACCTGACTGGCTGTAGATTCGAAGCAGATAGAATTTCTTCGTACAATAACCCATGATGATAGTTGCTTCTACAAGTCATGGCAATGGTCATTGACTTCAATGGGATGAAAGACAGATTTGACTAATTAATGGCTTGTGGATCTAGTATAGATATTAACTAATTACTAGATGCAACTAGAGACAAGCACCTAAAAATTGGTATTTTATAAATTTGGATTTTTAGAAGGTCATATGTAGGGGTATTTTTGGCATGTGGAGGTATTCAGGTCCTCTGATGCCATTTTAGAATTCAGGTTCAGGGATTTTGTTTCCAGAATTATTTGTGTTCCATTATTTCTCATGGGGGACTATTGTCAAGGAGGCTAGAGCAGCTGTTTTTCAACCTAATGACACAGTGTTTGCACATCCTCTGCCTGGGTCCCCTGAAACATTTGGAGGAAGGGAATGATGAGACTAGGGTTGCCTACCTCCAGGTAGTAGCAGGAGATCTCCTATTACAACTGATCTCCAGCTGATACAGATCAGTTCACTTGGAGAAAAAGGCCACTTTGGCAATTGGACTCTATGGCATTGAAGTCCCTCCCCTCCCCAAACCCCACCCTCCTCAGGCTCCGCCCCAAAAACATCCCACCAGTTGCAAAGAGGGACCTGGCAACCCTAGATAAGACCCAGGCTTGCCATGTGAGATAAAACGCATTTTGGTGAACTCCTTAAGGGGTGTACCTCCATCATATGGGAGAGAATCAGCCACTCCTTGTTGTTGGACTGTCTGTTCCCAGGAGAAACAGAGGCCTATCTCAGAGGCCACCTTGTCCAGGGTTACTGTGTCCATGCCCTGTGTGTGCACATCTTGCAAACATCTGGCTATCCATTGCTGTGAACAGGATTCCGGCCTGTATTTTTGACCACAGCATATTTGTTTGAATCCAGCTGCATTCTTCAGTAGGGGATAAAGTTCAGCAAAAGAGAGAGAGCAGCAGAAAAATAATGTTTCTGTAGCTGGAAAACCATCATTGTATAATGTACTATGCAGCTTATAAGCTGCACTTCATAGATGTTTTTCCTGTAAAGGATTTGCTAGTACTAAGAAAGATGCTACATCTCGCAGTCATGCTGAGAATGAAACGACAGATAAAAGGAGTCAAGTTTCAACTAAGCCTATTTTTTCCTATCACAAACTGAAAAGTTGACTTCAGTGACATCCATTTTTTACTAAGTTATTGCATAACTTCAAGAGTGTAGCTGCTTTGTCCTACTTATACTGCATTAATGTTTAAAGTATATTTTCTACAAGTCAGATTAATGCCGGATTGGTACACCCAGAGTCGAAGCATGTTGTGTCAAAATCCTACTCTTAATGGGTTTGCCTAGGATTACTGATGGCCTGTTTGAGAAAGTGGTGACTGACAGCCCATTCCCGAGGAGGGGGCGAAACGTCTTAGGAGGCAGCCTGACCCTGCCGATGGCATAAATGCATGTAATCACGAGATTACACGCACTTACGCTGGCGGGGAGGGCAGCTCCACTAGCGCCCTTGCACCATGGAGCCGAGCCTCTTCCCTCCACCGGTGCGGCCTCTCCGTGGCACCGGCAATGGCGTAGAGAGGCCGAGCCGGTGCAGGGGGTTCCGGGGGCTGGCAAGGGGAGGAGCCGCTGGTTAGGCAGCTTCCTACTCCCTTTCAGCCACTTGCGACGGCGGCCGGAACAGCATTGCTGCGCCTGCTATTTTGCAGACGCAACCTTGCTGTTTTCAATAGGGCAAAAAGCCCCAGTTAAACAACAACAACAAAAAACCCCCGCGAAATGGCTTTTTTTTTTTAACAGCATGCGCAACTCGGCTCTTCCCCGCACCTCTTCCCCTCCGACTCTGCACGTCATATTTTCAGGAATGGGCTGTGAGAGCCATTCATGTGCAAGTGGAAACAGAAATGGACTTAGTGCATATCTTGTGCTTGTGCAAGATCTTGTGCAACACCCAGCACTTTCCTCCCTATATATGATAGTGGCCAGAAACTGGGTGCATAATATCTTGTGCAAGTGCAAAACACACGTGAGGACACAAGTGGAGATACAATAAGTTTGACTTAGCACAAGCCATGACTGCAGTCTTTTTCTTGCATTTCTACTTATGCTGAAGTTGTAGCACAAGCAAACATTTTGCACAGGATCCAACTGGAAGAAGCAGGAGCACTGTGGTACATTGTGCAAGTGATTGACAATTGGGGGGAGTGTGCCAAGAAAAATCATTATAATTTTGGATCTAGGCTGGGGAGGTAGGGAAGTTACTGTGATTGCTTATTTTCAGGTAGGACATCACCATTTCAGGATTTAAATCCATGTAGTTCTGGAGTTGGGGTTTTCAATAGGGAATGTATATGAGGACCTGGGGCAGCTGTTTATAAAGATACTGGCACCATATTTGCAGAGAACACAGTCCTCCCTGTAATCTAAAGAACCCCATAATTTTCAAGCAGTTTGAACAAAGGGGGTTCGATTTTAAAGACTCTCAAATAATAGTCTCTCTGTACAGCCACACTTCTCTCTACTGATTCCTAAAATGGTCATCAAGTGGCAGCCTAGCAGGAGAGATCCAGCTGACCACAGCATTAAAGAAAACACTATCTGCATTTTCCTATTCTTACAGTGACTAACAATAAAAAATTCTTCATTTTCCACTGAAAACTCTACATTTGCCATCCTTCCTTGTTGTGGTCAGTTTGTTTCATTCCACAAAGTGGAAGTCGTGTCCTATGCAAAATTCCCCCCTATCCCTTCCTGTTGGTCTGCCACCAGTTCCTATGGGGTATTTTTCAGGAAGGCAGGAGTGGCTGTATTTTGAACCCATGACAGCAAAATTGAAAGAGTGAGTGCTGCCTATCGAAAACCTCCAAGGTTCAAGCAAACTGAGCCAAGGAGAAGAATTCTGCGAACCCCTGAACGAGATGCCCCCAGCTGTCTATTTTCGCAACCATAGGAAGTTGCAAAGAACAAAAGGGCTCTGCCTTCCCCAAAGGAGGGAGGGAAAGAGAACTGTGGGTCTCTGTGGCTTGTCTCCAAAGGAAATTGGCTGGAAGCGCTCTGCTCCTGCCTTGCAAGGATCCAACTGGAAGGGAGAAAAGCAATTCCTTGGGAAATCAGCAGAATAAATGGAAAAAAAAACATGAGCACATGCTGTTGGCAGCTAGCAGCACCCAAAGATGAAAAACAACTTGGATTGCTTTTGGAGGGAGTTGTAGTTACCTAAGAATCTTGGATTTGTGTCACCATTCTGGAAAATCACAGTAATGGCCCAAATCAGTGATTTCCATGTATATCTTCAGCTCAGGAATTTCATTATGCACAGCCCTACTGACTGTGGCATCTTCCAGAAATGATGGCTCTTACACACCCTGCAGCTGAGTGGCCCTTGTCTTTCGATGGTGAATATATTTATTCTCATTTTATTATTATGGCTTTGATATTTGATGGTTTCTTAACCCAGAAATTGGAGCTTTGGTTTTCAATTTTGCTGCCTAGATAGATCACATTTTTATAATAAGTGCCCACTTATTGTGAGTGTGTTAAGTGCCGTCAAGTCGCTCCCGACTCATGGTGACCCTATGAATGAAAGTCCTCCAAAATGTCCTATCTTTGACAGCCTTGCTCAGATCTTGCAAATTGAAGGCTGTGGCTTCCTTTATTGAGTCAATCCATCTCTTGTTGGGTCTTCCTCTTTTCCTGCTGCCCTCAACTTTTCCTAGCATGACTGTCTTTTCCAGTGACTCTTGTCATCTCATGATGCCCACTTATTAAGCCAGTAAAAATAGGAAGTGGTACTTGAGGAAGTTTTGGTTGGGTAGCTATGGTGCTGATACTTACTTAACTGTATTTGGTTAGATCTGTAGTTCTCAAAGAACAAGAAAGGTTTCCTAATAATAGCATTGTTATGGGAGTGGAATCCCCCCCACCTAAAATTCACTTTTTTGGATATAGGCATTGATTCCCAGATGTTTCACCGGAAGTAGCACATGTAAATGTATTTTGAATTTTGCTTGGGTAAACTTCTGATGTCAATTCCAGTTCTTGGTTTTTTAATATAATAAGAACCTTTATTGGACAGCCAACACACATTTAGGATACAGTTATTAGAACAGCAAATATTATAATCCTGATTATAATTTTGAATAACAGTTATTTCACCATCCAGAACCATGTCTCAGTGGTTGCATTTTTTAAAATTCTGTGGTGTGTTCATTCTCCCCAGCAAGAAGGATAACTAGCTGTTCTCTGAGTGGCTTGTTACCTTGCTTAGAAGTGGAGCAATTACATCATCCCTAGCTTACTTATGACAATTACAAGACAACAGCACATGGAATACAGTTTCCAACACCCCTGTACGACAAAGCCATAATCAGTCATTTAAAGAGATAGATTTATCATGTATTTATTTAATTTACAAAATGTTCGTCCCACTTTTGGGCCCTCACAAGGCCCACCAAGGCAGTTAACAAATTAAGACATACACAATAAAATCACATTTTAAAACCATTAATTGCCTCTCAAATGTTGCTGAAGGCAAGACAATACAACATGCTAACATAAAAGTTATCCTAAATTTTGCAATACTTACTTTCCTTTTATCCCTTAGAAGCTCCTTGATCAATTGATCTTGAGCAGCATATATCTAGTGTTGGAGGGATATAAGGACTGAAACAAATCTTGCCACTGACAATGTAGCCTTGGGGTCCCTATCACTTAGTAAAAAAGGCATTATGTCAGTCACAGAGGCATTGGATTTGTATATTAAAAGGGGGGAAATATAGTGCGATCGAAGTTCCTCGTAAAAGCGGCATTCCAAAAGGGCATGGGCTAATGAGTCAATAGAGCCAGAAGAGCAAGGGCAGATCCTGTCTGAGTATGGTATATTCAGAATTCTGCCCTGCAATACCATAGAAGGGTTAGCATTCAATCTAGCCAAGCAAAAAGCTCTACAGAGGCGAGGAGTTGTTAGATAATATGTATAGGCAGGCAGACCACGTGGAGGGGGTATTCCGAAGAACTGGGATGAACAGACACGACGAGCACGAAAAGTAGTGCTGTTATAATCGAGCTCTTTAATGCGCTTTTTAATTTTGGTAAAAGCTTCAGTTTTCCCAAGATCTGATAACATATCCTGCGAGAAGCCCAACAACGCCAGTTTCTCATCTAAGATTTTTTGCCATGAGGATTTAAAAGGGTCATGCTTCAGAGAAGCTAGGAGCCCCTCAGTGCTAAAGCACAGTTTAAGGTGTAGTTTAAAGGCAGCCAACCATGCCCTAGCTTCAAGTGACATTTGGCCAAACTCGGAACGAAGAGTAACGCCAGCAACACATCGAGGGGCATTTAGGAGTTTTCGTAAGAACTGAAGCAGTGGACGATCTATAGATTCATTGATGACTGTAATCCAGATGGCAACACCAAAGAGGATAATTGGGGTAATTTTCAGGTTAAAAACCTGGGTAGCCCCTGGAATATATTTGCCACCTTTGGTGTGAAAAAAATTGACAATAGCACCAACCCCAGGTTTAATTTTGTTGGACACTGCTTTTTGATGGGCATTCCAATTTAGGTTACGGGAAAAAAGAATGCCAAGGTAAACAAACTCCTTGACTTGGTCAACCTCAAAGCCATCTAATACCCAGCGAAAAAGAGGCAATTTTCTCCTCTTAGTGAAGATCATAATCTTAGATTTATGATGGTTTATTTTAAGACCTTCCCTAGAGCAGTAGTCAGAAAAAAGTTTGCAAAGATCTTTTCAAACCAATTCTTGTGCGGGACAGGAGAACTGCATCATCAGCATAGAGTAGAATTGGGGTGGGATGACTTGCAAGCTTTGGGGGATGGCAAAACTCTGAGAAATTGGTTGCCATATCATTCAGGTATAGGTTAAACAAGAGAGGAGAAAGGAGGCAACCTTGTCTAACTCCCTTGACCAGTTCAAAGGGTTAGTTCTCCTTGGTTGCCACAGTGAACCTGAGCTGTGAGGTCAGTATGAAATTGCTGAATAAGCCATAGTAACCTCCTATCCATAGTAGAATGTGATAGTTTCAACCATAGCCTCTCCCTCGGGATGGTATCAAAAGCTCCCTTAAGATCCATAAAACCCACATAAAGGGTGCCATTTCTGGGGGAGGAATATTTCTCTGCTAGATGGGAGAGCACTAAACAGTGGTCCGTGACAGACCAACCCCTTCTAAAGCCAATCTGTTCCCAGCCAAGGATGTCATTACTCTCAACCCAGTCCAACAGCTTCTTTAATAAGTAGGAGGAATACAATTTGCCTAAGCAAGACAAAAGGCTGATTGGACGATAACAGCTTGGGTCAGAGAGCTGACCCTTTTTAAAGGTTGGGACGATAATAGTATGTCTCCAAGATTTTGGAATAGCTCCTGAGGCATTAATTTGTGTGAATACAGGAGCAAGAATGTTGGCCCACCAATCGCTGTTGACTTTAAAAAGTTCGTAGGGAATTAGATCAGGACCTGGGGCTTTACCTGAGTATAGGCGATCAATGAGCGGTTTAATTTCCTTAGGAGACACATCTGGCCAAGAATTCAACAAAATAGAAGGTGCTACAGGTATAAGACCCTGGTTTTCCACAGAGTAGGAGAAGAGGCTCTTGAAGTAAGCTACCCAGACCGAAGACGGGATACATGCGGGGACTCTGGCATAGCCATTGCTTAAAGAATTCACAGTCCGCCAGAAAGTTGAATTATCATTGCTGTTTATAGCTGTAATCAAGCTCCTCCAATTTTTATATAGGGCCTCTTTTTTCCTCCAGTTTACCAAGTCCTTGTAGTTCTTTTTAATAGTTAACAATTCCTTCAATACTGAAATAGTATTGTTCCTTCTGAATTCTCTATGTTTCCTGGTTATTGCTCATTTGAGTAGTCTACACTCGTGGTTAAACCAAGAATTTCGTTTGTATAAAGCGTGAAAGCTTGAGGTGATTTCTTTAGTAAATAAAGGTTTAAATAAATCAATTAATCTGAAAAAAACATTTAAGTCAGTAGCTGCAGACTCTTGCTCAAGGAGGGCAGCTTTCAATGAAGTCACCTCCAAAAGCTGCATTTTACCACGCACCAAGGAATCAAGCTCAGGGCTCCAGTAAACACGAGCTAGGGCTTTTTGGGATTGGTGCAATATTTGATTGTAGGATGGTAATAAGTGTGGAACACATAATTGGTTGATTGAAAGAGAGATAGGGAGATGGTCACTGCCCATGTAATCACAGACTTCGATATTACTGATTAGAGGTAAGAGATCTAATGAAACCAGAAAATAATCGATAACACTGGCACCATTTTGGTTAAAAAATGTGAAATCTTCATTAGGGTCGATCTGCGATCGCCCATTGACTATTACTAGGTTCCTCTGAATAGCGAATTGGGCCAGGCTTAAGCCGGAAGAATTGATTACCGAGTCCCTGGAAGTTCTAGTATACCATAGGGAGCTCAGGAAAGATTCATCAAAATTCCCTATAAGATTTTGGAAGAGAGTATTATCATCTGGCCCTATTCGTGCGTTAAAATCACCAGCCATAAGAATTGGAGTAGTTGGGTGGTTATTTTTGATGTCATCAAATAGTTCTTCCAGACGGGCTCAGTTTCGTGCAGTATTACTTGATCTAGCAGGAGGAATATAAACAGAAAATAAAATAAGTGAAGAAAAAGTCAGGTTTACTTTAATTGCTAGCACCAGCTCTTCAGCCAAAAGAAGGTCAATTGAGCTTATGCTTAAAGAAGTGGAGATAAAGCATGCTAGTCCTGCACGAGGGCGGCCCACAGAGCCTTTGATTGCTTTTTGGGTAAAAGAGGTAAAGCCTGGGAGAAAGATCTCATTTGTGGCCCAAGTTTCCTGAACAAGGATGATATCAAAGGTCGAAAGAAATAACTGTATATCAGGATCAGTAAGTTTAGCTAACCATCCAGCAACATTCCAGCTAAGAAATTTGCAGCAAGATGAGAGTCAGTCCTTATCAGGGAGATCTGTAGGGGACATCTCCGTTGCAATACTTAAGGCATATTCCTGAGGGGGGGCACGAAGCTCCTTAGGAGCCAGCATGACCCAGCACTGGCGCAAGTGCCCACTTATTTCATGATAAGGGGCACGTACGCTGGCATGGAGGACATTAACGCCAGTGCCTGGGCAGCATGGAGCTGTGCCAGCCTCCCTCGCCAGCGCTGCCGCTCCGGTAACTAAATCCTGGAAGAAGCAGAATACGCTGGCATGGGGGGTGGGCAGTCCCAGGGTGTTCCCTTTCAGCCTAGGAATGCTCTTTGGTGCGCCGGTATGGCTATGTCACCATTTTTGGTGGCTTAGCCTTGCTAAAGTCAAGGGTTGGTGGGGTTTTTTTGCCCTTTTTCTATTTTTTTTTATTTTAAAAAATCGTTTTTCTTCTCCACAGCAGCCAGAAAGCCTCTTTGGCAGCAGCATGGCTGTGCCACTCCCGGCTGCTGCACAACACCCCCCTCAGGAATAGACTACCTGAATTGATAAATAGCTTGCACATTTTTTAAAATATTCTGGGAAATGTAGGTCCTTGTGTGAAGGCTAGCAAGATCGATAAGCCAGGGCAGGCATGTTCTGGTAAACCAAACCTTTGCTTGATTCACGCTCAGACTTTTTTCAGATTTTAAAACAGTAGAGCTGGGGGAGAAAATCCTACACTGTTAATTTCTTTCGTTATGGCTTTCTTCCATTTACTCATGAAGGCATCTTTCCAAACAAAAGAAAAACTAGAAGAAAACCTCGGCTTCAATGTTGATAGATGTATGATGCAAGAACATGTCACTTTTGGCCTTTAACATCACTGACAGTGACATCATGCCTTCTCACTTCCAAGCATTCAGTTTCACCATACTTAAACCAATGTGCTAATTTTTTCAGTTGCACTTTCTGGGGGAAACATTTTTATCTCTTCTAAAATACTTGATATTTATTCTTGGTGCTTTTGAGGGAAGTATTTAGTTCCATTCTTAAACATGCTGCTCAGTAACAATATGTACAGCCATGATCTCTTGAGGAGATGAATGCAGACCAAGTGTAATCCCATCTAATCTTTCTTTGTCTTGCCTTAACATTCTTTCAATGTGTCCTTTATCACAGTTGCATGTGAGCGTACTTTGGCTGCAGATGCTGCTCTGACAGAAATATCGCCCTCATTTTGAAGTTGCTTTCCTGTAAAAGATGTTCATATCTGCCAAAAAGAGCATCCTAGCTCCTCTAATGATACTAATTATATCTCTGTAGAGGCCTAGTTAGAGTGAAAATGGGGATGTAGGGTGAACTGTAACAGATAGACAGCAGCAGTCAATTAATGAGAAGGCCACCTTTGGAAGGAGATACATCTTCGTAGAAGACATAAATTATACCTCTCCCTATACAGAGCTCTAACAGAGAAATTATGTTTTTCCATATGCCAATTTAATACTGTCATAGCGGTAATAAAAGTGACAGCAAATCAAGCCTCATTGTGTATATCTGCATAAGTCACACCGCCTAATAATGATGAAAGACTATCATGGCAAGAAATTAAATTTTCTGGAAAAAAGAAACTTATAACAAAGACATTTGTGTTTATATATTTACTAACTTAATATATGCCCCACATTTCTTCCCAATGGAGACTCAAAGTGCCTTGCATAATTCTCCTTTCTTTCATTTTATCCTCACAACAAGCTAGTGAGTAGGTTTAGACTGAGAATATCAGCCCATTCTTGACTTCTAAGGACAAAAGTCCTCAGGAGGCCAGGAAGGGGCTGCGCCGGTATTGGAGCCCCCCCCCCATGCCAGTGCCCAGACTACTTATGCCATCATGAGTGGCTCCAACACTGGTGGGGAGGTCTGGACGTTGGCTGGGCCTTCTGCTGGCATCCCACTGGCATAAAGGCCCATGCTGGCATTCTGGGGGGGGGGCGTTCCGGTGTCCCGGGTGCATTCCCAGGGCATGCTGGGGGTGGAGCTGCCTGCAGGTAACTTCCTGTCCATATTCAGCTTGGAACGCCAGCGGCGTTGCTGTGACTGCTATATTTTTGTCTTTGGGTGGCCGTGAAATGGCTTTGGAGGCACCACAGTGGTGCCTCAGCCACACCACCTTCTGCTGCCAAAAGCTCAGGAATGGGCTGTATGTGCCTCAAATTGCTAAAGCCTAGACTATATGACTTAACAGCACCTGGAAGTCATTTATTTTCTAAATATTGTTGAAGACTTTCATGGTCAGAGTTCATCGGTTCTTGTAGGTTATCCGGGCGGTGTGACCGTGGTCTTGGTATTTTCTTTCCTATTCATTTATATTCTGTTGATAAGCGAGAGGGGTTTTTCATCACGACACTCTTGATTTTTGGGATGCTGAAGATCTGAGGGCAGAACAAAAGAAAAGGATATCCTGTCCATGATTTTAAAAAGGATGGGTAACTAGAAAGATATAATCTCACCAATGATGTGATATTGGGTATGTATAGCCTTGTGTATGTATAGCCTTGAATCACACAAAAGGAACTTCTTCACACTCCAGTGTTGAACTTTATTGTGAAATTGGATGATTTTTTCACAAATATTTCTATTTGCTACCCAGATTTTTCATTCCCCCCCAACACCACTTTATTATGCTCTGTAAATAACTTGGCTTAGTATATAGTTCAACAATGTGTGTTCATTTCCATTATATTTAACATTTTCTTTCTTTTGTACCAACCCCATTGAAAAAATGAGAACTATTTCAGTTTTCAATGTATTCTTTCAGCTCTAGCCACAGTGTTCATTATCATACTGCGGTCATTCAGATCACTTCCAGGCTGCAATTACAGTGACAGAAGCATTTCTAGTCATACCTAATTCCTATCAGCAACTTGTGTAAATATAGCAATATGTATTCTTCAATCATATTAGACCATTGTAATATAAAGGTACATGATCCCTTTAGGAACATTAGGCTTATGTAAGAAAAGATTAGCCTGCATAACACTGTGGCCATTGTATTGATATTGAGTTGCACTAACTGTAAATCATGTTTCAGACAGAGAAAGAAATGCAAGCAAAAATAGCAATGAAATACAATAAAACTAAGAGAGGGCAATAATGTATTTAGGAACTTGAATGTTTTTGAAACTCTCTGAGAAAGTCAAATATGAATATTTATTTGCTGTACTCATTGGGAGCTCCGCCATCCAATGAATTTCTGTGAAATAATATCTGAGCCTTTATGAGTATTCTACAACAAGAAAGGAATGTCAATAAGGAAGCAATAACCCAGAACCAGCCCAATGAAATACCCTTTCTAAAAGGTGAAATTGCATAAGGTCAAACGCTAATGTAGTTAATGTAGTAAAAAAGTATAGAAAGCCAGAAGTACTTGAGGAGAATACAAACACAATATTAACTCTTGGGCTGGGAGAATAAGAGTCAATGGCAGTCAGCATCTATGACACCACAGCGTATTCTACAATTTGAAATTATTAATCCCATCTCAATTAACCCAGGCACTAGTCCAAAGAAGACACAACACAACACTTTAGGCTTAACTAGTTTATTTAATTAATTAAACTGATCTGTGCAAATATTTAAATATCCTATATATTAAAGCAGCATGTCCAAGGCTGCCTTTTGTAGCAGACCCACCCTGACTCCAAACAGAGCCAGCATCCTCTGCTGGCTTTGCTTATCATTGCCTGCACACAATGTGCCCAGAGATGCCCAGCCCCAGCTCCCTTGCCTGATAACACCGCATGGCCACTAACAGGTTTGAAAAGATGTTGCTCAGAACTAAAAGATGATGCTCCTTCCCAGCTGCACTCTGCCGCATAGCCAGTGATGTGCTGTTCCGGATATTCCCTCCACCACATGGATGTCTCAGAGTGCTTGCCGCTAATCCCTACCTCTGGTGATCAGCCCGCCTGATAGGGCTGCCAACCTCCAGGTGGTAGCTGGAGATCTCCTGCTATTACAACTGATCTCCAGCCAATAGAGACAGTTCACCTGGAGAAAACGGCCGCTTTGGCAATAGACTCTATGGCATTGAAGTCGCTCCCCTCCCCAAACCCTGCCCTCCTCAGGTTCTGCCCCCAAAACCTCCTGCTGGTGGCAAAGAGGGACCTGGCAACCCTACCACCTGATCCCTACCAAAACTAGTTCTGGCCTACACAGTGAATTGGAAGAAAGAAGAGGGGAATAAAACCCAATCTAAAAACAGAAGCTGGGTACCCAAGGTTGGGTGGAAAGCATATATATATATGTGTGTGTGTGTGTGTGTGTGTGTGTGTATAAATACTAAAAATATAATTTATTAGAAGCGCTATATAAAGGTTAAAATGATTTAAAAGCATTAAAATAGCACAATGGCATTTCCTGAGGTTGATAACTGTAACCACATACCAAATGCATTTCGGCCTATAGGGCCTTCATCAGTGGTTAATTAAAACCTTTGTTAAGACTGCAGACATTTACAGAAATAAATTAATAAATACATATACAAATAGTTAAAACCCAACCAGGCATGTGCATAGGTTGTAGAATCTATTCCCAATTACTCAAACATCTGGTCAGATAGGTTCTAGTTGTAATACTGGTTAGTATATGTCTCTCATATACTATGTGTGCAGGTATCAACCTAGTAAAGCAGTGTCAAACTGGTGATCCTGTTCTACTCTAAATATTTAGGTAAAAAGCCATCAATAACCCCAACATCATGACGCAGACAAAAAAAAAAAAGTACTCCCAGGTGCCAGTTAGGGAGAACCCAAAAAATTCCTGGGTGTCCCCAAAGTAACCAGCTAGTCTCAGGATGTTAAAGGGAGGGTGGGCAGGAGCAGCGAGCAGGAAAAGCCTGCATGGAAGGGGTATGGCACTAATAAGTACCACTTAGCCTTGCCTCTCAATTGGCTTGCCTTCCTTCTCAATAGCTGCCATAGATCTGGGAACAAAATTACCACTTGTTCCTTTGTTATCATGAAAGCACAAAAAGAGCATATCTCAGATGTATTCTTAATCCAGACACTACATCATCGTTATCATCATCATCATTTATTAAATACGGTCAATGACCAGCATAACAATTGCAAGAATACAATACAATTACCCTAACATTTATCGGGCTGTCTCTCTTGCCAGCAGTGATCTCCGTATTTTGATGGCAATGTAACAGAACTTTGCCACTGTGTATGAGACAGTGATATTCTTATCTTTGAGTAGAAAATTTGCCATTGAAGTGCTAGCATATCTAAAAGAACTAGAGTACTCATGAAACCTGTCTAGCAAAGGTAGAATAAAAGTGACATGGAAGGAAGTAGAGTTTTTTATATATCAATTAACTCAAAAACACCCTTCTGCCATGTTGATCATTGAAGGCGATTTTAATGCTAGGTTGGGATGTAATAATGCTGTATTGGCCAGTAAGTATTGTTTTTGGTCCCCCACTGACCCTTTCCCTCCCCTGTTCTTCTTTAGACTCTGTAGAAAACCTGGCCAGATGGTGTCTTATCCAGGCAGCTAATAAATTAGACATTGTATCTCATCTTTCCCTCATCCCCAAGATGTATTACAATTTGGTTACTTGTATTTTAAACTCCACCCCGTTTCATGTGATGTTGTTTTGGTGTATGGATTCATAGGTGTGAATCATGTAAGGGGGACATTAGGATGGCACCAATCTGTGGATGACACTCATCTCTATTTCTCTTTAGCAGCTGATTTGGGTGGATTATCTCACCTGATGGAACAGGTTTGTAGGTTGTGGTGCTGCTGGGTCTTGGCCTGTGGTTTGAGGCCTAGATTTCCATAGAACAAAGTGCCTTTTATCAGCTTCATCTAATATACCTAGGGTTGCCAGGTGCCTCCTCTCCTCTGGTGGGAGGATTGTATTTGTAATTGCGAGGCACTTATTTGTAATCGTGTGGCACTTCCAACGCACACGCCGCACTTCCAGTTTAGAACCAGAAGTGCCTCCTCGCAAGGGGCCTTTACCTCTTATTTTGAGTGGTAAAGCAGCCCTTTACCACTCAAACTAAGAGGTAAAGGGCCCTTGTGAGGCAGAACGTCCGGTTCTAAACCAGAAGTGCCACACGCCGTATGCATGCGTGCGTGTATGCATGCGTGCGTGCACGTTTGCCCGCTGACCCTCAGGTGGTCGACAGGCAGAGGGGTAAATAGCCAAGGGTTTGTCCACCACCAGCGGGCACCTGGCAACCCTAAATATGCCAACCAGCTGATATATCAACTAGTGTGATCTGGTCATGATTATTTATGCTCTGATCACAACCAGATTAGGCCCGTGAACGCACTAGCAACTTACCTTGTAATTGCAACGTGTCCAGTACACAAGAATCCAACTTGATTTTAAATTTCTGTTCCCACTGCTCTGCCTTTCTTCGCTGCATGTGATAAGCTGGGAGCAACGGGCTCCCACACATGCCCAGTCGGCTCTGGAAGCAAGAGGACGGCGATTGGTCCAGCTTCCCTTAGGGAGGCGGGAGGAGTGGGGTGGTTGGCTGGCAGCAGGAAGTGGGCTGGCAGCAGGAAGTGGATTCAACACTGATTGCATGTTCCCACTGTAAGGCTCTCGGTGAGGAAGACGCTTTATTTTTTTACTTCGCCTTATAAGCGGATCCTCTTACTGCGGAGAAAGTGCGCTCTGATGACGCTTCGAGATCCTTCGAACAGAGTAAGTGGGAACATGCAAAGAAAGCCCGCAGAAGTTGGCACCGCAAACGCACAGTGCGGACATGGCCCAGGTTGTGACTAGGACAGGGCTTTTCTAGTGATAGCACCTCAACTTTGGAATGCCCTCCGTCTTGAGGCTCACCTACCTTCCTGCTTTTTAGGCACCAGGCCAAAACATTTCTTTTACTTAAGTTTTTTTTTTAAACTTTTTCAGTTGTCTTATGGTCTGCTTCTAGCCTGTTTCATTGATCTATTTTAGGCTGCTTGGTGCTTATTTTATACTGCTTTTAATGCCTGTGTCTCATTTTTAATTGCTTGTTTTTAATCCTGATAATTCATGTTGCTGTTTTTATTATTTGTGAGCCACCTCAAA
This sequence comes from Euleptes europaea, assembly GCF_029931775.1. Classification (NCBI taxonomy): domain Eukaryota; kingdom Metazoa; phylum Chordata; class Lepidosauria; order Squamata; family Sphaerodactylidae; genus Euleptes; species Euleptes europaea. The sequence goes on from NC_079313.1 coordinate 59,846,210, forward strand.
CAGGCCTCTGTATGAATGGCATATAAATTATTTAAATAAATAAATAAATATGAAATGGAGTCATATTTCCTGGCTCAATGGTGCAGTTGATCAACATGTGCAGCCTAAACGTGCACTGCCTTATTTGGCTGCCAAAAACTAGATTGATTCTAAATTAGTACTAGGCAGATCTCAATAGATTTATTATAATAGAAACATTGTCATATTATATGCTTCCCTCCCACACACACACAACATTGGTAGGCAGTTTCTCTGACTTTCACAGTGTGGAAAATTTGGCACTGTCATCACTCTTGGGATTCAAGAGGAACTGGCTACAACAAACTATCACATTGATTTTGCTTTCTTTTCAAACAATTCACTCATCTTTACCTGAACGATGAAGTGATTATGGGTAAAGAATATTTATCTATCACATTTGTATCCTGTCCTTCCTCCAAGGAGCTCTAAGCAATCATACATAGGGATTGCATTTTTTCTCTTTACAGAAACCTTGTAAGGAAAATTAGACAGAGATTACAGTTTGCTCAAAATCATGCAGTAAGCTTCATAGCTGAACAAAGGTTTGAAACCTGGTCTCATTGGTCCAATACTAGTTCAATAATCTATCCCCTACACCAAACAAGCTCTCTAGAATAGAACATGTTTAGCCATTTCTCCATTGGCAAATGATGACTGATTCTCTTGCACCCCAAGAGTAATGATTTGTTCTCTGCTTTCTGACTTCTCAAACTCTTACATAGTCTATCCATATCCCCTTTCAATCCTCATTCACCCTGTTCATACCCTATTCTATTATTTCTTTTATCATCTTTCACATTCCTATAACTTTCTCTGCTCCTATTTCTTTCTTAGGTCTCTCCATCCTTAATTCCTGCCCATGCCACTTCTCTTCTTGATTTCAAGGCTCTCTAAGCAATGGGAGATGGAGAGGTTGCAGTGGTGGCAATGGATTGAAAGAGATGAGTGGGAAAGCCAGCCTCTAGTAGCTCCAGATTAAAGAGTCATGAGTGTCTGAACTTGTAGCTTGGTTCCTTTGGTCTTCCTGAAGGGTGTGTATGTTTGCTTGAGACTACCTTGGCACAACAACTGTTCCAACACCAACAGAAAGGATGCAGAGAGAAGAGCTCTCACCAAAAGCAGTGAAAGTAAAAAGTGCTAGAGAAGATGAGTAAAGAGGATGAGGAAGAGAATGGAAGATGTATGCTCCCCTCCACAACCAATAAAATGGACCACCACCCTTCTAGCGCTTGCCACCCCCCTAAAAAAAATCCATAAAACACACAAGATCAAATCCAATGCACACAGGTTTATGAAGTTACCCATGTCAACAAGATTACCCTGGAGTCTGTAATCTCACAAAGACTTGCAGGTAATAACTAAGACGAGCCACAATTTATTTCTTTTGGATAAATATTAGAAAGCTTGGGCATTATTATCTGAAAGGGTTTGTGTGTGTCATTCAAAACCTGAAATCTTTTCCTTTCTCAATTTAAATGAAACTTAATTGTGGGCCTGTGTGTGTGAATATGTAGGACATGTTTTGGGTTAGAGTCCTCTGTAGTAGCCATTTTGTGATGCATCTACTACCTTTTCTCAAAATTTTGAAAGTGTTCCCAAGTTTTGGGATCCCCTGAACTAGATGAAACTGCAGCTCTGTTCAGTGGAACAAACTATAAGGTAGTTTGTTAATAGACTGATCCTCACCTGCCTCGTGGCAGTTTGCACATGTAGTTCATAACTACAGCAGTAGAAGTGAAGGATGTGGGTGTGTGGACTTTTAATCTATTTTAATTTGATATCCAGGTATTAGGGAGGTCATTGGTTTCATTTCCCCAAATTTTTGGGAGTATCAATACAGTTTGGGGATCCCATTTCAAGGTGTGTTTTTTTAGATTCCAGAATATCAGATCTGTTATTTCCTATGAGGGTCTAGAGGGGCTGTTTTTTAATCAAATAGCATGAAATTTGCAGCAAACCTAGTGTTCTCTGTAAACTAAAGACACACCCCAACTTTGAAAGGCCTTGGACAAATGGTTTCCATTTTACGGAGCCCTGAAAAAGGTCCCCTGCAGCCATTGTTGTCTCCATTGTTTCCTATAGGAAAAAATTGCTTCCTCTGGCACAACAAAGCCAATAGCCAAACAGAACCAAGGACAAAAAAGAATCCACACAGAACCAAGGGCAAACATGAGAATCCAAACAGAACCAAATTCAATCATGAGAAGTCCCCGCTTCTCAAAAAACATCCAAAATCCAACAAGAAATTGATTGCTTAAAAAGAAAAATCCCGAAATACACCCCAAACACAGAGGTAAATAAAATAACACAATAGGCAATAGAGAGAGAGAGAGAGAGAGAACTTTTAAATAAGGATGGGGAAATATTTAAAAATCAAGCCCCCCCCCCCAACTGCAACAAACTTAGGGGAAACCAGATTAAAAGATTCCCCCAGCCAAGTAAGGACTTCTCCAACCCCACTACTCCAGAACACAAACATTTCTCTTTCAAAGCCCCACCACCACCAAGGAAAAACCGAACAGGAGGAGAGTCTAAAAATAAGATTTGATCTAAATAAATAATGCAAATAAATGCACATAAAGTATAAGAAAAAATAAACCACTATTACAAACCAGTCCAGCAGTGAAGTCAAAGCAAGAAGCTAGTCCCCCAGATTGCCATAACATTAACAGCCACATCTGGAAAGAACTCTTTCTGGGAAAAGGGCTGCAATAGGGTTGCTAGCCTACAGGTACTGGCTGGAGATCTGGAATTACAACTGAGCACAGGGTGACAGATCAGTTCACCTGGGGAAATGGCTGATTTGGAAGGTAGACTCTATGGAATTGAAATCTCTCCCCTCCCCAAACTTCGCCAATCTCAGGCTCATCCCCAAAATCTCCAGGTATTTCCCAACACAGAGCTGGCAATCCTAGCTAGCAACCAACCTTTGGCTCTGTGACTCCTGCTTATTGGCTTTAAAAGGTTTTCCTGATCCCTCCCTGATATCAGATTGAGTAGGAGGGTTCTATCTCTTTCTCCCTCCCTCCTGTTGCCCAGGAAATTGATGGAGGGGAACAATAAGCCAAAGAGCAGCAAAGCACAGGCACCCACCCACCCCCGATTCCAGAATTTTCCCCCAGGATGCAGTTTTGGTCTCCCAAAATTTTGACGAATATTCCCTACTGATTTGGGTAACCTGGAAATGACTTGAAACTAGGGCTGTTGAATTAAAAAAAAATTCGGTATAGTTCGGATTCTGCTGAATTCGGCCCGTTTAGATTCAGGATATGCCGAAGTCCGAACTCCCCCGCTTCGGGTCCGTGTAATTCGGCGGGAATTCAAAGTTCGGGGAAAAAATGGCCGAATAAAGCCATTAAAAACACAACCGCACCTTTCCACAGCTCTGGGGGGGCATTTTTGGGGGTAGAGGTCCCAAACTTTCAGCGGAGATTCAAAGGACGTTTCTTGAAAGACCCCCAAGTTTTGTAAAGATTGGGTCAGGGGAGGCTGAGATATGGGCCCCGAAAGGGGTCCCCCCACCCTTAATGTGCATGTCTGAGCAGAGCTTGCCACCCATGCACAAAGCTCCCAGCCCCGACAAACAGGTGAGAAGTTTGCAAAGCATTGCAACCGACTGCAAAACAACACAACCTTGTAAGCAACACCTTTGCAACTGTGCAAAGCAACACCTGACACCTGGGAGTTTGCAAACCATGGAAAGGGACAGAGGCAGCTAGCTATGCATAATGAGCAGGAGGGGTGGAATTTCCCCTTTTGCATGGGACTCCAAATGCATTCTTTAAGTCACCATTTGAAAACCAGTTTTGAGCAAGCATCCAAATAGACCTAACCGCTCTTATGAATGAGGGAACACCTGAAGACACACAACTGAAACCCCCCCTCAAACCAGGGAGAGAGAGACTCGAGGGGGAACACACCCCCAGGCAGAACCGGCAAAAGCCCCCTTTGGCTTCCCTCCACCCACCCACAGAAACTGCTCCCTCCCCACACACACAGAGACTCTGCTTCCCCCACACACACACACACAGGAGAAAAATTATAGATTAAAGCCCCCAAAGGGGTCTTACTGTGGCTGTCTTCTGTTCCATCAGGAGGGGCTGGGGAGGACTTGTAATCCAAGACGATTCCAATTAGGCACGGAACGTTTTGCTCTGGAGATGCATACAGGATCAGCTGATCCAGTCATCCCAATAGGGAAAAGGGGAAAGGGGAAAGCCCATATCTCGGGACCCCCTGACCCAATATTTACAAAACTTGGGTGGTCTCTTAAGACCACCCCCTGCAGCCACGTAAATGGAAAAGGGAGGAAGGGAAAAGGGGTGGAGCCCATATCTCGAGACCCCCTGACCCAATGTTTACAAAACTTGGGGGGTATCTTAAGAAGGCTCATCTGAAGCGCCACTGAATGTTCGGGGTCTGTACCCCCTAAAATGCGCCCCCTGCAGCCATGGAAATAAAAAAGGGGGGAGCCCATATCTCGGGACCCCCTGACCCAATGTTTACAAAACTTGGGTGGTCTCTTAAGAAGGCTTGTCTGAATCTCTGCTGAAAGTTTTGTGTCTGTACCCCAAAAAATACACCCCCTGCAGCCACAGAAAGGAGCGAATGTGCACAAGCACCCCACACACACACACACGAGGATTTCCCTCTCTCTCTCTCTCCCCGGCCAGGCCACACATCAGCTGATTCCTCCAGTACTCAATCCTGACTGATTGGCCAGAAGAAGACCCAGCTTGGCCACCGATTGGCCGGGGGAGGAGAATGCTGCTTACTGACGGTTATGCTGCTTACTGACGCCCCGAATTGGCCGGATTTATTAGTGAACTCCCGAACTCGCTGAATTCGGCTCCCTCGGTTGCCCTCCATTTTTGAGTTCGGTTCGTCCCGAACTAAAAACCACCAAATCAGGGGAAATTCGGCTGTTTTTCAGTTCGGGCCGAACCGAATCAACAGCCCTACTTGAAACAGCAATTTTGGGGTACATTTTTGGTTTTGGGACACCAGAATGCACATACCTAAAGGAAGGAAAAGGTATGCATATGATACAATATCCTGCTATATAAAAAGTCCTTTCCTTCTATGATTACTCACATATTCATGATAAAGTAGGCCAAGAAATGAGATTGTTTTCAGATGCAATTTAAACTAAAGCAAGGAATTGTCCTACCAAGCTTATATTAAACCACAGACAAGATGACACAGAGAGTCATCCTAAGCAGGTCTACTCAGAATCCTGCTCAGGTCTATTCAATGGGAGTTACTTATAGCAAATTGCTCTTATGATTGCACTGGGGGACTTAGCAGGAGCTGGGGCACCCACATATAAAGAAGTTCAAGTAGTTAATTTATTTCATTTGGTGGTTACTGTGAATTTTGATACTTAGAAAAGTATCTTAATTATTGTTTTTAATTGTATTTTTAAGCTTTTATTGTTGTCTTTGATCATTTATATAATTGAAAAACAGACTCAGAGGCGGATCTACTGTGAAACTAATGAAGCTTAAGCTTCAGGGCCTCCAATCCTGGAGGGGCCCCCGAAGCACCTTTTTTTTAATGAGTGAATTTCTCTACAAAATCGATGGAGTTTTTTAGAGATAGAATCATAAGCCAATGGGTTGAAGTACTTAATACTGACTTTAGAACATGCTATAATACTAGGCTGACCATACGTACCATTTTGAATATTTTCAAAAGTCCCATTTTTGTCATATTTTCTGGCCATCCCATCTTTTTAATTAAAATGTCTATTTTGTCCCATTTTGAATAAACCAAGCCAGTTTTGTTGCCTTGCCCTTACCACACAGTTTTATTTTACACTCAGAAGGAAAAGGCACAACTTTCCAGTTATGGGTGGAAGCAAAACATGGCCATCAAACAACACGTTCCCACCCGCTGTGCTGTTGAGAGCCTCTGAAGCCGCATGCCAAAAAATGCACAAGGCTTGCCTTCCCCTCCCTTCTGGCCACCTTGGGATCATCGTGGCTAGTTTCTGAGAGTGGGTGAAAGCAAGGAGGTGAAGCCGGGATGCACTAAAACGAATGACAGGCTAGCCGATTAGAAACAATGGAAGAGGCTGCACAGCCCATTGAAGATAATGGGAGCCTGGGTTGCCAATTGGCTTGCATGAGCTCCATTGAAATACATTACAGCACAAAAAGAGTTGCAAAGAAAATGTGGAATGGATTTTCCAGTAAGGTCCTTAAACCCAGATACACTACTCTGGGACTGGGATGACAGCCCATGGGACTAGCACAAGTGTTCTGGGACCAGAATGACAGCTCTCAGAGTGGAATGACAGCCCCTGGGATGAGCAGAAGTGTTCTGGAACTGGATTGTCAGCCCCAGGGGTGGAATGACAGCCCCTGGGACAAACAGAAGTGTTCTGGGACTGGAATGACATCCCCCAAGATGGAATGACAGCCCCCGGGACTAGCACAAGTGTTCTGCGACTGGAATGACAGCCCCCCCCCCGAGTTGAATGACAGCCCCTGGGACTAGCAGAAGTGTTCTGGGACTGGATTGATAGCCCCAGGGGTGGAATACGTGGGTCACAAAATGCCTCGGCTACACCAGTTTTAGTTGTGGTTTTCCACGTTAAGGTGCCTAATTCTGCTGTTACTTGAACATTCAGAATACTGTTGATCATGTTTCATGTTCTGCTTCAAATTCCTTATTGCACATAAGAAGAACATTAGAAAAGCCATAGAAAAGCCAGACCAAGGCCCATCAAGTCCAGCAGTCTATTCACACAATGGCCAACTGGGTGCCTCTAGGAAACCCACAAACAAAATGATGCAGCTGCATTCTCCTGCCTGTGTTCCAATGCACCTAATATAATAGGCATGCTCATCTGATCCTGAGAGAATAGGCATGCATCATGACCAGTATCCATTTTAATTAATAGCCTTGAATACCCCTTTCCTCCATGAACATGTCCACTGCCCTCTTAAAGCCTTCCAAGTTGGCAGCCATCACCACATCCTGGGGCAGGGAGTTCCACAATTTAACTGTGCATTGTGTGAAGAAATACTTCCTTTTATCAGTTTTGAAGCTCTCACTGTCCAGCTTCAGCAGATGACCCCACGTCCTAGTATTATGAGAGAGGGAGAAAAGCTCCTGTCTCCCCCTTAACTGCGTTCTTTCCAAGGCAAACAGCCCTAAACGTTTAAACTGCTTCTCATAGGGCAGTTGCTCTAGTCTCCTGATCATTTCAGTTGCTCTTTTCTGCACTTTCTCAAGCTGTGCAATATCCTTTCTTAGGTGTGGTGACCAGAACTGTACACAGGATTCCAAGTGTGGTCTCACCACAGATTTGTACAAGGGCAGCATGATATCAGCAGTGCATTAATATTTATCATGTTGCTGTAAAATTATATAAAATTATTACAATTAAATACTTTTATTTACTAGAATGGATATTTCCTATATTTTCCTATTGCACATTATTTTTCTGAATATGGCATCCATGTACTCGTGTTTCTATTGCTGTATAGTTGGGACATGTTGAGAAAATATGGCCCCAGGAACATAACAAATATTTTCATTTAAGCTCTTGGTTTGAGAAATATAGTGATTAGCTAAAACAACAAAAATATAGTGAAATGTTGTATGTAGTATAAGATAACAGTATTATTTTTAAATTCCTCAATTTGATTTTACCCAGTCCCCTTCTACGTCTACCTAAATTTTTGTATGGGTTCTGACACTGAAGAAGCTCAATTTGTTTGGGTAATAAAACTTTTTTTTATCATCTTGCTTTTTCATGATTACAGAATATTACATAACCCCTGTCCCGTTTTTGCCATCCCAATGTCCCGTTTTTGTCTAAAGGAAATATGGTCAGCCTATCTAATACCCATTTCACATGGCCTCAAAATGTCCCTGTAATTGGTCAAATTTCAAAATTTTCTTGGGGGCTTGCAGTGCTCGAACCCCCAGCTGTAAGGGCTCACTGAGCTCACCAGAATCTATTCATAGCCTACATTTTGGCAGCTGGATCCTCAAATCCTTCGTTGGTGCACAGCTTAATAATTCTATAGCTCAGCCCTTAGGCTAGAGCCAATCAGAACCATAAAAAGACATCTGAATTCTCAATTCAGGCTGCATTCGTCTCGCTTGTGCATTTTAACACCAAAAGATCAGAATTTCACCTCTTTATCCCTCTGATGACCCCCTCCCTATTATTATTATTGTTATTTATTACTTAAATTTGTAGCCCACCCTCATTCCCGGTCAAAGCCAGGCTCAGGGTGGGTGTCATGATCCTAGGCCTCAAGTGCAGCCTACAGGCCCTAGAGAGGCCTATTTTAAAGTAGTTACCAGGCCTACATCTCCCAGGTACCCTCTGGGCCTTGTGAGTGGTGGAAGAGGATTTGGAGGGAAGGCTAGGGCCAATCAGGGGTAAGGGAGTGGTGCCTGGGGAGAAGGAATAAAATGCCTTGCCTGAAAAGGGAGGGGGTTCACTCCTAGGAAGTAGGGCTGGGGAGGGGCTGCTGCAGATGGAGGGATCCCTCCTCCAGGAAGGGGTGAGTTAGCCTGAGGCCTAGTGCCAGGAGAAGGCTAGGGACAGTAAAGATAGATGTGTGAGGGTTTTTATTTGTTTGATTGCCTGCCTTTACTGGTTTTGTAGTCCTATTGTGGCTTGAGTTATCATTATTATTAGACCTTTTAAATAAACTGTTTGTTACTCTGCCCTGGGTCCTCATGCCTCATTTGGTCACCTAGAAAGTATATCCTGTTGGGAGAAGAAGCAGCCATGGGCAGGCAGAGTGCTCTGGGCCTTCTTGAATTAGGCTCACACCAGAGTGGTGGCAGCTACTGAAGATCCCCATTCCTCTCTCTTACCTGACAGCAGATAACAACAAACTTAATAAAATTCATAAGTAATCAATAAAATTCATACAACCATTCAATACAGTTAACAAGATGGTACTCATATAATTACAGGGCCATTGGAGGTCTGGCCAAGCAGCCCAATCCTCATATCAGAAGCTCTTAGGAAAAAGAGAGGGAGGCCAGTAACGATGACCACGTGTGGTTGCCCTCAATTGTAGGCCTGGTGGAATAGCGGTTTTACAGGCCCTGCATAACTTCTGAAGGTCCCATAGGGCCCTGATGTTACTTGGAAGAACATTCCATCAGGCTGGGGCCACGGCCTTGTTGGATGTTGCCCTATTGTTGCTGGTTGCGAAGGGCCCCCCATAACAGCTTAAGCTTCAGGGCCCCAAAAATGTAGATCCGCCACTGAGCAGACTATACATTCTTAAATCAATAATGTGAGTAAATGCTACATGGGGGTGCCAAGGACATATTGAACAAACACATCTAAAAGATTTTGTTTGTTATTTTTTTATGATTTATTGTTGTGTGAACCACCTGGAGCAGATCTCTGGAGAAGCAGCACAGACATTTTCTAAATAAATGAATGCATAAGGAGATACTGAGATGAAAAATGCATATAAAGTTTCTTTCAATAGGGTTCTTCAGTGCCTAGAAGGTTCTATATTTTTTCTTCATATATCCTTTCCGCAGATGTAGAGCTAATGCCTTCTTCAAGGCCACCCAGTGAGCAGTCATGTCTGAGTACGGGTTTGCATCAGAGGTTCCATATTCATTGCAGACACTCAACCAGATAGACTGTATTTCTTCTTGTAGCCTTTCAGGCACATCAATTATCTTCAGAATATAAGAAAAGGGTAAACCTGAAGGAAATTCAAACAGAAGATAATTTTGAGAGACTCATAAATCTTTTGGCTGATTAGAGTGACTCCATTTCTGTCTCCCTCACTTTATCAGTTGTGCCCTAGAGACTTCCGTGAAATTATACCACAGAGGAATTTGACTAACCTGCTCTTTGTTTCTCAGGAAATTGTAATCACATTCACTTCTGCAGGACTACACCGGAATATTTGATCTGCCACTGATGTTTTGTGTGCGTGTGTGTGTGTGTGTGCACGCGCACACGAGAGCATATGATGTTATACTAAGATCTAGCAGTCCGAATCAGAACTCCAATTCAACTGCTGTTTAAGGCTGCACTGGGAAACTTGGAGCAAAATGAAAAGAAATAGCATGATTGCATAGAATCTGACCTTTATTTCAAATTCTTTTCTGAAAGTGTAATCAAATCATAATCTTTATCATTAAGTATCTTTTTGTATTTTATTCCTTATAACCAGCAGCAAAGCAGAAGAGAAACACAGGGGCCAATCCTGTGGCAACTCTATATTAAAAAAATAATTATTCTGGCCCAAGAAGGGGGGATTTTCTTGCTTCTGAATATTATACAAACTGAACAAATTTACAAAAATTGGCTTTTATGAATTGTTAATGAAAGGAGTTCATTGAATGGATCTACCCTCCCCTTCCCCCTTCCACTTGCAGTCTTCTGCACCCCCTCCCAGATACTCTTGAGAGAACTGCCCTGTGAATGCTTTTTTAATGGTTCACATGATCAAACCCATATTTTTATTCTATTCTGCAGGCAGTCCAAGCCTAAAAATTTACATCCTGATTCAGAATATTATGAAATATTTTAGCTCTCAGCCATCATAAAATGGGATTTCCTATATTTGTATAATTTATTCTGTAGGATTTTGCCTAGTTTATGCTGATTCTGTTGGCAATAGGAACGAGCTACATAACACACTGAAGCCAAGTCTCCAAACTGGTAACCTTGTGTAGCCACCTATGTGATGTGCAATTGTAGCAGGCATTTCCCACCAAAATTAAAAAAGGCCATTGGGCCTATGGTGTGACATCATTTCTGGTGAATAGTAGAGTTTTGGGCAATTTTTAAAGAGGTGTGACATCACTTCCTGTTTTCGCTGGAAGTGATGACACACCATAGGAATGATGGCCTTTTTTTAATTTGTTGGGTTTACTGCTCTGCAGATGCACACTTTTCTCTTCTGAATTCTCAAAACTATGTGCATGTGGGGGGGTTGGCCTAAAGAAATTCCAGGAGTACCTTGTGATCAAATATGCAGCATGATTATGCCAAAGTTATTGGGACAAAAGGGAAAAGGGGGTCAAGGAGAAAGCGAGAAAATGGACTTTAATTATTCTTGCCAGTTGCTTCCTACCTGCTCAGCAATTTAAAATTGCCTCTTGTATTCCAAACCTTGTCAATTTCACCCCCAGAAATGGGTGTACAAAGGAGACCTCTGTTGTAGGACCTTCTGAGTTGCCTGGGTCTTCTCCTCAGCCTTTTCACTGGTCCCCTGCTTTTCTCCCCATTCCTCCCTAGCCCCCTCCCATGTAATATTTGGTTCGATTATTTCTCTTATCCTGGTAAAGCAGGTCTGAGTGGCCGCTGAGGACACAGATACATGAGCATGTTAAAGAAAACAGTGATCACAATATATTGTTTAATGTTTTATTGAATAGAAGACTTGGAGATGGACAGTCTACAGAAATGGTGCTATGAATTCTGGCAAAGGCACTTGTAATTGCAGTCTCTCTCTCTCTCTCTCTCTCTCTCTCACACACACACACACACACACACCTTCTCAAGTCTTTCGCTACTTCTCTGACCTTCAAAGTCAGAGAGTTCTAGAACTCAGCCAAGGCACCGAGTCATGATTGTGTTTTGGCAAGCTCCCACCGAAGACTTTCACCACTTCCTCTTGATTATCTTCTCTCCTCCTCCCCAACCATCCTGGCAAGTCCACTTTTTTAAAAAAAATGACCACTAAAGAAAAAATGGGGAGTCCAAAGGCAATCAATTCAGGGGAGGGTGTGTACTTGTTTTAATCTCTCCTCAGAATGCAAGGACAAGGGGAGAGAAAACAGCAAGTAATGGGTTGCAAATCACCAGCCTGGATGCCTTGTAATAATTAATTAATTGTTTGATTGCCACGCATCCCCCCCAAGAAAAAAGCCACATAAAGAGATGGTTTAATTGCCCAGACTTCAATTGCACCAAGATCCCCCTCCCATTACAGGGCAGAGTCTGAGCTCTGAGGCCAGGAGGAAATGTGGGGAGGGGGCTGGGAAGGCTGCCTGATTGGGGAGGGCAGGAAATCAGAGAATGGGCATGGGGAGACCAAGCTGAAGCAAAGCCTATCCACAGAAGTGGCATCGATTTACAGCAATTTGGGCTCGGGGCAGACTTTAAATTCATGGCAAAACAGGTTCCTGAAAACATGAGACAAGTGTGTGGTGGCCACAAAGTGGCCTTAATGGCCACAAATGTGTGTGTGTGTGTTTGTGTGTGTAACATGCTGTCATGTTGCAGCTGACTTATGTCAACCCCAGCAAGGGCTTTCAAGGCAGGTGAGAAGCAGAGGTGCCTTGCCACTGCCTTCCTCTGTAGAGTCTTTGCCTTCCTCTGCCGCCTTCTCTCCATTGACCACAAATGGGACAATAAACTCTCATGATCTTAGATACTGAAAGTCAGTTTCTTTTTATTTTAACGCAACTTAAGGAAGCCTAGATAAAGAATTCTAGAGTTGCAGCATTTTCCAGCCAGTCAAGATGTGGCCACTTTGGGTTACTGAAGAAATTTAGCATTTTGGTCTGGATCAGAATGTTCCCAATACCTCTCATTTTTACAGTGGCTGAGAGCCAACACCTTTCATAATATTCCAAATCTGGATGTAATTTTTTTAGGCTTGGACTGTATCCAAACAGAAATTGCCTTTAGCACGATATAATACTTTCCAATAAACACAGATGCATCATTGGCAGATGACTGATTCCAAATGCAAGTGAGTTGCAAGAAGCAAGTTAACATCTCTTATCTGGGAGGGGGGGAATGACATGGACAAGTTTAAATTGATAATGTAATGCCAGCAAGAGCTCAAGTTGCAAGCAGTGCTGTAATACCGGCCTTGTAAATCACTGTTCTATATACCAAGCCCTGCAGGGAGCAGCTCTAGAGATTTCCTTAAATGTAGCAATAGGTCCCTCATGAGGAAGAAAAAAACACCCAGATCTGGGACAGCTCAGAGCTATCAGGGCACAAAGCATAAATAATTATAGAAGGTTACACTCACTGCTGTTACACAGAAACCTGTTTTCACATTCTCTGAACATTTTAGAACATGCCCTCTTTGGGACAGTATTTTTCCATGCTTCACCTCTCCTTGAAAGTTATTTTAGTTGTATTTTCTTCTAAACTTTTCCATTTTAACTCATGAAGCTGTCCTAGAAGCAATAGGTATGAATACTAAAAGTTCAACAAATCGCCAAGTAAGAAAAGCTCTGGTGCCTGACAAGCCATTCTTGTAGCTGTGGCCTTGTATAGATCCTGCAGGGCTATGGGACTCCGGTGAACCTGGGCATGAGCAGGACCATAATTCAGAAGGTACTTATCTGATCTGGAACTGATCAACATATAAATAAAGACTAGCCTGTGATGAGAACGGAAGAGCAGACTTACCATAAGCTACCAACAGTGACAGTCAACCCCCAGGTGTTCTGCTCCTCCCTCTGGCTAAGGTCAGCAACAGTATCCTGCAACATGAACCTGTGAAGATCTTGGTGTGCTGTCAACAAAGGGGGGAGATGAAGGTTCTGCTTGGCCAGGCACACTGAGAGCAATCTGAGCTACCAGCAGCATGGTCAGAGCCTTGGAGGCTCAGGCAGAGAACTAGGCCTGTGTGCCAGGCAAAATGGTCTGACACTTTACTATTTTAACTAAATAACATTAGAGAAAAAAAGAAACTGAGTTTTAGCAGTAAAATGTCTAAGATGAAAGACGTTTAAACTTTAAAAGGGTATCTTTAGTGTAAACTAGGTAGGGTATCAATTAGTCTAGATTGGCATGCAACCTGAGGCATCTGTGGATATGAGAGATAACCAGTTCAGACACTACTAGCTGACCAGTCCAAGCAAGGGAACTCTTGGTGCTGAACATAGTTATTTGAACTTGCACGCTGAGTAGCATATGGGAACAGTATTGATGAACAGCATCTCTCAGCACAGGTTTGATGTGCCTTCAAGGAAAGCAAGGCATAGTTTTGGAACCAAATAGATATGACCAGCTATTGGCAAATCTGTTGGGAATCTTAGCTTAACCCAAACACGTGTCTAGCATCTTTATTGGAGGTATGGGGTAGCAAAAAAAAAAAGGGGGGGGAAGCACTCTAATTGTACAATACAGCTTTTGACGTTTTCATCTGAAATCTAATACACAGTTCAAATTGGTTTGGTATGAGTCAGCTGCTCTTATACTCTCCACATAATAATCAGGTGCACTATGACTCTTTTTTCTGTGAACCAACAGATTTGGATAGTAATCGTCAAGGAAGATTTTATGTTTCAAGAAAATGGCATTCTCACTTAAGTATCAACATACAAATACAGTCCCGACTTCTAAAAATTACCCTGTGGATCCCAGGAAACAGAATTTCTAACAAGAATTAATTGTGTAAAGAATATGCCTCACCTGTTCAAATAAATGGAGCAACTATGTACCAATTAAGTTGGAATGTTGATTATGTTCACTTCTACAGTAAATGTTCAGAATCTGGCAATTTGGAGTTGATTACCATTGAGAAGAAGAGGTTTTAACTATCCACTGCATCTTTGTACCAAATTGCCATTTTGTACATGAGAATATGCTGTTAACCTTGCACACAGGCAGTTCTACTTTAAATTGTCATCTGTTTGTTATTGCATAGTGCTCGTCATATAAACATCTGTCTTAAGGTAACCACTGGTGGAGTTTTCAAGGCAAGAGATGTTCAGAGGTTTTGCCATTGCCTGCCTCCATGTCATGACCCTGGTATTTCTTGGAGGTCTTCCATCCAAATACTTGCCAGGGTCGACCCTGCTTAGCTTCAGATATCTGATGAGATCAGGTTAGCCTGGGCTATCCAGGTCAGCAACAAACATGTTACACCTCCTTAAACAAAGTCAGACACCATTGGTCCATCTAGCCCAGAAATGTCTGCTCCAACAAGTAGTTTTTCTCCAAAATCTCAGGCAGAGGTCTTTCTCAGTACTGATACCTGGGATCCTTTTAAAAAGAAGAGATGCCAGAATTTATAACTTTCTGTATGCAAAGCATATGATCTATGCATTGAGATTTGTACCTTGTAAGGCAACATAGCTCGTTGACCTCATTCATGTTTCTGGGAGCTAATTTGGATGTTTAGAGTTGTGTCAAGATGTGCTCTTCCTTTCTCTACTCCTTCTGGTCTTGTCTGAAGGAGATGTACATTCTCCAGATGCTGGGACATAACGTGAATCTCCTCAAGATGAAGCAAATAAGACCCAGAAGCATATGGATATGGACCAGAAATTACCCATTCTTCTACATCTCTGGAATTTAGAAAGGAGCTCTTAAATTAAAACACAGCAGCTCTTATTTCAACCAGGTAAGAGCAGGTTATTTCTCCAAAAATCCCAGTTCTGAACTTCTTCATGAAAAGAAGTGGAACACATGTAGGGCAAAATGGTAGTCAAACATCTGAATGTTCTTTGACACTGGAACTGCTATAGTATTTTTCCCTCTAAGTTATTCTCTGAATCTGATTATACTGGGCCTTCCTTACCTCCTAAGTGAGCTGTGTTAGTGCACTCTGATCTCACCCAGCTATTGCCCTTTAATCCACCCCACAGAAGATGTTCATTAGCCTTGGAAGGAGGTCCAGTGAAGCAAATGCAACTTCCATAATTCATTATAAGACTTTTCATTCCAATATTCCCTGGAACAAGAGGTAAATTGACGTTGTCCAAATCACTTTTGGAAGTGGTCCCAGTTGTTATAAATAGGTGGTAAGGTGTCATCTGGTGGACTGGTGGAATTTGGTTTGACTTTTTGCAAATTATTTCTTACTCCCACATTTGTAATTATTATTTAATCTCACTTAACTCTATCTAGGCAATGGTTATGGCATGACTTGAACTATGGACTATACACAGCGGTAACATTGGGGTCAGCCAGGGGCTAATACTGGCCATTCAAGAGTACTAAAAGACTGAAATATGACAAATTGCTCTGTTCTGTGTAGCCCTTACTCCATTTCCCCATCTTTTTCATTGCCTGAAGCAAAGTGTCACCTCCCCCTTTCAAATGATTAAGACAGATAACAGGACTTCACAACACAGGCTGTCTGACAAGCCTGTCCCATTGACACATGCTACTGAACAACCAGACAAGCTGTCTTTATTGACATCTGCTCTTGTTTCAGCACATGAATTAGCCTCTTGGGTTATCCCAGTTGCAGCTGCTGCAGAGCTGATGCCATCTCCTTGTGCAGTTACTCCTCACCTTGGATAGCACAAACTATACAATATTTACAATTAGGCAAAGCATTTGAAAGGTCTGTGAGAGTGAGCTTATTTCACATTTGATACAGTACATTCATATGGCTCTTTATTGTCTAGGTGGGCTTGATTGTTTGCTAGCTAGCCAATGGGATGCAGACTCCAGTAACATGCAAACAGCAAATAGCTGACAGTTATGTCAATCTGCCTCTTCATATTTGAAAGGAAAGGAAATCCCATACCAATGCAAACAGAAATGGTTTCAAAACTTTCCACTGTTTGCTTTATCCAAGGTCATGGATAGTTAAGATTGCTTCATGTATTGCTTTCTTAAAATGCATGCTTCTCTATATTTTATGAGCTAAGCTTTGAGGGGGATTTCCACTGAATAGGGAATTAAGACACAAAGGCCAGGAACTACTGCATAACCCCTGTTAGGGTTATGTTAGGACAGCCAGGGATCATCATTTTGTCCTGCTTATTCTTGTACAAACAGAGAGGAGTTTTTTTTGTCCTGCCCCTCCCCCAGTAGGGTTGCCAAGTGCCAGGTTGTGGTGAGCAAACCCCCGCCAATCCACCTGGCTGCCCACAGACCAGGTGAGGGTTGGCGGGCAAACTGTGCAATCGGCGACAAGTCACTTCCGGTTCACATCCGGAAGTGCTGCATTGCATCATCATTGGTTATATAGCCTTTCCTCTTCAGTACACCAACACCTCAACAACCACTAAGTGGGTTAGATCCAAAGGAGGATTTCCATGGATATAGGAGGGAGGGGATTTTCACTGATTCTTCCTTCATGACAGACCTCTGACCACCACCACCCCCATTCTATTCCTGGGGATTCCCTGCCCCCCACCCCGGAGCAGCATTTCAACTGCAGTAGAAATTTCCATCTGTGGAAATTTTAAGCGGATACAATTGAGTAACAAGTAGTAAATATCTGGAATGCAGGCACTAAGTCATTTTGGTGCCTGGAAGAGAAAAAAATAGATGGTGCCTCATAATGATAGAAAAATAAATTACGGAAGCAGCACCAAAGGGGTCTTGAGATGGTGAGGCAAATCACCATACATGCATACATAGAGTAAAATGACCACAACTTTTATTGGTTACGGGCCCCATTCTGATACTGTCAGAATGCAGTTCTGACAGAAAAGAAAGAATAATGGAACAGTGCACCAAGCAAACACCACCCAACATAAATACACACTTAACTACCTCAAAATGAAGCAAGGAGTGGGTGGGGAATTTATCATAAAATACTTTTTGATTTATATTATGAGCATATATTCCCACAAGCATTATCTTTTGAAATCCAGATGTTATTTCAACTAACAAAACCTCCTTTATTCCCTGCTTCAGCCAGGATCAAAGTAACCCGGACTGGGGGAAACTGTTTGGCTATCAGCATGCTGCCTTGAAGAGGGGTTTGGAAAAGGGTGGGGCGAAGCTCAACCCGAGAAAGTTGTACGCTCGCTCAGTGATTCTGGAATGAGCCAGGATCCACGGTTTAATTCGGGCAAGAAGAGGAATGGGAAAAGTTGGGATTGTTTTGCGTTGAAGCAGCATTGAGCTTCTAAGGAATGAGGTAATGTGCATACCGCAAAATTTGATCCTAGCTGAAACAGGGAACAAAGGAGGATTAAGTGACCATGCATAAAACACCTAAGAGTGGTAGGCTCTAATCTGGAGAACTAGATTTGATTCCCCACTCCTCCACATGAAGCCTGCTGGGTGACCATGGGCCAGTCACAGTTCTCTCAGAACTCTCTCAGACCCAGCTTCCTCACAAAGTGCCTATTGTGAGGAGGGGAATGGAATGGATTGTAAACTGCTTTAAGATTCCTTAAGATAGAGAAAAGTAGGATATAAAAACCTACTCCTCTCTTCTTCCTCTTCTTCTTGAGCCTGGCAGTGCTGCAGAGCCCTTTTCAACCAAGCCAGACAGACCAGAGGGAAGAATTCCTCCCCATGGTCTACCTGTCCAAGCCCCGCCCTTGCCCACAGCAGGCTGTGCCTGATTGGCCAGGCTGGGGGACGGTGCTGCTGCTGCTGAGGCCCGAGGAACACTGCATGGCTGGACAATGACAGCTGGCCACCCATGTCGCTCTCACAAAGGGAGCTCCAGGTGAGTCTGAGGCCCCTGCTTACAGACCATTTGTTGCCCGATGGTATCCCCAAATCTGTCACATGAGGCAATCCAGATCATCTGCCCAACTGTAGATGAGGCCATGGATTGCAAATGAGTTCTTGTCCATAGCATATCACTTTCTTAGAGAAGTTTGCCTCAAACTATGAGAACCAAGATGCACCAGTCAGCTTTAAGAATTCTGTTCCATGTTGGACGAGATGATGAGAAAAGTAGCTTCAGCTATGCGTGTGTATTTTTAATATAACTTGTCTCTCATTGTTTAATCTCTGCCAGTTTCCATGGTCATAAAAGTATTTTCTTCACAGTTATTAAACATTCTTAAAATATAATTTCAAAAATGTAATAACCTTTGTCGTTGGTTCTACAGCTTGCCTTCAGCCAGTGTATTGCTTCTGAAGAGAGAATTTGAAATTAAATTTGCTAATCTCAGAGAAAAGGGGCACTTAACAGAGATATTGCCTTTACATTTATAGTGCTGGGGTAAGCTAATAACTACTAATTCTATCATGTTAACAAAATGCTTCAGCTAAAAATATTTTACAAATAATTATTGGAAAATCATCAGCCAAATTAAATATGAGTTAACCCTTTCTTATCCTAGCTATAGATGAATAAAAATAAATACAGGCACTTTAGAAAGGTGTCACAGTTTTAAAAAATAGACTATCACAAGTGGGGAGCGTCAAGACTCTCAGGGGGGATCCCACACTCCCCCCTGCTGCCACCACTGCTTCCCCCTCCCTTTTCCTATCTGCCCAGCCCACCTAACTCACCTACTCAACAGTTCCCAGAGGTGATGGGGCAGCTTCTACTTCCCTGCCCACATTGCCACCCCTCGATATAGAGCCAGCATGGTCTAGTGGTTAAGAGCGGTGGTTTGGAGTGGTGGAGTCTGATCTGGAGAATCAGGTTTGATTCCCCACTCCTCCACAGGAGCGACAGAGGCTAATTTGGTGAACTGGATTTGTTTCCCTACTCCTCCACACGAAGCCAGCTGGGTGACCTTGGGCTAGTCACACTCTCTCAGCCTCACCTACCTCACAGGGTGTCTGTTGTGGGGAGGGGAAGGGAAGGTGATTGTAAGCCGGTTTGATTCTTCCTTAAGCGGTGGAGAAAGTTGGCATATAAAAACCAACTCTTCCTCTTCCTTCCCCTCCCCTTCTTCTTCTTCTTCACGATGGGAGGCAGTCACTCCCAACACTCCCCACCCTCCTGTCCATGCCCCCCTTTCCGGTCATTTGGCAGCTCCTGGTATCCCTCCCTGGGCTACTGCTGCTCTGCTAGTTTGGTAGTGGGGTGGGGGAAGCACGTGCTCCTGTTCCCTCCCTCTCTGCCTGTCTGAAGAAATAGGGGGAGGCAGCAGCAACTGCCCCTTTCTCACCCCCCCAATTGTTCCCCCCTACCACCCAAAGTCAGTGACTGAGTAGGTGGGTGAGTCAGGTCAATGAGTGGTTTAGACTGAGGCAGTGGGGGGGGGGGAGGCTGGCTCGTACTCCGCATCCCTGCTTAACTCCAGAGCCACTGCCAAGGCAGCCATGATGTGGGGCAGCAGCTCCCACTCTTCCTCCAGATCCTACTTCTTGCCTGCCAGACTACTGCTGCCTCAGCTCCTAAGGGAGGGCTGGGAGGTGGCAACAGTGCCTCCCGCAGGGAAAATCAAGGCACAAAACTGCTCCATTCTGCCTGCTTGTGACTCCCCCTCCTCCAATGTCTCCCTTCATATGCCACAGAGGATGAATGCCACCAGACAATGGAGGCTGCTTGCAGTTGCTCCCCTAAGTGGTCCTTGCTGCTTCAACAGTGGCAGCTCCTTCAAGCACCCAGCTGCTTAGGGTTGCCAACCTCCAGGTACTACCAACGGGGAAAAAACCCTATGCTGTAGCAAGTATAACTATACAAAAATAACAGCACGAGGGCTCATATTAATAACATCCGGGTACTAGTTGGAGATCTCCTGCTATTACAACTGATCTCCAGGCGATAGAGATCAGTTCACCTGGAGAAAATGGCCTCTTTGGCAACTGGACTCTATGGCATTGAAGTCCCTCCCCTCCCCAAACCCTGCCCTCCTCAGGCTCCACCCCAAAAACCTCCCGCCGGTGGCAAAGAGGAATCTGGCAACCCTATAGCTGCTTCACAGTCTCAATGGTGGTGGTGGTGGCTCCTCTCCCCAGATAGAGCTGTCCACTCTTGTTGGCTCTCTTCTTGCTGAGGGTGTCGCGGTGCCCATGTGAAAAGAGAAGGCACACAGGCAGGCAGGAGAGGAAAGGAGAAGTAGAGTGGGGACTCTGAAACTGGTGATACTCGTGTGAATCTGAAAAGCAGCCAGGAAAAATTCTAGCATTGTGTGTTACGATTTGGGAATGGAGCATGGGTGGGGGAGTACAAAGAGAAAAAAGATGAAGGTTGCCCCTTCCTGAAATAGAACATGTCTACGGTTTCCCTTTTTTTGTTTGTTTTTTAAAACAATCCTCTCGCAAAGTCTTCTTTCCATGGCTACTGTGTTTTTTAAAAAAATCAAATGCAAGAATCCCACGGTGGGGTTGATGGGCTGGTGATGTATTTCAAAACCAAAGTTACAGCCAATTACAGAATAGCATTTTCAAGGGGGAGTGACTGTGATGGTCTGCATTTTCACTGGTGATTTCTTCATTTTAGACATTTACTCCTGGTACTCCTGGAAAATTTTCTGGGCAATAAGCCCCCTGCATTGGGTTTTAATAATTCAGATCAGAAAACTGTGCAGCTAGAGAGCAGCAAACCCAACGCAAATTTCTCCTGCATAAATGGCCTGGGGTGGGTGGGGGGGAACCCTGGTAAGATCCAGCAAAACATTTTTCTTCATAAACTTTTTAACTGAACAAATAATATGATATTACTTTTACCTTGTGAGAATGCAGTAATAGTATATAATGAGATTCATCTATTTGGCAATAATGCACACATTCTCAAGCTATGTCCCTTCTACACTCACATATACCTAGCATTATTTATATCTCACCATTTTCTCTTCCTTCATAATTCACAGAGCATTGCTGGTAAATAACAGGACATCTTTTTTTCCCCAAGAAAGAAAATAAGTGTGACTTTAAAAAATGGGGTGCAGACTACTTAGCAATAATGTGCACTGAGTAGATAATTTGTTAATTACTCTAGTAAAGCTGATGTTGAAATAAAAAGCTCTATAGTAAAATAAAAACATTTCATCCATCTAATAGTAATAAAATAATAAGTATTTTAATTTAAATTAAGATAGTCTCATATTACAGAAAATATTTGAGCTATATAAAGTGCATATAGTACATTCAACTCACCAAATATACTTCATATCCCCATCTTTCCCCCTTGGGGCATTTCACTGACTGTTTGAGGCCAACTGGCCTAAAGCAATGATGGGCCTGCCAATCAAAGCCATGGATATGAGCCCAAAATGATACTCTTGATAGGCTTCCATTTTTAACTAGTTAGAGATCATGGTTTCTGTCAATGTCAAGGGCAAAAGATTTCCCTTGTGGCATTCTTGAAATCTCATAAACCAACAGTCGTTGAGGGGAAAAACCTGATCCTGAAAATTACTGGCACAGTAATTACATAGTATAAGGTACATTCTCACAGGGCATATACACTGTGTCCAGGAACAGCCACTATCTGAATCAGAGTCCAGGAACATGGGCTGTTTAATGGCAATGGCCACCAGTTTTCCTTTAATTGTACAAGACAAAAAGGCCACAGTCTGGCCATTCTGCCAGTCTGAAACAAGTATGAGCCATAGGAAGGCTAGAGACAATCTTGTCTGCTAAGGTTCTGAGATCTTGACTGATCTGGTAATAAATCCCTTTCGTCCAAAATGTGTGAAGCCAAGAGATCTTGTTAGGGGGTTGGGATTTTTTTTTATTTTTTTTAGTAAAGGAGGAGTTAAATCTTACTTGGGGACAAAGTCATATTTGATAAAGTAGTTTAATGTTATGATAAAGCATCAAAGTTCAGAGCATCAGAACAATAAAAACAAAACAAAGCATTGTTTAGCCTTTTTGTTTTATAGAATCAAATCCTTTTACATCTGAAATAAAATCCTTATATGTTTCATTTGCCCACTGGCTCAACATGCTGTTTTTTGCTTGTCTAGTACTACGCATAAACTTAGAAGCAAAATCTAAAAGGCTTGGGTCTTGTTCTTTCTCATAGAAGTTGTAACCCTTGTAACTGTCAGGTTACTCTGTCTTATCTTTTTCTTTTTTCCTTTTTATTTATTTTATTACACTTTTACCCTGCCCTTCCTGGCCCAGAGGCCAGGCTCACTTTTGCTTAGACAAGAGTGCTACACAGGGTTTAAACTTACATATTCAATTGTTACAAGTCCAGCAAGTGGAAAAAAGACACCAGCCCCCCCCCCCAAAAGTAGGACTGAAACAATAACAAGAGATGCAGGTGAATATACAGGGTCAGGCCATGAAGGAATACCCAAGAATAGCTGATTACAAATATGTCAGGAAGGCAGAGTGTATGGTGATAATCACTCACTGATAGAGCAGGACCACATATGGAAATGTATGGCCTTCTTAAGCCAGAGAGCATCGCATTAGTACAAGAGAGTAATCAATGCAGCTTCCAGAAGGATTCAGGTTCAAGACTTATTTCAATCAGAGGTACTAACTCCTAAAAAAGAAAAAAGAAAAAGAAAGGTTGGAATAATATTCCTGAATATTGGGTCTGATGTAATTGAGAATCTGATATAAAGAGATTCCCTTCAGGGAGGGGTGTGGGTGTTTTTTGCTGATTCCCTCTTCTGGTAGAAGATGTCTGATCTCCCCTTTACAATATTTCTGGCAGTACAGGAGCAACATTTGGGAGTACATGTTGAACAACAGCAGGAATGGGAAGGTGAGAAAGTCACGCTGTACTGACAGAAATCCTTCTGTGAGAAAATACTTTTTGCAGGATCCAAGCATTTTTATGCTACTGCTTAGTCATCTCTGTGAACACAAAATGGTTATATTGTTATGGTACAGTGGAGAACCGGGTTTGATTCCCCACCAGGTTCTCTAATCTGGAGAACTGGGTTTGATTCCCCACTCCTCCACGAATGGCGGAGGCTAATCTGGTGAACTGGGTTGGTTTCCCCACTCCTACAACACATGAAGCCAGCCGGGTTACCTTGGACTAGTCACATGTCCCTTAGAGCTCTCTCAGCCCCACCTACCTCACAGGGTGTCTGTTGTAGGGAGGGGAAGGGAAGGTGATTGTAAGCCGATTTGATTCTCCCTTAAGTGGTAGAAAAAGTCAGCATACAAAAAACAACTCTTCTTCTTCTTCTTCTTCTTCTTCTTCTTCTTCTTCTTCTTCTTCTTCTTCTTCTTCTTCTTCTTCTTCTTCTGCATGATGACCAGCAGCTACATTGCTTTCAAGCACTTACTTAGACTCAAGGGAGATTAAATTCACATAAAATTAGCATACAATCCAAAATGAAAAGGACTCCTCTTTGTGGGTTCAAACATTGAAAGTGGAGCTTTTTTCAGTTTGCAAATGAAACTGTTCTGATTTGGAAAAGTTTATCAAATGTAGGGAAACATTATTTGCCGTAGGCTATAGATGAAAAAAACTAAAGTGTATTCAATAGCTATCTGGAACTTACCTTTATCATAAAATATACATTTCAAAATCTGAAACTGACACTATGAAAATCAGATTTTTAATCAATTCAAAAATACAGTTTCTTTGAATTTGGGAAATGTGCCATATTATCTAAAACTTTGGTTCACTTGGAGTATTTGATTAAGGCAATAAACATACATGTGGGATTGTTTTGTTTTATTAGCAACTTTTTATATCAACATTATATCAATATTGCAGCCTTGTAGTAAAGCATACGCTTTGCATGCAGAAGGTCCCAGGTTGCGATGAAGGTTTGATTCCTGGCATCTCTAGTGGGATACTACACAGAATAGTTGCTGGGAAAGAGCCTGAGAGACCCTGAGGAATTTCTGCCTGTCAAATAAGACAATACTGATGGACCAATGGGATGATTCAGTATAAGTCAGTTTTCTATGGCCTTTTATGCATGGGTTGTTTCCATAGTGATCCCCCCCGACTACTTTGGCACTCCGTTTTCATTATGCACATCTTTACCTTCCTGTAGAAGTAATTTCACTCTCTCCTCACATTTTTTCCACGTTTTCTGGATGCCGCCAGAAACAGCATCCATAAAACATGGGGAAAATGTGGGAAAAGAGTGAAGTGACTTCTAACAGTTGGAAAAGATGTGCATGATGAAAACGAAGCCCCGAAGTAGTCAGGGAGTGATCATGATGGAAACACCCCTTGCATAAAAAGTGTTTGCCCCTACAAATAAAGGCAATATCTAAGCTTCCTTCCCTTTTAACAACCGAAGGTATTTTTGGCCCACAGAGGTGATCATCCTACATTAAAGAAGAATTTGAAAAGACTTTATTTTAATGATTCGTTTGACAAATGTAAAAGTGTTTCAGGTAAAAGATAAGATTGTTTAATTGTCACATTCATCATTATTCACTTGCCATTTCACTGAGACAAGAAAAACAGTAGCTTTCCGATGAAAGGAGGAGGATTCATCAGGTCCCACTCACTTTTCATGAACTAAGAAATGATGTCAGTGACTGTCAGATTCAAGTGATTTTCTCTATAAATCTCCTCTTTACTAGCAAAAAGGAATCATTGTTCCCTAACACTGCACAGGTTTTTGTTCAGGTGTTCTGTGTATAAAATTTAATGAGAACAGGCATAGAACACATCAAGAGCCGAGTATGTGTCAGTTAGAAAATGTGTATGTTTGAAAACCTTTTCCTATAATTATCTGAATTTCCAGTTACATACTCAGCAGAAAGATGAAGAAACAAGAAGGGTGTCTCTGTGTGCGTGTGAGTGTGTGTGTGTGGGGGGGTCCTTGCTGAAAACCAGAGCTTTCTACCATACTAGAGTGAAAGGTAACCCCAAGTGAAGCTGATATAGCACTACTGGGGGGAAATAGATGCAAGAATATTTGTAGTTAAAAGAGATTACTATAAGTGTTGCATATTATACTTTATCATTCATGTGAGCACAGAATATGGAAGTGATCAAAGCTTTGCTACTGGTTATTTCTGTTTTCCTGTTTTACATATTCATAAGTTATATGGTGCTTTACATAGATGCATAAACAAAAGACAGGCCACTATTCCACAGGGCTTACTCTATAAAATCAAGGTATATAAAACACATACACAAAAGCATGTATATCTGTCTATAAAAACACATAATTTCCAGCAATTCCTAGAGATATTTTATGACATGTCTGGCAAGCAATGTAGCAGCACAGATGATGTCATGTCGTCAACCCTCTGCCATTTGCCAGGCATGGCCTGGCAGCCCTAGAACCATTTAAGAATGTAGCTGAAAGATTATTTTTTTGCAAATCTCCCTTACATTAATAATTCCCTGTTAATCAGAAAATACTAGGCTAGAATGTTTCTCTCTGATATGCTTAGACTAGGCCTCAGGTTCTTCCTTCTTTGTGGCATTAGGCATTCATATTCCTTCTGCAAGGTCAGTTCTCTGTGTGCTGGAAGGAGGCTGAGTGCTGATAGAGGAAGAGAGTTTGAGATTCCCACATATTCCTACATATTGGAGAGTGTGGGGAACATGAATTGAGGGATGGGTGTGGGACTGGAGGAAAAGAAAATGAGCATGGGATGAATGTAATAAAATGCCATTCAGAAACATGAGAATGGTATATACATTTCATGACAGCCAGCATGGTGTAGTGGTTAAGAGCGGTGGTTTGGAGTGGTGGTCGTGTACTCTGATCTGGAGAACCGGGTTTGATGCCCCGCTCCTCCACATGAGCGGCGGAGGCTAATCTGGTGAACTGGATTTGTTTCCCCACTCTTACACATGAAACCAGCTGGGTGTCCTTGGGCAAGTCACTCTCTCTCAGCCCCACCTACCTCACAGGGTGTCTGTTGTGGGGAGGGGAAGGGAAGGTGATTGTAAGCCTGTTTGATTCTTCCTTAAGTGGTAGAGAAAGTCGGCATATAAAAACCAACTCTTCTTCTTCTTTTACCCCCACCCTGTAAACCAGTGAGGTAGACAGAGAGGTAGTGATTGACTGGCTAGAATTGGTACCAAACTACAGGTTTGGGTTTTTAACATGGAATATTTGTGCATGTGAAGCAGTAATAACAGGTAAAATAACTCACACCATTAAGGTTGCCAGGTCTGGGTTGGAAAATACTTGGAGATTTGGGGTGAAGGAGCCTGGGGAGGGTGGGGTTTGGGGAGAAGAGGGACTTCAATGGGATATAATGCCATACAGTCTATCTTCAAAAGCAGCCTTTTTCTCCAGGTGAACTAATGGAGAGCAGCTGTAATAGCAGGAGATCTCCAGCTGTTTCCCTACTTTTTTGGCATGCATTATTAGTCTGATGCTGCTAAACTCTGAAGAAACCAGGTGTGTTGGTGTTGCCATGAAGAAGCCACAATTTGGCCTGTGACACAATCAAGTATGGATTTTTAAAAAATCAAGGAGCCATCTGATCACATGGGCTTGAATGGCTCAGCAATGTGATGAATGTTATTAACAGCTGAGGAATTAAGTGAACCACAAAAAGGGGAAATAATGAAATTAAGATGTTTTTCTATATAGGAAGATCAAGTCAAAATAGAAGTAGGAGGGGACATCCATTCACAGGAACAAAGAAAAATTAAGAACAAACATTTGTCATGAGCTGATATGACTTCGTGTACTTGGTTTCTGTGTTGCGAATGAGTAATTAGGGCATTGATTTTGGAAGATGACTGGTCATGATGACCTTGGTGAAAATTGTTGGGTAAAAATGGATGAATACCAGCAAGAAGAAGTTATCACATCTGAAATGCTACCCCTGAAATAAGCCTTTGTGATAAGAATGTCTTCCCCTCTTCTTTTGGGGGCTCTTACACTCTTCTTCCTGGGGTTTGTGGGAGTGGATCCTTTGGATAGGTATGTACGAACTTGTTTGAAATACAGAAACCTTAGCTTACAGCCACATGGGATGGACAGAATGCCATAAGGATGGAGTCAAATTTTATTTCTATGTAATCATTTGCCATTTGTCTTCCCCCCACTCGATGTGTCATAATTGTCTTTATTCATTTATTACTTTTAAGCATATTTATTTTATTTGCTTAGTCACTTTCATTCACCTATGACCTGTGTTGTATTTTAATTAATCATTTTAATTTGTTTAAGTAAAGATAATCAGCCTTTGTCTGCTTACAGATTAAGTGTTGCCTACTATGGGGATAAAAAGCCTAGATTAATATATGAATCTGATTGCTACCAATATACAGCAACAGTCCCTGAATTTGGGACAGTCATTGCAAAATGCACATATAAGATTTCTGTAGATCTTCTACAGTCATTAAGTCATAGGCTGGTGAGAAAGGGACAGACTATATTCTCCACTGAGGAAGACTCTGAAGCTAGAATATGCCTTGGCTACATCTTAGTTTCAGTCCATGAGGGGTCTAGTTCAAGCCCCTATCACCCCAGCTGTTGATAATATGGCTTGGAGGACAGTTTGACGTTAGCTACACTTTTGCTACACTTTGCTTGGAGGTAAGGCTGACATTTTTGTATCATTCACTATACTTAGAAGTATATGGAAATGTAGCCATATGCCTAGGAAGAATACATTTTGTAATCCATAGGTGGTTGATTACAGTATGGCAAATGTAACTGCAACTCTCAAAGGGATGAAGAGAATTGTTTTTCTTCATGAAGTAAGAAGAATAAAAATATGAATATTTCTTAAGCATTTGGGATAGGATTACTTGTCTAATTACCTGTTAATAAGGAAACAAGCCTGCAGATTACTTCCTAGGTTTATACGTACAGAAGAGGCTGGAGTGGAGAAGTCTTCGTAATTTTATCAAGAGTATCAATTTAAATAAAATGGTGGATAACAATGGAAGAAGACCCTTGACATTTGACTTTTGCTTTGCAGTTATACCCCAGACAGTTTTATAATAATTGATCTATTTTACTTATCATGAAATCACTCTAGAATTTCTTGACAGGTTGTAAAAACTATAAGCCTATAATAATGATGTAGACGAGTGATGGGCAGGTGGCCACTTTTGCGTAACAAAGTTCAGGAGGGAAGTAGACACTACTTAACTTTATCATTACCCTGTATTCCATTGCATTTACATATTATTAAATTTGCCTTGAGCATCTTGTGTTAAGGTATTTCATGTCAATTACATGATGTGAAATGTTCTCAGTCTCTATGAGCAGAGTCCTAACAACTGAGCATGACAGAATGACAGCTTACAGGACAGTTAGACTGATGTGAGAGTTTGGTTATGGGTTAAAGTGGCCAGGATAATAAAATCAGGATACTCAGCCCATTTTTAGGATTACATTTTTCTACTAAGACAATGTTCAGATTTCATGAAAAACCTCTGTTCATCAGCAGCATGAATATGACTTCTTTCCTGTGTTTCCTTTGCATGTGAAACATTAGTGAAAGCTTCCTGGTAGGGCTGTGCATATTGATAAACCCGAACCGAAAATAAACCCAAAATTAGCCATTTCCACAATGTTGGGGTTTATTTTTGGTCAAACACCAAAACCTGGTTCCTTAACAGCATCCTGTGATATACAGAAGTGCAAATTAAAACACACAAGATTAAGAATATTTGTAAAACAGCACTTAAAACATAGAGTGCTTTAACCAGAGCTCCCTAAGCAGTTCCATTATGCTATACTCTTCCCTACAAAGAGTATAAAAGCTCTTTAACAAAAGTAAAAATTCTGGCTTTTATTTCTGAATATTATGTTACACATGTCAAGACTGCTTCCTCTCAACAGAGGTGAGTAGCAACCTGAAAAAGGGACTTTAAGAGAAAAAGAATCTTTACCATTGTTCAGTCACATTTCACAATTAGGAGTTAAATCAAATTTCTTATTCTTTTGTTTCAGTATTGCTGTAAGTGCCTGCCAAAAGTAAAATGCAAAACTGCATTGATATGGATGGTATGTATTTTCACTGCCTTACATAGGCAGCTATAAATCTTCCCTACAAATCAAAATGAGTATTTTGACTTCAGGAACTTTATAGAACAGCACCCATTCTTTGAGCTCACACTATTTTTATTCCTCTATCTGAGGTAAAAGCCAGTTATTTTTAACCTTTGTAAATGCATTTTTGTATTTGAAACAGATGAGTTATTTCAGGGTATTTGCCTTTTAGGTGTAATAACTGTGTGCCAGATGAAAAACACAATGCTGAAACATAAAAACTTCCAATGCACATTTCTGGATGTCATCTAGTACAAGCACTCTCCTAGTATTTTTGTTTTATATGCCAATTTACTGGGGCTCCATCCATTTTCCTTCCTATATAACCAAATAAAGTTAATTATTTGAAGGCTACAGTCAGCTGTATGAAGAAAGAACATTGAAAACATTCTTGGGACAGTAAAGGACAGGGATACTATAGACTAGCCATTTGATGTGATAACACTATAAAACAAATTGCCAATAAATATGTACAGAGGGACTATATATTGAATATGACTGAAAGCTTGAACCAGCTCAGATTCTGACACCACTGATGGATGGATGGATAAAGGTCTGCATTATTCCCAAATTATTATTCCCTTCCAAGTGCTAAATAGTTCAGACATGCAGTTGTGTTTCTTTCTAAAATAAAGTAAAAACATAATTGAGAGACTGCAGGTTTGAGAGGACAAACAACAGTGGAAAGGAATTATTTGATGCCTTTCCTTCTGGCAATTTTACAATTGCCTGCTTAAACTGCTTTTACACCCAAAAGGGGAAAATATGGGTTCTTGAGGTATGATTTCTGGTATGAAAATGACCAGAAAGGAGGAAATAAAGCAGCTTTCTTCTCTACCTTTCATCATCTCAATTTTGAAATATACAGGGTTTGGGGGGGGGCGTTTAAAAAGTAATATCGGACGAAAGATTACTACTGGTAACATCTAATTTGGGTCTACAGATTGTTGGGTTTTTGTTCAGAAGCTTTAGACAATATGAGAATAGAAATGCCAACCATGGCATCTTCTTGCTTTCATTTTCTCAGGCAGCAGTAATTCCAGGCACATCAGCTGCCCAGGCGTAACATAATTTAACATAATTTAAAGGGGTGTAGGGTATAGGGTAGACCTGTTTTTTTTTTTCAGATTCAGGTTTATTGGACCTGAAAATTTTCAAAAAATTGCATAGGCATAGGTGCAGGTGACTCTCCTTAGAAGAACTGCAAAGTTTGGTAAAGTTTGAATCAGGGGGTCCAATTTTATGGGCTGTCAAAGGGGGTGCCCCATCTATCCATGGATTTTTCAGTAAACATGAAGATAGAGTGGAGAATCAAGATCTTCTAGATTCTAGTGCAGAACTCCAGTCACTGTATCACACTGGCTCAATAAACTCTAGAAGCTACACAACTAAACACTTGTTGTCATGCCCCCAACCTGAACTGGGCCCTGGTGCATTTGGGAATGTTAGTTCCCTGATGTCATGTATGTCAGCAGTTCAGGTCAGGTGACTCATGTCACAGGTATCGTCTAGTTTGACTCTGTATGAGAGCAAACAGGAGATAAAAGATGCCACTTGTTTTTATAAGCAAGATCTGAGACTGTATAATAAAAAGGATATATGCTGGCAGCAAGGTAGGGAAGGGCCGATTATTGTCATAAATACTGCCACCACCACCATCTTCTCTAGTCTGAGGGCTGGAAAGACCTCTGACAGAAACTTTAAAGAACCTCATGCAGACAACATTGGGTTATGTAAACTGATTCCTGACTTGCTACAAGATAGCTTCATCTGTTCAAAACACAGGCACTTATCCCAAACTGTTGAAGGAGCAGCATTAAGTAGGAGTCAGAGGGTTAAGAACTTGGAGAGATGCATATTCTCCAATTTTATTTTTATTAAGCTTTTGCTCTTGGATTAATGAGAACAGATTTTTCTCATTTTGAAAACAGATAAGTGGCTGTCTATGTGTCAACATGACTGGGCTAGTAAAATGAACATTTTCAATTCACTATGTAGATGATAGGTAGGTGTAAAACATAGAAATCTGATTTCAGGAACTTTCAAAATGAAATGTGTTAAATGTCATTGTACTGAGAATAACAGTATCTTAACAGGATTTTAAAGGATGCAGCATCTGTAGAAATGGAAGACAACAAACAATTTAAGATTCAGAACTGGTTCTGTCTTTTAAAAAATGTGATGAGGTTTTTTCATATCAGCATTAAATTGGACTGAATTGGAAAGTGGCTCAATTCATCTAAGAGATCTTTCCTGTTATTTGTAGATAGCACAAAGAATGTCTGTTTTAGTAAAAATTAAAATGATTATTGGATGTCACATCCTACTGATTTCTTTCATTTACTCTGTGTAATCCCCCTTGAGTCTCAAGAGAAGGTAGACTATATGGAAAATAAATAAATAAAAGTGTGCAATGCTTTCGATATATATACATTGTATATTACCTGTAAACTGCCTTGAGCAAAGATGAAAGGCAGGGTATAAATGTTTTCATAAATAAATAAATACACTCCAGCTATGTAGTGGAAAAGAACTCTGGGAAAATAGGCAAGCTTTTAAAAATATGTGCTGAGAAAGATCATAAATGACAAGCCAATTCCCAATAGAGTGAGGGGAGGTCACCCATCACTACAGCTGGGAGGTCTTGATGCAGTTTCCAAGAACAAAAGGCACATGAATATTCTTGAGTACAGAATAAGTCCAGATAACTACCCATGATTATATCTTTAATCAAATTAGAATAAAGTTGGGCATCTCTGTTGGTAGATGTAAAAAGCTTAATACCCATGGCTAACCATCCATGCTAATGCCCCCTTGTTCAAATACTGCTGCTACCATTCCATATTACCTTGTTGGGTCCAGTTGTAGCTTTGCTGCCAATACAGTCCTGGTGACAAAGGAAAGACACATTGGAGTGTTGAATATGTTTTGTGAAATATATTATGTTTTGCCACTGCACAACTTTGACCTTTTCAAAATGTTTCATTTCAACTAACTGGTCAGTCCAATCCTTTGCAACAGGTTAGCTAAGCTTTCCTTTTTTAATGTTAAGAGGAGGAGTGAAATGGTCAGCTATTCAAAATACTGAATATTAAAAAGGTCAACAAAGTACAGCACGGCAATGTGGAAATGAGACAATGCGATTCTGGGTACCTCATTTTGGTGACAAAGATTCTAGCAAGGAGAGAAAATGTCACAACACAAATCCATTTCCAAGGAAGGATTGGAGTATAGTGGTGAATGAATCAATTTATGCTAATGTGTTAAGGCAGTGGTATCACTGTCTGAATTACATCTGAGAAAAGCTGAACAGGTATTGGTATTGGGATATTTCTTCAGGATAAAGCAACCAAGCCGTTCTTTTTAGGGAAAACACATGCCAGCAAAAGCTCATTCTTCAGAAAAGGATCGTATGTATCTTTTGCTAACTTTAAAAAGAGTGTAGTGTTAATAATTATAATATACTGGTATTGGAATGAGAAAACCTAGGTGATCTTTAACTACTGCTGTCGGTTTGGTTCCATCCGAACTGGAAACCAGCCGAATTTCCCCTGGTTTGGCGGTTTCCAGCTCAGATGGAGCCGAACTGAAAAAAGGCGGGAAACCGCGGTCCAGAAATCAGCAGGTTCGGGAGACTGCGGAACAAATTCGGCAAGTTCGGCATCCCCCGAACCTGCCTTTTCCTGCCTTTCAAAGAGCTCTCCGAAGGCAAGCAAACTTGCCTTCCAGGAGAAACAACCAAACCAAGCAATCAGAGGCCAATAGGTGGCCAAACTGGGTCTTCTTCTGCCAGAGAAGGGATTCTCACATTTGAACCTCTTCTCTGAATTGGCGAGGAGAAGAGAGAAGAGATTAAATACCCCTGGCTGCGAGTCCGACTCTGCTCCTTCCATTGCTGGTGTTTGCTGCTGCTGCTGCTGTGCTGAACCTTGGGCTCCTGAGACCTGAGGTGACCTGCTGCCTGCTGCTCCTGGCTGGAATTGGACTGCTGGATCACTATCTCCCACCCTGACCTGACTGCCTGCTCCTGCCTGCTGGAAGAGAAGACATTCACACAGTTTGACCCATTTTGGGGCTTTTTCTAAAACTTTTTTCCTGTGTGTGTGTGGGGGGGGAGCAGATACTGTGTGGGGGGGGGAGGCCAAGGGGGAGATTTTTCCTGATCTGCAGGGGGTGGCCTTGCAATTTGATTGCCTCTGTGTGAGAGTTGGGAGTCTGGGACTGAGATTTCTGCTGCTTTAGCCGGTTGCCAACTGTACCTGGGGTGAGGTGTGTGTGTGTTTCTCTGCCAGGCCTGTGTTTGTTGTGTTCCTTTGTTTGGGAGGGATCTCCCTGTTCTGATTGGGGGGGGGCAGAATTTTCCTGTTCTGCAGGGGGTGGCCTTGCAATTGGATTGCCTCTGTGTGGGATTTGGGTTAGGGTAAGTTTTTTTTGTAGTTTTTTTGTTGTTGGTTGTGTTAAGGGTTTTTGTAAACAGTCTACAGTTGTCAGTAACAGTGTGGTTGTGCATGTTGTCGATCTGCTTCTAGGTAGCTGCCTTGTTTGTGATGTTGGTGGTTAACTTTGTGTAAGGGTGCACTAGTTATTAGGTAGGGTAGAAGAAAATGGCCTAACTTAGGCTATGGTGTTTTTTTCCCCCACGCCTCTGGGGGGCATTTTTGGAGGTGGGGGTCCCAAACTTTCAGGGTAGCTTGGGGGAACCCTCCTTGCAAGAACCCCTGAGCTTGGTGAGGATTGGGTCAGGGGGTCTGGAGTTATGGGGTCTGGAAGGGGGCAAGCCCCCTTCTCCATTAAAACCAATGCAAAAGGTTTTACATTGGTTTTTATGAAGAAGGGGGCTTGCCCCCTTCCAGCCACCCCAACCCAATCCTCACCAAACTCAGGGGTTCTTGCAAGGAGGGTCCCCTGAAGCGACCCTGAAATTTTGGGACCTCTACCTCAAAAAATGCCCCCCCAGAGCCGTGGGAAAAAACCTCCCTATGGCTTTCTATGATGGGAGAATTCTCATTAAGCTATTTCCTATACGTGGTTAACACTGTAGGCATCTGTTAAACGCAAATAAGGAAGTTGCTTAATGAGAAGTATCCCAGCATAGAAAGCCATAGGGAGTTTTTTCCCCACGGGTCTGGGGGGTCGTTTTTTGAGGTAGAAGTCCCAAAATTTCAGGGTCGCTTGGGGGGACCCTCCTTGCAAGAACCCCTGAGTTTGGTGAGGATTGGGTCCGGAGGTCCAGATTTATGGGGTCTGAAGGGGTTCCCCCCTCTGCCCATTGCATGAATAGCAGCCGGCTGCTATTCATTCCAATGGGCGGAGGGGGGGACCCCTTCCAGACCCCATAACTTTGGACCCCCTGACCCAATCCTCACCAAATTCAGGGGTTCTTGCAAGGGGGGTCCCCCAAGCTACCCTGAAAGTTTGGGATCCCCACCTCAAAAAATGCCCCCCTAGAGCTGTGGAAAGCTCCAAATGTGTTTTAAAGGGCTTTAAATGGCCAAATTTGTTCGGGAATGCTGAATTTCCTGCCGAATTCGGCATTCCCAAACAGGGGGGTTGGAATTTGGCCGAAACCGACCAAAATTGGGCTGGATTTGGCCAAATCCGACCCAAGCCAAAAAAAAATTTTCAACAGCCCTATCTTTAACTACTCACTGCCTCTTAGTCAAATGTACCTTAGAAACCTATTTGAAGCAATCCCATCTTGGGTGAGGATTGTGTAGGCAGAACCAAATTGATTGGTTCTGCAATACAATTCCTTTAATGACACGAATATTAGGCTAGATCATAAGTAAAACAAAACCTGTCATTTTAAAAAAGTTTTAATTGCAAATTATATTTAACATTATGGTAAAACTTTGAAATGTCATGCATCAAATTAATAATAATAATTTGATTATGACTAGATCAAGCAAGATCTGGTTTATGTACTGTTGTTCTATGTTATTTCTTTTTTTTAACTGTTTGCTTTACTATCAGCTCATCACTTTAGGAATGAGGAATTTCTGTATTTCAATATAGCTTATATGCAGCATTGTCAGGTTGTATTCTTCATAAATTTTTTCCCATCCATAAAATATTGCAATTTAACTCTAGATAAAAAAAAATGATATGCCCATGTTGTTTGTCAGGAATGAGAGAGTTCAAATATATGAACAGGTTTATGAAAGTTTTTGTAAGGAGAGAATCCCAGAGTCTCCAGTTTATAGAACATGCCACTGGAAGGAGCATTAAACTCAAAATTGGGCCAATCGCATGGGGTGACTGGTATTTCTTAATGTAAAGCTACTTGAGGCAGATGATATTTCTAATTTGCATTGAATGTTTGCTTTCCACCAGTGGAGGGTTTTCTCCAATGAATTCTTCCCTTTTACTAAAGACTCCTACACAGCATCCAGCACTGTTTCTGGGGCTCCTGCATCCTATAGCAGTGTTTTCAGATAACATAGTGTGCTGCAGTGGTTGGGGGAGAGGGACAGGTCCCTTGGGTGAAGCTACAATCCATTAAAAATCTCAAGCAGATGGAAATGGGCAAGGGTTGCCAGGTTCCTGTTTGCTACCAGTGGCAGGTTTTTGGGGTGGAGTCTGAGGAGGGTGGGGTTTGAGGAGGGACTTCAATGCCACAGAGTCCAATTGCCAAAGCAGTCATTTTCTCCATGTGAACTGATAACTATCGGCTGGAGATCAGTTGTAATAGCAGGAGATCTCCAGCCACCACCTGGAGGTTGGCAACCCTAAGATGGACAGTTACAGGCAGAAATCTGTATCTTATTGAAAGCAATGCAAATGATTACCAAATTCATTAACTAATCCAAACACATGCCATCATGATACTAAAGCTCTTAATGAACAAATCTACCCCAGCCTAAATTTGAATAAACTCTCTGTGCACCTGAAAAAAAAATCTATCCATATCCCAACTGAGTTTACCAACTGCCTGAGCAGCAGCCTCTGACATACATCATATGTCCCACTTCCTTCAGTGCAATGTGCTCTTTAGATTCCCAGTTGTACCCTGATTGCATTCTGATTTCACATATAAGCAGGTTTGGCAGCAGACAAGAAATTTCATCTCTCATTGCTTGGCATGTAGACTCTATGGAACTCTGGGGGGAGGAAAAAAAAAACCTATACAGAGGAATTGTAAACTTCACTATACACTAAATGTTATCACAACGAATTTAGAACTTTTTGAGACATCAGATTTATTTTTATATATTTTGTAAAATCCATGTTGTTCTTTGGACCTTGCATTGACAATAAGCATGCAATATTTGGTCTAGATAAGTAAAAGTAACCATGCTGCTGATGATATTGTGTAATGTTTATTTTATTAGGAAAAAGAGTCGAATATTTGCATCATGTAATGAAAGTTACTTTAATGGTCATTCTGTTTTTCTGCAAAACCTTGGGCAATGTGATTGGGGGGGCAGGGGGGGTGGAACAAGCCTGAAAATCTCAATTTATTAACACCACACCAAAATTCCAATTTCCATGTTTCTTTGAGTGAATCCATAGCAGTTAAAGAGGTACAAAACCCAGGAAAAGGTGAAACATTATGTAAGTTTATTTGCAGATACTTACGTAAGTGGTTTACGTGGCTCGTTTAAGAAGAGAGACATCACTAAATTTGGTGACAATTCTTGTTCAGTTAGAAACTTAATTCCTTTTATGGTTCTACACACCTGGGATGAAGCATATTAATTCAATATTACAGCAATTACACTGGCTATTGATCCACTCCCAAACCAAATTCAAGATGTTGGTTTTGACTTTTAAAGCCCTACATGGCTTGGGACCGGGATATCTGAAGTACTGTCTTCTCCCATATGTTCCTGCATAGGAATTAAGATCACAGGGAGAGGCCCTGCTAACTGTCCCATCAAGGAAGCTTGTTTTGGGGGTACATGAGAGAGGGCCTTTTCAGTGGCTGCCCAAAAATTATGGAACAACCTCCCCAGGGAGGTGTGCCTGACCCCTTCTCTTTTGATCTTTAGAAGGCAGTTGAAGATGGTTTATTTAAGTTTGGTTACATTTAGTAGCAGTCCTGAGTTGTGATTTTAAATGTCGGCTTCCCCTCCCCACAACAGACAAACTGTGAGGTAGGTGAAGCTGAGAGAGTGTGACTAGCCCAAGGTCACCCAGCTGGCTTCATGTGTAGGAGTAGGGGAACAAATCCAGCTCACCAGATTAGCCTCCACCCCTCATGTGCAGGAGTGGGGAATCAAACCCGGTTCGCCAGATCAGAGTCCACCGCTCCAAACCACCACTCTCAACCACCACACCAAGCTGGCTCTCTTGAATGGCTTGAGCCTCAGGAAAGGCTCTCCTCCCCTTGTCCTGCCACTCCCCACAACAGGCCGCAGTTTATCCTGCCTTATTCTTCCTCTCCCCGAACTTATTCTTCCTCTCCCCCTGCCTTTGGTGTGTTGGGTGGCTGCACTTGACTCCATGCCAGCACCAATGCTGTTTGCCCTGCTGTGCCCTGCAGTGATGCTGGGCTCAATCACCTCTGCACTGCTTTCTCCCTGCTCTGCTGGGCTTTCTGGGGGCTTTCCCCCAGGACAGGGTTGCTTGGTGTTCCCCTTGGGGAAAGATCACCCTCCTCTGCTCCAGTGGCCATAAGTAAGTGGCAGTGGCAATAAGTGGGGGGGGGGGAGCAGAGCCACCCCCAGACAGGTGTATACCATAATGGCAACATCAAAGTACAATAAAAGAAAAAAAAACAATAGGATATACACCAAATAAAATAGGTGGGATTCAAATAGTCTTCAGTACCATAAACAAGAATTAACAGAAACAACAACAACAAAACACATTCCTGTTTGTAGATCCCTGGTTCTGAGATAGCTATAAGAGGGCAAATTACCCAAATTATGCTGGCCTTACAAGATGGTCAATTTGAGTATCCAAGAATTGTGAAGAATCAGCATTCAGACTATGGAGGGGCTGTTGGGTTTTTAAAATAGGGCTTGCACAAAATAGATTATATGGGAAAGCAGAGATTCTGCTTGACTGAAACATGGGGGATTGATGCCCTTGTCAAAACCAATTCAGTATTAAAAGCACACTTCCATTATAGCCTCAAAAGAAAGTTCCTGCTCTCTAAATGAATTAAAGCAGGCTCTCCTCATGGCTGTTGTGCTGTTACAATCTAATGAAATTGTACTGTCAGGCAATGACAGATCAAGCATTGCGTGGAGATCATGTTAAGCTTTCCTTCTTATATTCTATCCTGGGCAATTACGGCTCACAATCACTCTTAATAGAGGGCAATATCTTGTGTCATCATTTGCATGCATGACAACTATTATAGTAATCGAGGTTCCCAGTTTTTTTTTCAAAAGGTAGTTTAAAACCCCAAATCTGGACTGATTCTTAAACAAACTGGCCCAAAATATAGCTTAGTTCATGCATATAATCAAGCACCTTCTATAGCTAGCTGTTGATTTTTTTCCAGTAAGAAAAATCCTGTGGAATGCAAAATCTCTTTGGGTAATTCTATAGCATAGTGCCAAGAGCAGACCAACTGAAACTGTGATAACAACATCATTTGGCTAATGTAATGTTTATGTATACAAAAATGCTTTTGCAAATGGTGGGAGCGAAATCACTGGCAGAACAGTTCCTAAAAGCATCTTAGTTTTCTAAAGCCATACTTATCTAAAATTGTAACAAAGAACAGCAGCAGGCATGCGACAATGAAGCCAGAGCAGAAAATAGGGGAAGTTTAGCCAAATGTCAAAAGAGAGTGCAGGAAGGAATTTCTGAAGCAAAGGGGGAAAAATTGTATTGGGAAATGGGAATAGAGTAGTTTTATAGAGATTTGGGACTTTAAATTATTCAGAACCGATACAATCCAAAGTAAAACACATGTATGTGTACCATCTGTTTGTAGCCAAAGAGCATCCTTCTGAGAATTAATTTCAGCTGCCAGAGATGCACAGTTGGAAACTAGAGTCTGGTTTACCACAATCATTACTTGAAAGCTGAAACTTAAGGAGAAAGAAGCACAGTGAGTCTCCACCGAGAGCAATGCCCCTGGGAGCGCAACAATTGCTGTGAAGTGTCTAGATATGAAGAGACAAATGAAGTTCAGCCACTGAAGCCAAACTCAAGGATAAGGTTGGTTGCTATTCCTAAAAGGAATGTCTTCCGAGTCATTCTTGAAACCTGACTTTTGTGGCTGAAAAACAGTTCTTTTGCTCTTTCTGTTCAAGGGGAAAAAGAAAAGTTAAATCAGCTGCTTATAGGCATTGTAGACAAAGAGCTCGATCTGGGTACCATCTAGAATGACATTCAGCATTTTGGTTGAGTGTGCAGGTACTAGACCAAGACTGCAGGTTTCTGTCATTTTATTTTGTTTCCCCGCCCCCTCCAGTAAAACTAATGTTGGGAGACAGCCCTGTTAAAACTTGGAGTCTAGGGTGATTTCATTTAGAATCATAGAACAATAGGAAAGGGACGATAGGACAG
The DNA here is from genome assembly GCF_029931775.1 of Euleptes europaea. NCBI lineage: Eukaryota > Metazoa > Chordata > Lepidosauria > Squamata > Sphaerodactylidae > Euleptes > Euleptes europaea. The sequence goes on from NC_079313.1 coordinate 59,886,152, forward strand.
GATAGGACATGTACTTTATTTAATACATTTTCTAGCAGGACAAGGGGGATCTCTAATGCTCAGGACATTCCTCCCATGGATTAGCCCCTAGCTCTCCAACTATTATGGGGGAGAAGCACTAAAACTCAAACCAGTGGTGGCAGTTGCACGAAGGATCAGTTTATTAAACACGCCAAGCTAAGTAAAGCAATAAACATACCATTCTACCAACCACTCTTAAAGGACTGAGGACAGATTCATTTTTACACCAAAATCTGAATCAATTTATCCTTAAAAGTGAAATTGTTGCTCACCTGTCAAAGTCCTGTAGAAGAAACTTTCCTTTTTCATCTATCCCCATAAGTGGATGCCAGACAGAAGAGATGGGCTTGATTTATTTGTGGACCCACGGGCAAGCGGCTCCAAGGAAAGGGGAAGTAACATCAAATAAACACACATACACTGTACTCTTTGGGAAATAAATGGCCACAGTTTTATTGATCACAACAGAATGGAGCATTGGGGGAAAACCATGGGGGTGGATCCAAGATATCGGGTCACCACCCTCTAACCCGATATATATATATATCAAAAGCATCGATAAACAGCCCAACCACCTGTGGGCACAGCACTGGAGTAGAGCTTAGGAGGCAACACAAGGACGGGCATCTCTGTGTGGAGCCAGCGCCACCTGGGATTGGAGCACCCCAATACAAGCCCCCGAGCTGGGCAACACTGTTGTACTCCATCCCAAGACCCCTTATGGGGGTCCCCACAAACGGGAAAGAAAAGCACATCTTCCCTTCCCCATTCAAAACAGCCAGAACAAACTGTGACAAGAGGAAATCAAACAACATAACAACAGAACACAGGGAGGGTGGGCGGGTAACCTCGCCGTCCCGCCACAAAACAGGATGGCTGCTGAGCACCGGCTTTACATCGGCATCAGGACGCCCTGCCCCACCGCTGTTAAGCAAGGGGGAGAAACCGCGAGGCGAGCGTGGCCTCATGAGACAGCGACGGGCGGCAGCCCAGCCTGGCGGAGACCTCTTCCCTTTTCTTGCATCCTGCCCAGTAAGTCCACAACAGGACTTTACAGGGGTGTAAAGGAACATGACTTTCATGATTCCTTTGTGTCCTGAAAACATTGGTTCAGGCTCGAGGCCTGCTATGATTCGATATAAAATGATGGGAGGCCAGGTAACCAGGCCTCGGCTAATTTGCAATTTACAGCTTTTTACAACCGTGAGAAAGGTTTCACTTTTGAGAGAGGTATTTAGGGAGTGAAGATTACACTCAGCTGTGAAAGATCACCAACTCCCTTCCTGCCTCATCCTGGAGACATCTGAAGGACATTTGTCTCCCTAGCAACAAATCACTCTTATCTCAGCTGACAGGTCACAGGTGCCTTTGATACTGCAGAGTCAAATTGCACTCTTGACATGGCCAGCTGAACGTGATTTGCAATCCAATCAACCAATGGTTTATGATTATGGTTTGATCTTCAATTGGTTGTGGCCATGCCTTTGAAGTTCTAGCATAAAAGTAGACCACGGTGCCTTGTAGAAAGTGTGTCTTTTGGGACATGGTCCATTCCCTGAGCTCACCATCACTTGGCTTTTCTTGTCCTCTTAGGGGGAACCCATGATGGAATGATTTGAAACTCGAAACAACCAACCTATGCTGACTTGAAACCTCTTGTGGAACTGGTATTGTATGCTCTTGAATGCTTTACCCAACTTGCCTAAGCTGAATGTGTAGTTAGAATAATCTTTGTTATTTTTGCTTGCTTGCCTCACTGAACCATTGCTGTAAAACTGCACTCTTCTTAATAAACCTGTTAGCCTTTAAATTGGCGTTTGTGACTTCTTGCTTTTTGGTGGTTCCAAGCTAAATCTATGTGCCTGAAACCTTTGGCTTGCTATTGTATTTTGTAATCTCTTTTGGAAGTAACCCCCCCTTCTGGGTCTCTACCTTGCGGGGCAAGTTTGCTATTGTAGTGCTAAATAGCTGGCAGAAGCTTTGCCCTTAGGCTCTGCTAAGTGTAATCCTTTTGAAGGGCTGGTGGCAGATCTACCTGCTAAACTCAGAGGGGAAGCTCTCTGAGTGTAGCATCTTGTGTGAGCAGCAACTTTTGTTTATTTGCCTATTTGGGCCCCTTTGCCTGGCGGAGGCTGGCAAGGTACCCTGCAAGTGGCAAGGTTGTCTGCATTCTGACCCAGATAGGAGCCTCCCACTCCTCAGAGCTAGGCACTGAGGGGTGGAACTCCTTGACAAGGGGGACCTGTTTAGTCAAGTCCCCCTTTTTTGTGGACCCACGGGCAAGCGGCTCCAAGGAAAGGGGAAGTAACATCAAATAAACACACATACTCTTTGGGAAATAAAAGGCCACAGTTTTATTGATCGCAACAGAATGGAGCATTGGCGGAAAACCATGCGGGTGGATCCAAGATATCGGGTCACCACCCTGTAACCCGATATATATATCGAAAGCATCGATAAATAGCCCAACCACCTGTGGGCACAGCACCGGAGTAGCACTTAGGAGGCCCCACCAGGATGGGCATCTCTGTGTGGAGCCAGAACCACCTGGGATTGGAGCACCCCAATACAGGCCCCCGAGCTGGGCAACGCTGTTGTACTCCATCCCAAGACCCCTTATGGGGGTCCCCACAAATGGGAAGGAAAAGCACATCTTCCCTTCTTGGATCAGACCCCATGCAAAACCCGCCAAAGAGCAGGGCTGCTGCCCTGCTCCTGCCAATGCTGTGACCAATGCTGTGACCAACAAAGTAGCAAGCCCCGAATATCATGCAGCCACACACTTTGACAGATTGCCGCACACATCGCCTGGAGAAGCAGCTCCAACTCTGAAACCCATTTGGTCCCCCATAAGAGGTCTTGGGATGGAGTACAACACCGTTGCCCAGCTGCGGGGCTTGTGTTTGGTGCTCCAATCCCAGGTGGCGCTGGCCCCACGCAGAGATTCCTGTCCTGGTGGGGTCATCTAAGCGCTACTCCAGTGGTTGCCCAACAGGCGTTTGGGCTGGTTATTGATGCTTTCGATAAATCGGATGACAGGGTGGTGATCTGATACTTGGATCCACCCCATGGTTTTCCGCCAATGCTCCATTCTGTTGTAATCAATAAAAGCTGTGGCCAGCAAAACAGGACGGCTGCTGGGCTGCGCCGGCTTTAAATCGGCGCGGGGAGGGGTGATGTCAGGACTCCCCGCCCGACCGCTGGGAAGCGAGGGGGAGAAACCGTGAGGCCACGGGCGGCAACCCAGCCTGGCGGAGACATCTCCCCTTTTCTTGCATCCTGCCCGGTAAGTCCACAACGGGGGGACCTGTTTAGTCAAGTCCCCCCTTTTTTTACCAACAACTGATCTATGTGCTTTATTTATTTATTTACAGCCCATTTTTCTCACAAAGACTAAAGGTGGATTACAAAATTAGAAACCATAACTACGATAAAAACAATACAATAAAACAATAATACATAGAATAAAGCTATCTAGAAAATCTACACAAACATTGGAATTCATATAAAGCTAAAAAGGTTTGCAGGGTGTCATCTTTAAAGGGCTTTGGTCACATGAGCAATGCTGGTTCAGCAGTGTATCTGGAGAGCTGCTTCTGCAGATGTGAGGGTCCTGGGCCATGAAAGATGAGCCAGCATACAAAAAGAACAGAAGAAGAGCCTGCTGGACCAGACTAGTGGTCCATCTAGTCCAGCATCCTGTTTCACTCAGCAGCCAAGCAGATGCCCTGAAGAGCAAACATGGCATAGAGGCCAAGGCCCTCCCCTGCTGCTGCCTCCCAGCACTGTTATTCAGAGGTTTGCTGCTTCTGGATATGGAAGTTCCCTTCAGTCACCATGGCGAGTAGCCATTGATTGAACTCTCCTCCATGAATCTATCTAACCCCTTTTAAATCCATTTATGCATGTGGCTATCACTACCTCCCCTGACAGCGAATGCCACAGTTTAATTACTTAAGTAAAGAAGTATTTCTTTTTGTCTATCCTGAAGCTATTTCCCAACAATTTCATTGGATGCCCCCAAGTTCTTATATTATGAGAGAGGCAGAAAAAGTTCCCTTTCTCCACTTTCTCCACCCCATGCAGATTTTTATAAACCACTATCATGTCTCCCCTAAGACATCTTCTTTCTAGACTGAAAAGTCTCAGACTCTTCAGACTTTTCTCCTAGGAAAGGTGCCCTGATACCCTGCTCATCTTGGTTTCCCTCCTTTGTACATTTTCCAGTTCTGCAAGGTCCTTTCTGAAATTTGATGACTAGAACTTCGCCCATCATTCCAAATGATGCCACACCATAGTTTCTATCACAATCTGTGCGTACCGAGTGAGATACTGCTTTCGAAAATGTTCAATTGGCGTTTTAATTTTTCTCCTCCCTTTACTTATTTTACCTCAGTAGAAATGAGATATCAGAGCGGTTTTTTCAAATTAACAACCAAGTAAAGGAGCCCTGTGGCACAGAGTGGCAAGCTGCAGTATTGCAGTCCAAAGCTTTGCTCACGACCTGAGTTCGATCCCAACGGAAGTTGGTTTCAGGTAGCCGGCTCAAGGTTGACTCAGCCTTCCATCCTTCCGAGGTCGGTCAAATGAGTACCCAGCTTGCTGGGGGTAAAGGGAAGATGACTGGGGAAGGCACTGGCAAACCACCCCGTAAACAAAGTCTGCCTAGAAAATGTTGGGATGTGACATTACCCCATGGGTCAAGAAGGACCCGGTGCTTGCACAGGGGACCTTTCCCTTTTTTAACAGAGATTTATTAAACACTGCAGAAGGGATGGATTTAGAGGGAAAACAGTAGGTTGGGAATGCATAGAACCAGAGCTAGTTTATAGGTTTTACCAAAGAGGGCATATATCTTAGATGACTTAGATAATACAGAAATACAATGATTAAATTAAGTTCCCAAATGCAGTTCACAGAACTTCCTATAGATGTTCCTATTCAGACCCTGCTGCCTAGATAACAGGGAGATTATACAATCTCTCTCCCCCAGAGAACAAAGAAGTATGGAGATTGTTCCTCAAATCTCTCTTCCAGTTCTCGCTATATATCTACCCCACTTTTGTGGCAGTAATCCCTTAACAAAACTCTGTATCGGGAATATCTCCTTCCCAGAGCCTATTAGCTTTCAGTGACCTAAGAAAGGGCCCCTTTCCCCCCAATCTCTGCCTGTTACTCCACAGAAATTGTTTCGCAACTGTTTAGGCAAATCTGAACCCTCAGGTTCCCAGAGTCAAAAACAGCTACTGAACATGCAAGTTACCAAAGAAAGACTTCCCACTTTTTTCCAGAAAAGAGAGAGTGAGCTCTTTAACTCTGCCCCACTCCCTGCCAGTTTTTTCTCTCTGAGCTTCTCTCAAAGATTAACTCTGTTCATCACAGCTTCATACAAGGGCATTATAATATTGGCCATTTTATTTTCACTCCCTTTCCAAGTAATTCCTAGTATGGAGTTTGGCTTTTTCACTGCTGCCACACACTGAGTCAACATTTTCATTGAACTTTCCACAACAACCCCGGGATCTCTTTTAATCTCAGTCTCAGCCAGTTCAGAATTTATCAGCATATATTTAAAATGCGGATATTTTGTTTCAATGTGCATCATCTTACAGTTACCTATATTGAACTTCATTTACCGCATGGTTGCCCACTCACCCAATTTTGAGAGATCCTCTTGTAGCTCTTCACAAACCATCTTGATTTTCACCATCCTGAATAATTTGGTATCTTCTGTAAACTTGGTTCCTACACTGTTCAGCCCCAATTCCAGATAATTTATGAGCAAATGTAATAATACTGGTCCCAATACCAATCCTTGTGGAACCCCACTGATCACTTCCCTCCACTGCGAGAACTATCCATTTATTCCTACTCTCTGCTTCCAGCTATTTAATCAACTTAGACTTTCAAAGGTAACTCACCAATGACTCCTGAGTAAGCTTAGCAATCATAGGTTAAGAGGACATGTACTCTTATGAAATAAAAGGTGATTAAATTGCAGGAAGCAAAGTAGAGGATGTCAATCAGATTGCCTTTATCCATATGCTCAAAGAACTCCAAGAGGTTTGTGAGGAAGGACTTCCCATTGCAGAAACCATGTTGATTTCCCACAGCAGACTTTGTTCTTTAATGTAGTTAATAATTCTGTCTTTAATATCAGTTTCTACTAATTTACCTGGAACCAATTAGGACTGTTGGGGGAAAAAATGGTATAGTTTGGATTTGGCTGAATTCGGCCTATCTGGAGTCGGGATATGTCGAAGTCTGAACTCCCTCGCTTCGAGTCCGTGCAATTCGGCGCGAATTCAAAGTTCAGGGAAAAAATTTGGCCGAATAAAGCCATTAAAAACACAACAGCGCCTTTCCGTGGCTCCGGGAGGGCATTTTTGGGGGTAGAGGTCCCAAACCTTCAGCGGAGCTTCAAAGGACCTTTCTTGCAAGACCCCCCAAGTTTTGTAAAGATTGGGTCGGGGGGGCTGAGATATGGGCCCCGAAAGGGATCCCCCCACCCTTAATGTGCATCTCTGAGCAGAGCTTGCCGCCCACGCACAAAGCTCCCAGCCCCGACAAACAGCTGAGCTGCGGGGCAGGTGCGAAGAAGTTTGCAAAGCAGGTGCGAAGAAGTTTGCAAAGCAACACAACTGCAGGTGCGAAGAAGTTTGCAAAGCAACACAACTGCAAAGCAACACAACTGCAAAGCAACAGAACCATGCAAGGCAACACGTTTGCAACCATGCAAAGCAACACCTGACACCTGGGAGTTTGCAAACCATGGAAAGGGACAGAGGCAGCAAGCTATGCATAATGAGCAGGAGGGAGTGGAATTTCCCCTTTTGCATCGGACTCAGGACCAGGCAAATGCATTCTTTAAGTCACCATTTGAAAACCAGTTTTGAGCAAGCATCAAAATAGACCTAACCGATCTTATGAATGAGGGAAAACCTGAGGACACACAACTGAAGCCCCCCCTCAAACCAGGGAGAGAGAGACTCGAGGGGGCACACACCCCAGGCAGAACTGGCAAAAGCCTCCTTTGGCTTCCCCCCACCCACAGAAACTGCTCCCTCCCCCCACACACAAAGACTCTGCTTCCCCCACACACACACATAGGAGAAAAATTATAGATTAAAGCCCCCAAAGGGGTCTTACTGTGGCTGTCTTCTGTTCCATCAGGAGGGGCTGGGAGGACTGGGTAATCCTATACAATTCTATTTAAGCATGGGAAGTTTTGCCTTGGATTTGCCGCTCTGGAGATGCATACAGGATCGGGTGATCCATTAATCCCAATAGGGAAAAGGGGAAAGCCCATATCTCGGGTTCCCCTGACCCAATGTTTACAAAACTTGGGGGGTCTCTTAAGAAGGCTCGTCTGAAGCTATGCTGAATATTTGGGGGCTGGTTGGGGGTGGAATTTCCCCTTTGCATCGGACTCGGGACCAGGCAAATGCATTCTTTAAGTCACCATTTGAAAACCAGTTTTGAGCAAGCATCAAAATAGACCTAACCGATCTTATGAATGAGGGAAAACCTGAGGACACACAACTGAAGCCCCCCCCCCTCAAACCAGGGAGAGAAAGACTCGAGGGGGCATACATACCCCAGGCAGAACAGGCGAAAGCCCCCTTTGGCTTCCCCCCCACCCACAGAAACTGCTCCCTCCCCACACACACACAGACTCTGCTTCCCCCCCACACAAACACACAGGAGAAAAATTATAGATTAAAGCCCCCAAAGAGGTCTTACTGTGGCTGTCTTCTGTTCCATCAGGAGGGGCTGGGAGGACTGGGTAATCCTATACAATTCTATTTAAGCACGGGAGGTTTTGCCTTGGATTTGCCGCTCTGGAGATTTCTTACAGGATCGGGTGATCCATTCATCCCAATAGGGAAAAGGGGAAAGCCCATATCTCGGGATCCCCTGACCCAATGTTTACAAAACTTGGGGGGTCTCTTAAGAAGGCTCGTCTGAAGCTATGCTGAATGTTTGGGGGCTGCACCCCCCAAAATGCACCCCCTGCAGCCACAGAAAGAGAAAAGGGGGAAGCCCATATTTCTGCCCCCACTGAACCCATCTTTACAAAACTTGGGGGGGTCTCTTAAGAAGGCTTGTCTGAAGCTATGCTGAAAGTTTGGGGGCTGCACCCCCAAAAAAGTGCCCCCTGTAGCCACGGAAATGGAAAAGGGGGAGGGAAAATGGGTGGAGCCCATATCTCGGGACCCCCTGACCCAATGTTTACAAAACTTGGGGGGTCTCTTAAGAAGGCTCATCTGAAGCTCCGCTGAAAGTTTGGGGTCTCTACCCCCAAAAATGTGCCCCCTGCAGTCATGGAAAGGAGCGAATGTGCACACTCACCCCCTCATGAGGATTCCTCTCTCTTTCTCTCCCCGGCCGGGCCGCGCAGCAGCTGATTCCTCCAGTACTCAATCCTGACTGATTGGCCAGAAGAAGACCCAGCTTGGCCACCAATTGGTCAGGGGAGAATGCTGCTTACTGACGGTTATGCTGCTGCGTCCCGAATTTGCTGAATTTATTCAGCATAGCTTCAGACGAGCCTTCTTAAGAGACCCCCCAAGTTTTGTAAACATTGGGTCAGGGGATCCCGAGATATGGGCTTTCCCCGTTTCCCTATTGGGATTAATGGATCACCCGATCCTGTAAGAAATCTCCAAAGCGGCAAATCCAAGGCAAAACCTCCCGTGCTTAAATAGAATTGTATAGGATTACCCAGTCCTCCCAGCCCCTCCTGATGGAACAGAAGACAGCCACAGTAAGACCCCTTTGGGGGCTTTAATCTATAATTTTTCTCCTGTGTGTTTGTGTGGGGGGGAAGCAGAGTCTTTGTGTGTGGGGAGGGAGCAGTTTCTGTGGGTGGGGGGGAAGCCAAAGGGGGCTTTCGCCTGTTCTGCCTGGGGTATGTATGCCCCCTCAAGTCTTTTTCTCCCTGGTTTGAGGGGGGGGCTTCAGTTGTGTGTCCTCAGGTTTTCCCTCATTCATAAGATCGGTTAGGTCTATTTTGATGCTTGCTCAAAACTGGTTTTCAAATGGTGACTTAAAGAATGCATTTTCCTGGTCCTGAGTCCGATGCAAAAGGGGAAATTCCGCCCCCTCCTGCTCATTATGCATAGCTAGCTGCCTCTGTCCCTTTCCATGGTTTGCAAACTCCCAGGTGTCAGGTGTTGCTTTGCATGGTTGCAAACGTGTTGCTTTGCAAGGTTGTGTTGCATTGCCGTTGTGTTTCTTTGCAGTTGTGTTGCTTTGCAAACTTCTTCGCACCTGCCCCGCCCTTGCTTCCCGCAGCTCAGCTGTTTGTCGGGGCTGGGAGCTTTGTGCGTGGGCGGCAAGCTCTGCTCAGAGATGCACATTAAGGGTGGGGGGACCCCTTTCGGGGCCCATATCTCAGCCCCCCTGACCCAATCTCTACAAAACTTGGGGGGTCTTGCAAGAAGGGTCCTTTGAAGCTCCGCTGAAGGTTTGGGACCTCTACCCCCAAAAATGCCCCCCCCAGAGCCACGGAAAGGCGCAGTTGTGTTTTTAATGGCTTTATTCGGTCGAATTTTCCCCCCAAACTTTGAATTCACGCCGAATTGCACGGACCCGAAGCGGGGGAATTTGGACTTCGGCATATCTCAAATCCAGACGGGCCAAATTCGGCCAAATCCGAACTATACTGAATTTTTTTTCAACAGCCCTATTCAACTGAAAAGAAATTTGTAACCTCTATCTGATTTACTCCAATTATATGTTCAAACCATAAAAAAAAGTTGTCGAAGGCTTTCATGGTCAGAGTTCATTGGTTCTTGTAGGTGATCCGGAGTTCATTGGTTCTTGTAGGTTATCCGGACACTGTCCTTCAGTGTTATTTTTCTGAAGATGCCTGCCACAGCTGCTGGCGAAATGTCAGGAAAGAAAATACCAAGACCACGGTTACACAGCCTGGATAACCTACAAGAGCCAATAAATAAAAGTTGTTTCCTTGTTTGTTTAACCCTGTGCAGTGTCTGAGTGATGGGTGATTATTAAAAGGGACTGGACTACCCTGTCTGGTGATGTCTCTGTGAGAAAATGAGAGGTCTTTGTATGTGAAATGGTCACGACTCTCTGTGTATTTTAAAAGAGGCAAGATAAGTGGTGAACTGTGACTGCCTGTCCAACCTGTAACCCTTTACCAGAAGGTGTAGAGGATGGTAGGGACTCTGAGCGAATGAAAAAGATCATCACAGAGGACTACCAAATTTTTTTATTTTGAGCGTTTATATCTTTCCTCCTTAGACTCAAGGTGGGTAAAATATAGCAATAAATGACAAGAACACAAAAATTATCAAGTTCAAAACAAACAAAGTAAAACAAAAATTAAAAAGCAATACACATTAAAGACCAGGATTAAAAACACAGAGAGATTAAAAACCAACTGCACAAATTAACAACCAACACAGAGATTAAAACCTCAGCTAAATCTGCTTAAGCAGTTTACCCTCCACCAAGTGCCCCCTAAAATAAAACTGACTTGCAGGCCTTCCTAAATGCAGGCCACAAAGATGCCATCCACACCTTTTCCTGTAAGCCATCTGGAGGACTGTACATACTGAAGTGCCCCAAATAAAGGTCTTTTACCTGTGGCACTATAAACTGCCCCTGTGTACATAAACAGGTGCAGGAATCCTCCTTTTAGACATGACACCCATGTAGATAAATGTGTGTCAAGAACTGCCCCCCTTCCTCTCCTTTCTCTTTCTTTTTATTCATTCAGTTGCATAAAGCACCCACATACACTAACATTCCTCTAAACTGCAACAAGTAACAGCTGCCGGAATTCAGTTTGTTATCTGGTTAAAGGGACCTTTGATGTCCCCTGCAAGGGAACTCTCTGTTCGGACCTAACGCATGCACAATTAGAGAATTGCTCGCTGCCAAAGTTGCTGAGTTGTTCATTTCAGTAGCCAAGAATGACACCATGGGAAAAATGTATCCTTATTGGTAGAAGTATATAAAGGTTGATCAATGCACAATGACAATGTGATTCTTTCTGCAGTGTGACCCTTTTGGTTTTGGCTGGAGAGATTTGATCACAGCTTGTACTGTTTAAACTGGTACCATTAAATAGCATAAGCTGTAAAAGTAATTCCTGATCTCCAGTGCGTTATCCTTGATCAGATCTACCTGGAGTAACATTTTTCTAGGCACAACAATACCACTGGGAAAACAACAACAACATGATCTTTGTTGAAGTCTGCCTAGCTCCTGATAGTAATTAAATTGCAGAATTCTGTCCCAGCTTTAACTTTTGGAGTTGTCTTTAAGGGAAGTACATGTTGAATTTGGTACAACAGTCTAGCCTTGGGTGAATCAAGGTAAGGAACAATCCTTCATGCTAAATTGAGTGGAATGGAACATTTTTGTGTCAGAATTAACTTGCTTCTCCAACAATAATGCTGAGTCTCTCAATTCACAAATGAGTCAGCAAGAGAAAATGAACCTCATCAAAAATGGGAAGCACAATGTTCTCCATGCCCTCAGTCCTACCAACAAGCATCACCACCATCTTGCCAGGATTCTTTATTTTTATTATTATTACTGTGGTAAATTGATGGTAGGTTAAAGGTAAAGGTAAAGGTCCCCTGTGCAAGCACCGGGTCATTCCTGACCCATGGGATAACATCACATCCCGACATTTACTAGGCAGACTTTGTTTACGGGGTGGTTTGCCAGTGCCTTCCTCAGTCATCTTCCCTTTAACCCCAGCAAGCTGGGTACTCATTTTACCGACCTTGGAAGGATGGAAGGCTGAGTCAACCTTGAGCCGGCTACCTGAAACCAACTTCCGTTGGGATCGAACTCAGGTCGTGAGCAGAGCTTGGACTGCAGTACTGCAGCTTACCACTATGCTCCACAGGGCTCCATAAATTGATGGTAGTGGCTGGATAATATTGCCTGGGGCTTCTAATCCAGCTCCCTTCACTGAAGCAGGTTACACATACATATTCCCAATAGCCTTGTTTGTGAGTTTTATCAAAATTATAATGTGCCATCAACAAAGCTAATTCACAAAACCTACATCATTAATGAAGTACTTGAAAATAACACAAATGACTATTAGAAAGAAAATTCACCATACTATGTAGTACAGTACTCATAAGAATAGTAGTCAGGTCTACCTGGGTGGGGGCAGGAAAGCAACTTTCTCAACTGCAAAAAACAGCACTCCATCACATTGCGCTTTATAGTAATTTTAAAGGCAGCTTGAAGTGTTCTAGGTGAATGTTCAGACCCCAGTGGTATAGTAGGAATTTATGGCATTCTATTGTAAACACAAGTGGCATACTTGGTGGATCATATCACCAAGGTGCTGTTCCATTGCCCCAAGATATTTTTGTGTATCTGACTAAAGCTTATACATGGATGAGTGATTTTCTACTTCTTGCAAGGTCCAGGGCCTCTGAAGTAGAAGGCTAAAGTAAAAAACCATTTTCCTTTTTTTCTTTTTGTTCTCTAAATCATAGGATAGAAATTGCTTCAGGGCCTTAGTAGGCCTCTTATAGTCTTCTTTCCAAAGATAGTTGAAATATGAAATAGTGACTGTAGTGTACTATGCTTGCTCCGAGAACTAACATCTTTATTACCACTAATAAGTTTTACTTTATGGTAATTTAAATTGGGCAAAGCCATTTGGTAGGCACAAGCAAGGATACTAATTGCTTGATGAGTAGCCATTCAAAAATATGTATCTTGGAGACAATAACACTATATCTCAAAACCATTAGCTGAGTTGCACAATTCATTATCAAAGTGTTGTTATTACTAATGAGCCACTAATAGACTTCATAGAAACAATAGATATCTTTTTAAAAGCTATGAGATTGCCTTCCAGCTGGGAAGCTGAAAACTGAAATGTAAAGGTTTGTTTGTTTGTTTGTCATCCTTGGCTAAAGAATACCTGCCTCTCATTGAAGAGCAGCTGCTTTGTTTCGAAGGCTTATTTTTTTAATGTTATTAGCACCACAAGCACAGCATTAGATGCACCAGTGTATCACATGATACAATTGACAGTTTCTCTGTTGTAAGAGCACAGCAAACAGTTTTGCCTTAAACACCAAGAAGACTTGGAATTAAGAAGCTGTGCCAGTTTAAACCCTTTGTACTTACATAGAGTTACTGGATTATTTATCAACATCATCACCAAGACTAAGTGCACAGGACTGTAATCTAAGGCTCTGTTCATTGCATGTATTATTGTTTTTATTGCATTGTTTTCTAAGTGTTGAAATCCAGTTTTTTCATTTTTTGTTGAATGACTAATACTGTTCTTATTCCATTGTTTAAAAATTTTGTAATCCTCCATGAGTTTCAAGGAGAAAGGTGGACTATAAATAAAGTTATTATTTCCCCCCCCCCCAAGGAGAAGTTCTGAAATCCTTAAAACTTTAATGAATTTTAAGTTTAGTATGCAGGTTCAGTTTGCAATTCCTTCATAATCACAAATGGTACGTTTAGTGTGAATGTCGCAATGCCACCCTATGAATGTCACCAATTAGTTGCATATATCACAATTAGACATGAGTGGAAACACCTCTGAGAAATGTCATCAATCACAATAATTAATGGGACACACAACAATTAGGTGATCTACTATATACATAAAAAGATGCCCTTCCCAGAAGATTTATAATCTAAATTAGATAATAAATTACCAGGATAAAAACAACAAAACCCCTTAAAAACTAGAGAAGAAGGTAATTTTTAATGCTACTTGGAATAAAGGAGTCCAGGGTAGGGTTGTCAATTCGGTTCCATCTGACAAGAAAAACAGCCGAATTTTCCCTGATTCAGCGGTTTCTACTTCGGATAGAACCGAAATGAAAAAAGGTGGGGAAATGACGAAACAAACTCGGTGAGTTCGGGCGGATGCCGGATAAATTTGTACAAGTTCGGTGCCCCCAAAGCAGCATTCTCCTGTGGCCAATCAATGGCCAAGCTGAGTCTTCTTCTGGCCAATCAGTCATGGATGAGTGCGTGAGCCCAGCCACTGTGCAGCCCGGAGAGAGAGAGAGAGAGTGTGTCTGTTTGTGTGAGAGAGAGATCCTCGTGGGTGGAGGGGGGGTGCGTGTGCACATTCATGGCTTTCTGTGGTTCCAGGGGGCATTTTCGGAGGTAGAGGTCCCAAACGTTCAGTGTAGCTTGAGGGGACCCTTCTTACAAGAACCCCCAAGTTTTGTAAAGATCGGTTCAGGGGGTCCCGAGATATAGGGCCCGGAAGCGGTCCCCCCAAAACATCGTCAATTGGAATAAAGGCATTAAAAACACATTTGTGGCTTTCCATGACTCTGGGGGGGCATTTTTGGAGGTAGCAGTCCCAAACATTCAGTGTAGCTTGAGGGGACCCTTCTTGCAAGAACCCCCAAGTTTTGTAAATATTGGGTCAGGGGGTCCCGAGATATAGGGCCCGGAAGGGGTCCCCCCAAAAAATCATCAATTGGAATAAAGGCATTAAAAACACATTCGCGGCTTTCCACTGCTCCAGGGGGGGCATTTTTGGAGGTAGAAGTCCCAAACCTTCAGGGTAGCTTGGAGGGACTCTACTTGCAAGAACCCCCAAGTTTTGTAAAGATTGGGTAAGGGCCCCCGAGGTATGCGGTCCCTCCCAATTGGAATAAAGCCATTAAAAACACATTTGCGGCTTTCCACGGCTCCAGGGGGGGCATTTTTGGAGCTAGAGGTCCCAAGCCTTCTGGGTAGCTTAGAGGGACCCTACTTGCAAGAACCCCCAAGTTTTGTAAAGATTGGGTCAGGGGCCCCCGAGTTATGAGGTCCCTCCCAATTGGAATAAAGCCATTAAAAACACATTCGCGGCTTTCCACGGCTCCAGGGGGAGCATTTTTGGAGGTAGAGGTCCCAAGCCTTCCAGATAGCTTGGAGGGACCCTCTGTGCAAGAACATTTTGTAAAGATTGGGTCAGGGGCCCCCGAGTTATGTGGTCCCCCCCAATTGGAATAAAGCCATTAAAAACACATTTGTGGCTTTCCATAGCTCCGGGGGGCATTTTTGGAGGTAGAGGTCCCAAACCTTCAGTGTAGCTTGAGGGGACCCTTCTTACAAGAACCCCCAAGTTTTGTAAAGATTGGGTCAGGGCCCCCCGAGTTATGTGGTCCCCCCCATTGGAATAAAGCCATTAAAAACACATTCGGGGCTTTCCACGGCTCTGGGGGGCATTTTTGGAGGTAGAGGTCCCAAACCTTCAGGGTAGTTTGGAGGGACCCTACTTGCAAGGACCCCCAAATTTTGTGAAGGTTGAGTCAGGGGGCCTCGAGTTATGCGGTCCCCCCCCATCCACCCATTGGAATGATTGGGAGCAGGCGATCCTTAATGTGCATCTAGAGAGCGGCAAATCCAAAGCAAAACCTCCCGTGCATAAATGACCAGAGAGACTCTGTGTGTGTGAGTCTGCTAGAATCGTATTGGATTACTCCTGATTCCTGACTCCCAGTCCCTGCTCCTGATGGAAGAGAAGAAGACATCCACAGTAAGACCCATTTTGGGGCTTCTCTCTATAACTTTTTTCCTGTGTGTGTGTATGTAGGGGAGGGAGATTCTGTGTGTGTGTGTGTGTGTGTGTGTGTGTGTGTGTGTGTGAGAGAGAGAGAGAGAGAGAGAGAGAGAGAGAGAGAGAGAGAGAGCCAAAGGGGGTGGGTTTACCTGTTCTGCTGGGGGGGTCGGCTCAATTGCCTCTGTGTGGGACTGTGCTTTCTGTTGTTTTCACCGGTTGCCAACTTCGTCTGGAGTTTACTGTGGGTCAGTGAGTCTCTGGCTGGCTCCTATTGTTTCCAATAGGCTCTGCAGCCGCTCCTGTTGTTTATAATGGGCTAGCCTGTCATTCATTTCAGTACATCCCCTGTCAGTGAGACTCTCTCTGTCTGGCCCGTTCTTCTCCTTCGTTAGGAATTTGCATCTTCTGGTTCAGGGGGGGCTGTTCTGCTGGGGGGGCTTGATTGCCTCTGTGAAATGTGATTTGGGGGGGTTACCTGTCCTGGGGGGGCTTGATCTCTTTGCGAGTGGAAAGCTGCGAATGTGTTTTTAATGCCTTTATTCCAATTGGCGATTTTGGGGGGACCCCTTCCGGGCCCCATAGCTTGAGACCCCCTGACCCAATCTTTACAAAACTTGGGAGTTCTTGCAAGAAGGGTCCCCTCAAGCTACACTGAAAGTTTGGGACCTCTACCTCCAAAAATGCCCCCCCTGGAGCCACGGAAAGCTGCGAATGTTTTAATGGCTTTAAATGGCCGAATTTATTCGCGAACTCCGAACATAGTGCCAAATTCCACGGATCGAATCGGGGGAGTTCGGACTTCGGCATTTCCCAAATAAAAATGGGCCGAATTTTGCTGAATCCGAATTTTACAGAATTTTTTTCAACAGCCCTAGTCCAGGGAATTAAAAAAAAACACAGATGAAGAGAACAGCAATCTCTCCTCCCCCGCCCCGAGAACAAAGAAGCATGGTGATTGTTCAGAAAAGAGAGAGAGAGAGCACTTTAGCTGTGCCCACTCCATGCCAGTTTTTTTCTGAGCTTCTCTCAAAGATGAACTCATTGTTGGTCACAGAGGTACTCTAACCAAAAGGTAATCCATGCTATTTTGAATCAATTCTGGATAGTCTTCAAGGGCATGTTGCAGTAGGCTAGCCTCAAGTTTACAGGAGCATGAATGAGCATTGCAAGGTCCATGGAACCTCCCAAATGAAACTGATAGAAATGTATTCTTTGCCACTGCATTTACCTGATCATTTAAGAAAAGGGATGGCTCCAATACTATCCCTAAGCACTATATTGAGGCAGTCATATGGACAATCCGTGCACGTCACCACCTTACTAACCGGCATCACCTTAGACCTGGCTGGATTCATCATTTACTTGTTTGGGAGGATTTTTCACTTGATGCCATCTTCTAGGCACTGGCTCAGCAGACAGATTGTTGCCTTTAATTAATTTTTAAAAGAAACATTGGTGACACCCAACTCCAAAGCTGTGGATTATCTCACATATGGGTTAAACCACAGAGAGAAAAGAGTTGAATGCTATGATACCCACATAAAAGACTGACCACTTAAAAAAGTGCACCACTCTCTTCTCAAGATGCTCCATTGTCAGTCCAGTGTAGGGTCGTGCAAACAAAAAAAAATTCAGTAAATTTCGGATTCGGGTATATTGGGCCCAATTTTTTCAGCAAACCCAGAATAAGCCAAATACCCATACTTTTTTCAATTCAATTTTACCATACTGGTAAAGGGGTATTTTGGCTTTATTTCCAGGTTTACCTCAAAAAATTAGGTCTATTATAGTCTATGGGGATTTTTTTTCAAATCTCTTGTGGAGGCACTTTTGGATGTAGAGTCACCAAATTTGAAGCATGGCTGCGAGGAACTCTCCTTAGATGGGCACCGAAGTTTGGTGAATGTTGAGACAGGGGTCCAATTTTACGGGCCCACAAAGGGTCACCCTTTTCCTCTAGGCATTTGTGAGCTGAGATGTCCATCAGTTTTCAGGTTCAGAAGTTCAGCATTGCTGAGAACTGGTGGAAAGAGCCAATTGGCAGGCTGGCGCTTCAAAGTCTGGGGGCTCCCTTTGTATCTGGGGTGCATAGCATGATGTCCATGCAAATTAGCTTCCAAACTGAGGAAAATGGCTTAAATGCAAGAAAAATAAGGCACATAAAACGTTTCTTTTGGGGGCAAATGACATCCTGTGAACAGTCCTCTATTATAGTCATTAAAAATCTGATTTCAAGAGATGGTCACGATGTGGGGAAACAAAGCCTCTACTCAGGGCGACCTTCAGTTTGAGAGCAGGTTTTCAGCGGGGACTGATATCAGAGCCAGCAGAAGTCATGACCAAGGGAGTTCTTCTGAAGGAAATTCCTCATCTGTGCATGTGAGCAGTCTTCTTCACAATGAAGCCTGTTCAGCAGCTGTTGAAGCTGGTGCTTTTTAGCTGGACGGTATATCCCTCCACACGGGCCTGGGTGAGTCCTGTCTTTTAAAATGACCCTTCCAGACTCGTTTGGTTTGACCAAGCTGGTACCAATTACACGACCCCTACCTCAAAAGGGCCCCAACTATGGGGCCCTAACAAAACCAGTCAAAGATAGAAAAATGGGAGAAAGCACAGAGCTGTGCATCTGAGCAAAGGTGAACAGCCAAAACCTGAAAAAGCCAAATATCTATATTTCCAGGTTACCCCCCAAAATGGGGCCCATTATAGTCTAAGGGGAAAAAATTCTGAAGCTCCTGTGGGGGCATTTTTGGAGGTAGAATTCTTAAATTTTCAGGGTAGCTTGAAGGAACCCTCCTTGCATGAACTCCAAACTTGGTGAAGATTGGGTCAGGGGTCCAATTTTATTGAGTCCCACTGTGGTTGCTCCCGTTCCCCATAGAAAAACATTGCAAAGTTCACACAAAAAGACACCAAACTGCCAAAAAATATAAATTATAAAGATAATGCAAGAGCTAGATTCAAGTCCAAAAGCACCTTAGAGACTAACAAGATTTGGGGGGGGGGCATAAGCTTTTGAGAGTCAAAGCTCCCTTCATCTCTGGTCCCTCCTTGGTCTCTAACGTGCTACTGGACTTTCATCTACTCTAGTAATTTCTGCAAAAGTTTCCCAATAACAGAATGCTCAAATTCCCCTCACCATTTGTTCAGAAAAAATGTGTTGTACCCCAGAGAGGCATGAAATACAGCAGTAGCACCCCCCATAACAGTTTCACTAAACTTAACCTCCCTCCAAATTCCTAATAATAGTTTCTGTATTGTCAGAGTTGGAACATTCATATTCGTCCCAAATTCAAATAAAATTTAATCTCAGTGACATTTCTGATGACAACTGTACTTATTATCATTAATGTCTTGCCTAGCTTCTGTTTAGGTATGGTGGTGAAAACCCACCCAGAGCCATTGTGTTCCCAAATGTCTGGCTTATTCACTGCTAAGGTGTCACTCAGTTTAGTGACAATTTAGATGAAAATGAGTGGCAATTTAGCAATGAATAAGCCAGACCCTGGAAAATGTTGCTAAACGTTTTCAGAACATTTTGCTTTTCTCCCATATATTTCAATAAACCTACACATTATCCTCAAAATTTTGCTGTGAACATGATGTGGCCATCTTGGCACCTAAATCTTATAATGAACTAAAGCCCATATTAGTTCAGAATGATCAAATTTGTACTAATTGAAATTTCCTGCTGTACATCCCACCTTAGGACTGCTTCCAAATAATCCTTCCCATACCTCTCTTTTCATATTTGAATTTTCCCCCCAAATATCAGACATCCCTTCTCCTCACCTGCAGCCTTACCGTTTAGATCACCAGGCTTCCTCCCTGCTTTCCAAGCTGTGAGAAAAAATATATTCTACTTAAAAAAACCCAGCAACTCTAGTCTCTGGCCCTATAACTGCAGCCAGAATACTAGCTCCCAAAACATGCTGTGCTCCTAACCACTCATATTTGTGGTCTCCACCTACTGCAACATCACATATACCTTGCTTTTCTCCTAGGATGCTCTTTTGCACTGTTGCCTGCCTCTGTGTATAGAATTAGAGAAATATTAGACCTGACTGGATAGGTAGGCATCACCTCTGCTATACTCTCCCGCTCTACCTCTTTGGCCTTCTGATTCTTGAATTATATGCATTTCATAGTGTGTGTGGGTATTGTGAATATCTGTATATTAATATGGGCTTTCTAGTATTGGATGATATTATTATCTGCTAGATATTAATGTGACTCTTTAAACCATCATAAAAGTCTCAGTTTTGCAGTTGGAGCCTCATTACCTTATCAGTGATCCTTCTATCAGTTGTGTGCCCTATTGTCCATGTGGACATCCTCATAGCTGGGTGCAAAAACGTAAGCTTGTAGGTCTGTTAGCCTAAGAGAGACAGTGGAGCAAGGTTCCAGAGTAGCTATGGTAGTCTGCAGCATCCAAAATAACAAATACTGTCATTGCACCAAAAATTCTAACCAACACATTTATTGTGGCATAAACATTTGTGAGCCAGAGTCTACTTCACCAGATGCACTTTGTCATATGAAAGAAAGGTAGCCTCCTTATGCTTTGGCTGCTCTAGTATGAATGTGTGCCAGACTGGAAAGCAAGCTGTGTTCACACAGACAATTAAATAGATGTTCCCCTGACCACACATCGTAACAGCCCCATTCACAAAGAAATGATGCTCATGTAAGCTTTTCTGTACACATAGCAACGCTCCTGGACAGAATGGGCAGGTTGTGAGATTTCATCATCTTGAGTGATGCTCAAGACTTTTTCTTCCACTGATAAGTGTTGAAATTGATTATTCACAAGGCTTGGATACTTGACCTCTCAAGATCATTACAGCTATTACTATGCTCAAACTGCATTGGCCTTCAGCCCATTCTCCTAAATGGATTTCTATTAACTTCTCCAGAGATGTGATGCTTCTATTATGACTGCCACCTCCCTGATAATTATACATGAAGAGAAGGGGATGCCTGTCTTCTACCCCTGCTGGAGCTAATAGAACATGGGGAATACAATTTGTCCTGGGGAAATGGTCCATGTGCTTAGTGATTTCACATAAAACTGGAGACACTGAGAAAGGTCAGATCCTGAATCAGGAGACAGAAAGATTATTTGATTATTCACATTTTGTCTGGTTGTGTTTATGCATGTATGGAGGGGAGAGAGCCTTAACCTCTGCTTCTAACCACTTCACTTTGCTGAAAATGAGAAATCAATGAAATATGTCCTCCCCCCACATCTGTATACCAGGCAGGTGGAATGCTTGCTTCTGGGGGATGCCACTGGGGGATGCCAGTAGAAGTCTGCCACTGCAGGGTAAAGTGGGAGGTTAGGCACAATTCACTCCCCACTCCTTCCACTAGCAAAAGTGCATTCCATCAGTGGAAAAATGAAGTCAGGCTTCAAGCCACTGTCTTTAAAAGAAAAATCAAAGCAATGCTTACATACCAGCATGATGGAACAAACGCCATATGAGTACAAAACAGTAGACTACCACCAATTAAACACACCAATTAGGATTCAGGTTCAATACTGAACTTCCATAACTTTTGAAAATTGAGTTGCCATTCCAAAATCAGATATACTTTTGATTAAACCTTTTACAAATCAAGGTTACCTGAGCATTCTGGTTATATTTCATACTCTCCCCCCCCCACACACCCTTTTTTGGGCCAATCTATCTATACTTTTTGCTTAGTGTAACTTTTATGCACCAAACCATTTACATTGCTTCATTAACAGCCCATTCCTCAGCTGAGGCATATGGGGACGGCGGTGAAGAGGTGCAGGGGCGCCTCTTCCTAAGCCGCTCCCCATACGCCGTTAAACAAAAAAAGCCGTTTTGTGGCTTTTTTTGTTTTTGTTTAACTGGGGCCTTTCGCCCCATAGGGAATAGCGAGGCTGAACCTGCTAAAAAGCAGGTGCAGCACTGCCAATCCCAGTGCTGGCGGAAGTGGCCAAAAGGGGATAGGTCCCCCGCCCCACCCCCTGAATGCCCCCCTGCACAGGCATGGCCTCTCCACGCCGATGCCGGCACCACGGAGAGGCCTTGCCAGCAGATGGGGGAGGCGCAGTCCCGCGGTGCTCGGCCACCGCTGGGACTGGCCTCGTCACTGGCGTGAATGCATGTAAACGCGTGATTACATGCATTTATGCCGGCGGCGAGGTCACACCACCTCCTAAAAACCTTTGGCCCCATTCTCAGGAATGGGTGTAAGCCTCTCAAAGTAAACTATCTTCAATCTTGCACAAAAAACAAGCACGTGCAGCTATGATGATACATTTGAGCAAATACTACAAAACCCAAGGCAGAGTGTGAGCATGGGTGAAAAACACATGTATAAAATATCTAGAACCTTATATTAATGTGGCTGCTTAAAAGTGGTGGAGTAACAGGAGAACAAATTGACTGGTGGAATTCAGAGGGATTTTCACTTGTGCTCTCTGGCTCAGGACCAAGAGTTACAGCTAAAAGTAAAATCCCACCTATGTGTTTCACCAGCACTGTAGCCCCCCCCCCATATGCAATAAAAATGATGGTATTTTTATTATTATTTTTCCATTTTGCCTCCTATATAAGCAACTGTAGAAATTATAACCCACTCTACTTTATTCTAACATCTAGAACCAACTGTGGTGGTTCACTAAATTATGAAAAGCTTTATTAATGACAGTAAAATTTGTTCCCTGAAGTATATCCTGAAGAGATTTTTTTCAAGTTATTGAGGCAGGGTCATTACTATCCACACTATTAGAAAGGCCAGGGAAATGGATATTGTTATTTTTAATTGAATTTCCCATAAAATGTGATCTGGCCTTTATAATGGAGTTTCATTCCAATTTATTACAAATTCAGATGCTTTTTCAGACCACTCACAGATTTCTTTTTCAAAAGTACTGAGTATAGTATTTAGCCAAGTATTATCTTTAATTAGTGATGATTCAGTTTTCACAAATAAGATATTCAAATAAAACTTGCTCAGTGTGCCAGTTCCCCTCAAGTTGAGCATCTCAAACGAACACACTGATGACCTGTTCACAGTAATTTTGTGTTGGTACCATTCAGTATGGTGAATGGTCAATAAGATATGATTGGTGCATGCCCACAACTAAATTGTTTGTTTGGATTATGCATGACCTAAGGATGGATGGCCCAGGCTAGCCTGATCTCATCAAATCTCAGAAGCTAAGCAGGGTCAGCCCTGGTTAGTATTTGGATGGGAGACCACCAAGGAATACCAGGGTTGCTGTGCAGAGGAAGGCACTGGCAAACCACCTCTGTTAGTCTCTTGCCATGAAAACCCCAAAAGGGGACGCCATAAGTCGGCTGCGACTTGACGGCACTTAACACACAAAGGTCATAAAGGGCAGGCCGTACATACATTCAAATCAGCTTCATCCTGAGATATGCTTTAGTGCCTTTGCGGTATTCATAATGTTGGCGCATGTTCCATAATCACTGCAAGGAGGCACAAAGTAATTGTCAACAGTTTGCTTAGTTCTGGGAATAAGGTAGGCACAATGGACAAGGGTGGAATATTTACCATCACCACTACCCAATTTTAGGATTAGAACAACCAAGAAAAGCACTTTTCAAATGTAATATGGGCAGGGGAGGTCAGTTTGCTGATGGAAGATGAGAGAAGGCTATGGTTGTACAAAAAAAATGCAGTAAATTTCAGGTTCAGTACCATTTTTTTTCCAGTAAACCCAGAAAAAGCCAAATACCCAAACTGGTAAAGGGGTATTTGGCTTTATTTCCAGGTTCACCGGAAAAAAATCAGGCCAATTTAAGTCTATGGGGAGTTTTTTCAAAGCTCCTGTGGGGGCATTTTTGGAGGTAGAGTTCCCAAATTTTCAGAGTAGCTTCAAGGGACTCTCCTTGCATGAACCCCAAAGATTGGTGAAGATTGGGTCAGCGGGTCAAATTTTATGGGGACTCGAAGGGGTCTCCCCCATCCTCCATAGAAAAGCACAATAAAGTTTGCAATGCTTTTCTATGGAGGAGGGGGTCAACCCATTTGGGACACCATAAAATTGGACCCCCTGACCCAAACTTTACCAAACTTTGGGGTTCATGCAAAGAGAGTCCCTTGCAGCTATGCTGTGAATTTGGTGACTCTACCCCAAAAAATGCTCCCCGCCCCCGGAGAATTTTAAAAGTACTTACATTTCATAGTCTGTAATGGCCACTTCCTCACCAAACACTTGTGGGAAAACTCCATTTCCCATGAATGCTTGCATTGGGCCTGCACAAAGCTATTGCTACCCATACCTCCCTCCCTGAGAACTCACTCAAGCCCTACACAACCAGACACCAACCCAATCCAGCAGAAGTCTAACGGACTAACACAAAACACCACAACAAAATCAAAAGTGAGGGCACTTTGGTCATCCCATACAAAACCATAACCCTACACTATGCACAGGGTGGAGGCCAAACACCAGCAACCAGGAAATCTATTTATTTAAGTAATTTTACCTGCCCATATGTTTCAATTCAGATACCCCCAGCTGGGGTTTCAGGATGCCTCTTCATCACGTTACTGACTGCACTGCGGTGAACAGACACACAATGAAGTGTAAGATATTACAGTTGTATTACGAGTGCACACTGATTAAATGTATAAGAATGAAATGGCATGATATCCGGGAAAGCCGTTTGTGTGCTTCATTGTAGCCAAAAATGATGCTATTTGTGGTGCTACATGTTCCCACTTCCATTGTGAAATTGACACGGAGTGCAACCAACTAGATACACACAGTCTTCTTCAAGCTGCTCCACCTTGCGTTTGAGACCTTGGATTGCTCTGTTTTTAGTTATTGTGGGACTTTTCCATTCGTGGTTTGAGGTTTGAGGTTTCCCACATTGTTTTGTAACAAGTGTATACCAGTTATTCCACTACCTGGAGGTTGGCAGCCCTAGGCATAGCCCAGGAATTCTCTTTCACCAGGGTCAGAGACTAAGGCCTGGGAGGATGTTAGTTGTTCTGCTGGCTAAATGGCTACATGGAGTATAGTAGAAAGAGAGGAGGAAGATCTAGGGTGCTGTTAGCACCTTCGTTTCTATAGTATGAGGCCTACTGAGACCTCTAAGAGGGACTCTGGAAAGTCTGTTGGCCCTGCTCAACCCTGATGGTGTGGCAGACACTCCTGTGGCTTACTTTCATATTTGACTTTTTAAAGTGTGCTTTTTTTGGAAATCAGTGTCTAGGAAAAAACAAGTAAACGGCACTGAAGTCACTTCTATGATAAAGCAATGCTAGCTTGAGCAGTATTTTTTTTCCTCAGAGGAGAACCTGTGGGAAGAAAGATTCCATTCAAAAAACTGTACTCAGGGGGAAAAATCAGATTCTGCTGCATCTGCCAGAATCTTTTGTTGATTTTTATGGGAAACTCCTACTGGATTGACAGAGATAATTATTTTGAAAAGTGTCTGCACTGTGTGTGTTTGTACTGTGTAATGGATCTGATATTTCCAGGGAGCAGAAGTGAGTGGTTTCAGGTCCTTCTATATTTGTCTTTAAGTTAAAGTGCAGAGAATTTCAATTTTTGTTTTATTCAAACAATATTCTGCACACTTATTGGAGTCAGGGGACTGATGTCAGCATATGGGTATACTGTGCTGGTGAATTCATTCAAATCCCCACTAGTCACAACTCATTTGTTGTCTTTGCTGTTCCGAATTGTACCTACGTGCTTTCCTTTTCCCTATATATAAAATCTTAGAAACCTGTTCTTTCTTCCTATGTCTATAAGATTCCCTCCCAACTTGAAAAGGAAATTAAGGCTACTGTAACATAACACATTCTTTGCCCATGCAAACAGTTTTCTTCCCTTTTATGAATTTATGTGAACAATCTGAACAATCACAAATATGTCCAATATGATTTTCATGAGAGTGGAGGATAAACAAATTATGGTATCAGAAATATTTGTAACATATCTTTTCTTCACAAGAGTATGTATGAAGGAAGCCAAAACTGAGGGTGCAGGTGACCCATGTATTATGTGAATATCAGTTTCTGAAATCCAAGAGCTGATGCAAGCCACCTTGAATCCGTGCTTGGCGATAGATGGGATAAAACTGCTTGAACAAATAACAAATGTATTTATTTGTTAAAATATTGCCCACGTTTTTCAGATAAGTTTAATTTGAGGGGGGGATTCTCTAACAAATTATGAGTTTTTTTTAAAGCTATTCATTTTCAATTTTGAAATAACCAATATAATTAGTTGCATATATGACTGAAATAATTAAAAACAGGTGTGAATATTAAACTCATGAGATTACAAATAACTCATTACAAATAATCATGGATGAATTGCTAATAATAATCACAACAATATTGAACAAGTATACAACAAATCTCCTACTTTCACCATTTAAGATTATCCTCCTCCCCCCCCCCCCCCTGTTACATTTTATCAAATGCATTAGGGTCTACTTATGCTAGAATTGATCCCATTCTTCTTGCAGCTTCTGCAACTAGAGAACAATGGTATATAATGGCACAACAATATCAATTGGATCCATTTTCACATGCTAAATTAACATTATGGGCCAACTGAGATCTGAAAACTGGGAATAAATCTTTTTTTTATGAAAGGCTTGGACCGATAGGAGGATTTTTACATTGGACCAATTTATAGGTTATGATTAGGGGCGTGCATTCAGATATGCTGAACCAGGGGGAAAAGGCACCATTTGAATAAAGCCAAAAAAAATTCCTCAATGACCACAACTACTTTGCCACAGTATTGATGTTTCACTACCGTACTTCAGATATGGAATCTAATTCTCACAAGTTCAACAAGACAGGAAAACTTGGGATATGCTTCTATGAATGTAAAGGGTACCTCATTCCATTTCCATCTGCTTTTGCATTCTGAGTTGACAACCTATCCTCTCATATTGCTTTCTGCTTTACCTTTTTTTTGCCTGTTGCCTTTGCCAGATGTTTAGCTCTGGCCACAAGACAGCACAAGCATGCTTACTGTTGACTTTTTGTGAATATTTTCTGTTAATCTGATAGAACTGAATCTCTGAGGAGAAGTGCAACAAAAAGAATCATTTCTCCCCTAGAGACTGAATTATGTAACTTAAAAAAGAAAACCCTTCTGGAGTCTCAGGGAAATAAAAATTGCCAGTCACCTTTAGTTTTGTAAGTCTCTTGTGCCAAGCAAACATAACGTTAGCTGTAATAAATTATTGAGGGAGAGAGAAAATCATAATTAAAATGGATCCAACTAGTGGAGCAGAGAGTGCATTTCTAATATACATATTCAATTATTCTTGTGTGGGGGAGCAACTTAGCATTTGAAACACACTGGAACTGTTTTCAACTACTTTGCTTCAAAAACAAATCTGTTTCATATTACAGTGCATTCTTGAATTATTTTTTACACATCAAAATACCTGAATTTTTGTTCTAACCTGCTTTTGCAAATACCAAATTAACGTTCATTTATTTCTCCACTTGTACAGCCAAGACTGCATTATGGCTTTATCAACTGGTCTTTTTTTTAATAAAGAAAGCTATTTCGATCCAATTCTGTATGTCATGTTACAGATAAATGAAAGCAAAGACCCCCCTGTATTGTATGTGAAATCTCTAATATCATGGCTCTAGTGTAATGCCTTAGACAATCAAGCTAAATATGTCAAGGGACTTTTAATACACCACACTGATGAAGCAAGAGTATTAAATTTATTCAACCATGAAGAAGACTTTGATTATCATACACCTCAGCTGTACCAGAGTGTTGACCATGAGAAAAAAATAAAATAGAAAATGAAATGTGATTAGTTCCTGATGGGTTTAAATTTCTTTTTATACACATGGAATGAAGCAAATACATATTACCAGTTTCTCTCAATGAACCCCCCATATCTCATCTGCAACCCAGCAAATCAGTTTGATAACATTCTTATCAATATATGAATTGAAACACATGGGCAGGTAAAACTATTGCCCCCTTATTGTTTGTTCATTTGAGTTGGCAGACTCATAGTGGGCCACCTGAGTCCCATAAAAAGCTGTAGCAATTATAACTTTGGATAACATTGGCTGCAAATCTACCGTACACTCTCTTTTTTGTCAATATACTTCATAGTACAGATTCTGAAACCTGATAAGTTAAGCGATTTTTTTGAATAAAATTATTTGGCAGTTTAAGCTTAACAAAAGCCTATTTTTAAAAGCTTAGTAAAGTGGGGGGAGACCATAACGCATTTGAGCGAGACATGATTATAATACATTTAAGCCATTGTCAGTAAATGGGGAAATTATGGGCAAGTTTAAAAGCCTGATAATTATAGAGTCACCTAGATTTGGCAGTACTGGAATATTCATTTTCTTATTTCTTAGACAGATGCTACATTCTGAAGGGAGGGAGAGCAGAATTGAAAAAGGATGTGGTGGGCACAGATTTATCTGCTGAAAACTTACAACTACAGTTATTTTACACATTCTATTTGTGAGGAGCTAAAATTATTAAACATGATTGTTTTCATGGAATTCCCTAAGAAGTGTGAAATAAGTTTTCAATGTTGTTAATTGTTGCTATCATATGACAAATTATTGTGGGAATCAGTAAATAAGAAGCAGACATATGACATTTAATGGGTTCTACCCCTCCCCCAATACAGCTTATAAACCTTAGAAGGATATTAACACACCTTGACATAGAGAACAAAATGTCAGATCAGGCTGCTCATCAGGCTAAACACAGCCTACTTGTGTTGGATTATGACTCCCAAATGCTTGAAGGAATTATGCTGTTTTTGGTGGTTTGATTTGAATATCCTTGTTTTGGACTCATGCACCTTCATTATCACAGGGATAGGGAAGGGGTTTTTTTGTTTAAAAAATCCAGAAAACCAAACAATAGCTTTAAAGGAAGAAAAAAACAAGGTTTAAAGAGAGAGAAAAACTCTGACAATGCCACATTGCAAAATGTCTGCTGCCATTTTGGTGGTTGCCTAACTCCCCCAATAAATTGCTAAAATGGTGGTGCTGACAGAAGAGAGAAACAAATGGGGTAGAAGGTAGAGGGAGGGCAAAGAATGAAGTGGCAGAAGGGCAGGAGGAAGGGAGGTTTTAGAGGTGGCATCAGGGTAGGGTTGCCTGGCCCCACTTCACCACCGGCGGGAGATTTTTCGGGCAGAGCCTGAGGAGGGTGGGGTTTGGGGAGGGTAGGGACTTCAATGCCATAGAGTCTAATTGCCCAAACAGCCATTTTCTCCAAGTGAACTGATCTCTATTGGCTGGAGATCAGTTGTAGTAGCAGGAGATCTTCAGCTAGTACCTGGAGGTTTAGCAAAACAATTCACAGTGCGATACGAGTAGTCTAAGCAAAAATAATCAGCACTAGTACCTGGAGGTTGGCAACCCTACATTAGGGGCAGGATGGTAGCAGGAATGACAAAAGAGAGCCAAAAGAAGGAAGCAGCAGAGGTGGGGAAAAGAAGGAAGTGATGGCAGGAGGACAGTGGGGCATGGTAGAGAAAGGCCATGTATAAAAGGCCTTGATGATGTGCTCTTTAAGAGCCAGCAGTCTTTTTAATCAGAAAAAAATGTGGATATCCAGAAAGACACTGTGGTAGAATCACAGGCTCCCCTTCTTGGGCCATTCTAGATGTATGCCTTTGTGTCTGCTCATTCACTCTCTCTGCCTCTTCCCAAATGATTTGGGTTGATCTGGGACCTTTCTATGTATACAGGGCACATGTTTTACCACTGAGTGGTGCCCCACCCCATCAAATGTGCATGTACTGTCCCACGTTGAGTCAAACCTGCAGTCCAGCCCCAAATGGTGATCCTGATCTTCTCTTCTCCTTCATGGAAGAGATGAAGCCCATACTGTCTCTCTGCATCTGTTAATATTTATTCCTTGTTCCCCTTTATTTGAAGCATATATTGTAAGATTTTCAGGGTAAGGGACTGTCTTTTTTTAACTGAATCTTCTCTATAAAGTATAGAGAACTGAAACTGACTAGTTAGAGGAAGAGTTGGAGAATGGGGGCGTATCTGGGTGTGGGAAGATCGACCCATAACATGACTATGCACCTTCTGGTAACTGAGATATGCTCGTAACAAAACTTAATAGCATGATAAAACAGGGATTGGAAACCCAGGAAAGTCATGGGACAGAAGTGAGCTGAGCCCCCTGGATGGAGAGCATCATGCATAACCCCAACTGAGAACTGAGACAATTGCGGGATAAACGTGAGACAAAATAACCATGCATAAAAGGCCTGTATGTGTGTGTGTGTGTGGGGGGTCCATGCCAGGTTTGACTCTCTGATAA
The DNA here is from genome assembly GCF_029931775.1 of Euleptes europaea. Classification (NCBI taxonomy): domain Eukaryota; kingdom Metazoa; phylum Chordata; class Lepidosauria; order Squamata; family Sphaerodactylidae; genus Euleptes; species Euleptes europaea. The sequence continues at coordinate 59,916,034 of NC_079313.1, forward strand.
AAAGAAGAAAATGGAGCCTTCAGCTTTAATCAGTTTGGAAGGGATTTTCTTCCCTCTCTCCCCCATGCTATTTTTTACACATCATTAATTGCTGTTTTTCCCCATGGTCTTCAAGCACCACTGCATTTATTCCATCCATAATCCAAAGATAGCAAATTCCAAACTCCTCCTTCCCTCCCTTTCTCGCTTACTCACTACCCTCTCCTCTCTTCAGCGCTCAGCACTAGAGAAACTGGCTACTTTGGAAGGTGCACTCTATGACATTCTAGTCTGCTGAGGTTAGGCAATGAGCATTTCAGAATCATCCCTGGGTATAACTCACATTAAAATACTCTGGCCAATTGATTCAGTGAATAAAATAACTAGTTTTTAAGAAACCATTCATATTATTGAGATATAAATATCTTGTGCCCTGTACTAGAATGATAAATTACAGGGTAATGCTTCTCATTGAGTATTTTTCCCAGCATTATAACACTTCATGCTTTGTTTTAAAAATAAGAGCAGGGCAATTTGCGCAGATAAGTGTATATAAACAAAAAGGCTGAAAAGGTGGGGGAAGGGACAAAAAACTGCCTATATGCTGGAATATAGCCTTTATATTGAAAAGAGAACTCTGAGAGGCAGTAAAGGATGGTACTTTTTCATAAAGATAAGCAACTGCAAAGGGCAAAAAGCCCACAGCAAAGGTCAAGTGTCTTTAAAAATATGGGATGCATTTTAACTAGATCACTCAGAAAAGGGAATTGAATTCCTTTTTCTTTTAAAGAACTGTTGGAGAATTCAAACAAAATGTTGCCAAAGTGGTTCTGTTTATTTGTTTTCTGCCTGAGACAAATGATAATGACTGTTTTAAAGGCCTCCAAGACAATTTCTTTGTAAGACAAATGTTCTCAGACCTTTAACCAGAGCAGCCTTGTGAACATATTTATAAGCAAGATCCCATGGATTTTGTTGTTGAGGAAATGTTTGTAAAGTTGGGCATTTGTCACCGAATGCTAAGGAAATGGCCTATGGCTGCAGAAGGCCAACCATTAGGACTTAACTTAACCACAACTGAAAATAAGGGTCCTGCAAACACCTCCAGGCCACAACCTCCCTTAGCAAGACTGCAAGCAATACCGCATCCCTGCCTCTGGATTGCTCTGTCCCTTTTGTTGATACTTAATCATGGCTGGGGCTTTTTTCTTATGGACCCTATGAACATGAATTTGCTAAGAAACTATCATTGCTTTCTTGGGGCTACATTTCTCAAAAAACAACAACCCCAAAACAAAACCATGCTCACTAGCAAACCTGCCCCCATGGGGTTTCTTGGGTTTTTTGAACAACATGCTATCTATATTTCAGCTAAATTGCCTGTAGATACTTTCTCTCTGTCTCCTAACTCTTACTGTTCAGGCAGGCAGTGGAGATGGGTACCACTACAGCAAGCTGAGGAAGAGTGTCATTCAAGAGCAAGTGAAGATTCTTATCCAAAAGTCATTAAATACTCCTGAAGAAGCGCTTAATCTCAAAAGGCATTTGAATTGTTTTATGAGAACACTGAAGAGGAGAGAAAACACTGAAGAGAACGAAGGATAGTAAGGATGCCAAATTACATCATTTTTGGTATGAGCACATTTGCCTCTTGCCTGTTCATTTTTTCTGCTTCTCTTTGCATAGCACCCTGGAATGATAAAATGAGACGACAGAGTATGGATTGAACTACAGGCTTTACAAGGGTTGCCATCCTGGGGTGGGGGATTCCCCACTTTATGCCCCCTCCCCTCAGCACCATCCAGCTGTCCAGCAGGGATCTTACTAGGCTTAAAATGAGGCCTAGGCCTCAAGATTGCTGGCATGATCATGTCACTTTTGGAAGTGATGTCATCACGTCTCTGATATCAAGGGAGATGCTCTGGTATTTGGGTAAAACTCTATGGTAAAAACAGCTTCTACCATTGAGATTTTGCCCAAATACCAAAGTATCTCCGTTGCCATCACTGACATGATGACATCACTTTTGGAAGTGACATAATCATGTCATCAGTGTCGAGTCCTAGGCCTCATTTTAAGCCTGGTAAGACCCCCCCCCCTTCTCCGCTGGTTGCTAGAGGGTTCCTGGCAACCCTAAAATCTGATCTGCAGAAGCTACTTAAAATTGCACTGTTTTAAAAGGTTTGAGTTACCATCTAACACTGCAGTATTGTCAAAGGCTTTCACGGTCAGAGATCATTGGTTCTTGTAGGTTATCCGGGCTGTGTAACCATGGTCTTGGTATTTTCTTTCCTGACGTTTCGCCAGCAGCTGTGGCAGGCATCTTCAGAGGAGTAACACTGAAGGACTGTCCTTCAGTGCTACTCCTCTGAAGATGCCTGCCACAGCTGCTGGCGAAACGTCAGGAAAGAAAATACCAAGACCACGGTTACACAGCCCGGATAACCTATAAGAACCAATAACACTGCAGTGTCTGCTGGCTGCATACTATACTGAAAAACTGAAGAGTCTGGAACTTGAGGTTAGGAAAAAAAGACAACTAAGGTGGGACATGGTGGTGGAGGAAAGTGCCGTCAAGTCACCACCGACTTATGGTGACCCCCTAGGGGTTTCAAGGCAAGAGACATTCAGAAGTGGTTTGCCATTGCCTGCTTCTGGACTTCCTTGGTGGTCTCCCATCCAAGTAAAAACCAGGGCTGATCCTGCTTAAGCTTCTGAGAGCTGACAAGATAGGGCTAGCCTGGACATGACAGAGGTTTACAGTTTTTTGTGTGGGATGGAGGAAGTAGATAGAGAGAACTTTTCTCACTCTCCCACAAAACTAAAACTTGTGGGCACCCAGTGAAGTTGAAGTCCAAAATATTCAGGATGGCAGGATGGACATAAGGAAATATTTCCTAACTAATTGATCGACCAAATTGTGAGCATTGTGTGTATCTAATCTAATGCCAGTGGCTGTAGTGATGGCCATGAGTACAGGTGACTGTAAAAGGGAATTACACAGATTCATGGAAGGTAGGTCCATCAAAGGCTAAAAGCCACGGTGACTAAGAGCATCTCCTTATTCAAAGGCAGCAAACCTATGAATATCAGTGCTAGGAAGCAACATTTATTTTTTATTTATTCATTTAGAAAATTTATGCTTCCCCTTTCTGCCCTCATCAGGGCCATCAAGGTGGCTAACAGATTAAACACATACATAATAAAATAACATCTTTCAAACCATTAAAACCAAACAAAAACCCCACATCATTAAAACAATTAATACCAAAGCTAAAACACAAATATAAAAAAAAAACAATTAAAATATAAGGCCGCAAGGAGTTTTCACTGAGGGAATTGCAAACAAACTAAAGTCCTCACCCTCTGGCAGAAAATGGCAACAGAAGGGGAGAGACACATTGCCCTAGGGAGAGACTTCCGGAAATTTGGTGCCACAGCCAAGAAGGCCCTCTCCTGGGTTGGCCCCCACCTATCTCAAAAGGCAGGGGCACCTGACGTGGTGCTTTGGAAAATGAACACAGTGGTTGGGAGGGCCTTAGCCTCTATTCCCTGTTAGTTTGATTCCAGGGAGAATCTGGTCAATAACTGTATGAAACTGGATGTTGGAATGGATGGACTATGGTCAAATTCAGCAGTAATCTTATTATAGTTGATCTCACTCAAAATTCATGTGCTTCATTAACACAGAGGGAAGACAGATACAAAGGAACAGAAATGCATCAAAAGTTGTGACAAATTGGGAGACACAAGACAAATTGAGGAAGAGTGGAATCCAGGGCAGACAGGGGCAGCCCATTCCTGAGGGGGAGTGGATCCCTGACAGCCGGGAGTGGCACAGCAACGCCATCTCCTCAGAGGCTTCCCGGCGGCCACAGGGGGAGGGGGGAAGCCTTTTTTTAAAGTTAAAAAAGAAAAAAATGGGGAAATGTCCCATAGTAAACAGTGAGGCTGCACCACCAAAACAGGTGGTGCAGCCCTGCCACCACTCAAGGGGGCATTCCCAGGGCGAAAGGGGCTAGGAAGCTGACTAACATCAGCTCCGCCACTTGGAATGTCCCAGGAACGCCCCCATAATGCTGGCATGGGCTTTCCCTTCCAGGAAATCCCTGCCAGCTTGGCTGCTCTGGCAGTGGGGGCCGACGGAGCTCCACAGCTCCTGGGCACCAGTGTAGGTGCCACCTGATAAAGTGGCACCTATGCTGGTGCGGGGTTACACCGGCTTCTATGGAGCCCCCCCCCCCCCCCGAATGTGTTCTAAGTCTGCAACAATAAAGAAATTGAATACAGGAAATTTCTTCACACCTAAATAGGATTTAAGTAATATAAATTACTTAATACATTTTCATTTTTCTTCCAAACCACTGATATTTGATTGATGTATAGATTATAATCCAAGATCCAATCTTTCACCTTTAGCAGTTGTCAGATCTTAGAAGGTGAATGTTGCCACTTTATCTTTCAACCTAAACCAAATTCATGATCAGACAACAGAACTGGTCTTCAGAAATGTCTACTTCCTACATAAAAACTCAGGTGAGATAGGTACTAGGTTCTGTGGACTGAACTGTAACCTTTGCAAGGTTGAACTCTGTGGCTTAGAGCATATATAATATAAACATATCAAATATTGTTATAGTTTAACAGGGGAAAAATGAAGATATTTGGGGGTGAGTTGTTCTATGGTGAGATAACTGGGGTGGGGCTCTTAAGTTGTCTGAAAAATGTTCCAGTTGTAATTGACACGGGTGGGAATCCCAACAGAAATGGACAGAAACATGAATCACTTGGTGTTTATAATTTGTGCTCAACATCTGTTTGAAAGCAGAGAAATTCATGAGGGACTTAATGTGCTTGGCCAGTACAGTTAGGTTTTTTTATAGCTCGACACTAAAATGTGAAGGTTTAACTGTACAGGTTATGCTGCGAATGCAAAACATGTGATAGTGCTCTGATGGCACTCTGTGAATCTTGAGCGTGACAGATGAGAAAGACGTCTTGAGAAGTCTTGTATTTTAATAGTGTTTGGGCTGAAGGTGATAAATATAGTCTTCAGCTAACACTCCAATGTTCACAATTTATTACAAAGGCAGACAAAAGAAGTGTGTGAGAGAGACAAATGACTGAAAATACCTTTCTGCATTAAAAGAATTCCACAGGAAGAAAGATTACTCAATAAATGCAAGTAACCATACAGAGTTTGCTCTTTCAAGACACTGAGAAAAAATATATTAAAATTCTATATGTTCGAGATACAAACTAAATAAACATTCAAGATGTGGGTAGCAGCCTGACATACAGATCCCCCCAAAACCAAATGCATATTCAAATCATCTTCAGAGTTATTCTGCTCATACTGTGCTGGTGATGGGTGGGACATCATATAGCCCTGTGTTAGGGTGCAAGCAGCCCAAAATAATGGAACTGTGACACACAAGTCAAACATTTCAGAAGAGGGTTTTTTTTGGGGGGGGGGTTGTTTTCTGCAATCTGTCAATGCAAAGCAAAGATTAAATGTCTGCGGTAATTAATGCTTTTCTGAATTGGTTCTCAAATCAATTACTAGCCTCCCCATAAGTGAACAAGCCCTCACAGGAAGCCAGAGAGGTATATATATTTAAAATGCAACTTCCTCAAATATATTTTACATTATTCCTTTTGCAATGATCATAAGGATATTCTTTGTGTCTGTGGGTGCAAAAACATAATTGGGGCCCTAGGGGCAAAACAGCCCCACCAGGAAATGGAGGGGAGAAAAATGAATTACACATACAACAAATTGGGTTAACAAAGGCCACATCTTTATTGGTTACAACAGATGGAGCATTGACAAGGCATAGGGAACACATCCAGGAATCAGGTGACCACCCTGTCATCTGATGGTAAAGGTAGTCCCCTGTGCAAGCACTGGGTCATTCCTGACGCATGGGGTGACGTCACAACTTGACGTTTACTAGGCAGACTTTTGTTTATAGGCTGGTTTGCCATTGCTTTCCCCAGTCATCTTCCCTTTACCCCCAGAAAGCTGAGACCTCGGAAGGATGGAAGGCTGAGTCAACCTTGAGCCGGCTACCTGAAATGGACTTCCATCGGGATCGAACTCAGGTCATGAGCAGAACTTTTGACTGCAGTACTGCAGCTTACTGATAAAACAGTCCCCAATCTGAGTGTTGGGGTAGCAACTGGGATGATGAATCAGTGATTCAACTAGGAAATAAATCTCTGAGTGGTTCCTTCGCCACCTAGGAGTGGAGCTACATGACAGCCCCTGAGCTGGCCATCTGTGGTAGGCTCCCCCCAAGACCCCTGATTGGGATTCTCAAACAGGGAAGGCAGGCACGCAGGCACATCTCCCCCAGATCCCAATGCCAAAAACTGCCTAAGCTGTGAAAAAAGAAAACAGAACAAACCATTACACAGAGGGAAGGAGAGTGAGTCCATTGTCGTTGATGAACAGGTCGAGCAACCGGTAAGCTGGCCTTAAATAGGCAAAGGAGGCAGGGCAACATAGGCAGAAGTGCCTGCATCATCCCCCTCCAATGCCCAGCCAGCATGGTAGCCCCACCCCCTTGCAGCGGTAATGTTGAGTTTAAATGTGAAAAGATCGTGATCTTGTGGATTATGGTTCACACACACACACACAAGGACTCTGAACATGTAGCTTTCTTTTAACAAAACAAATGTTTACTATATTAAAGGAAGGGTAAACTTGGGTTACAAAATAACAACTGTCATGTCACTCATATCAATCCACTTTCAATGCACTTTGAAGGTGTATTTTACTGTGTGAACTGGCAAAATCCACTTGCAAACAATCGTTAAGATGCACTAAAAGTGGATTGAAAGTGCATTATTTGGGCTTTGTGAAAGTGCCCTAAGAGTAGCCATGCTGGATCAGACCAATAGTTCATCTAGTCCAATATCCTGTTTCACACCATGCTAACCAGAGGCCACCCAGAAGGCTGACAAGGCAGGCACATAAAAGACAGCCTTCCCCTGTTGTTTTTCCCTAGCAGTGGGTACTGACTCTGAACATGGAGGTTCCATTTTAGTTATCATGACCAAAGATCTATCCTCCATGAAATGATCAAACCCCCTTTAAAGGCCAACTAAACTAGTAGCCTCTGGTAGTGAATTTCACAAGTAGTAATATTTTTATGTGTTGTAATGGTTGACTTAATGTGCATGGCTTCTCTTGTATGGCCACACTTTTACAATATTTTTCCACAGTTCCAATGAGTATGGAAATGTATTATGAACTCCTATAAAAAAAGCCAGCAGGGTGTAATTGTTTGAAGGTTGAACCTGGAGAGACAAAGGTTCAAATTCATTAAAAAAAAACCTCTTTGGGATGTCTTAGGTTAGCCATTTTTTCCTCAGTCTAACTTACATCACAGGGTTTTGTGAAGGGAGGGAACTACACTACACTTGGCTTTTTGGTGGAAGAGCAGTATGAGAATATAGTAATTAAAAATCTCAATAGGAGACAGCATATCAATCACTGCTGCTGGCCCAAGGCCAGCCAGCCACTCACCAGGGTGCAGCAGGGGTGGAGCTGCTTTGCTGAACCACGTAGGCCACAGGTGCTTGCTGCATGCAGCCAATAATATTGCTAGTCTCTCTATAAGGTAGAAAAAAGGAGAAAATAGAGGCTCTTTCATCTTCTGTTTAATGTCTGGGCATGCCCATAGGTGTGAGCCCTTGAACGCAAGATGAAGGGCAAGAGTCAAAGGGCTCTTCACCTTCAGCTCTTAGCCTGCGGGTTGGAGCCTAGAGCTAGGCAGAAAATTACATGGTGTAGAAGACCCTCTTACTTGAAGCTTCCTCTCCATTTCTTGTTTGTTTCTGTGTTTCGTCCCCCACCCCCCAGTGTGTTATTAGCTGTTTGGGGCTACTGTTGGGTAGAAGAGTGGAATATAAATATGCTAAATAACTACCTTATCATAGGAACGATGGTTGTCTGGGACATTCCCATGTGTATGAGTGTAATTTTCATGAGAAGATTTTTTGCACTAGGGAAAGGTAACCAAAGTTATATGTAACCAAAGTTGATGGATTTTTATGCACAGTGTTTAATATTTACAATTTGATTATAGATTCTGGGATTTAATATAATTTTAGCTTTTTTGAAATTGACCCTGATATTTTCACATACAAGGTTTTCCTTCTTTTTTCAGCCTCTTTGTTTGCCTGGCTTGTTCTAGGCTGAAATTTTCCTCCCCCTTTTTTGTCCATTTTAGCACTATGTTATCACCCATTCTAATTAAAAATATTAATTTCAGCAGAATAGGGTGAGAAACAGAGATGAAAAAGACATACTTCTTGCATTGTAAGGTAATATGTGTTGATTGGGGAGTGAACAGCTTGTTTGCTAAAGAATGGGGGACATCATTTGCCACCAAGTCTTTGTGGCAAGAAAAGTCCCATGACAGATTTGATATTTTCATGACAGCTTTATTATATTATCAAACAAAATGCATCAAAGAACACACTTGTTTCTGCAAAGGAAAAAAAAGTCGGAAAAGGAATAATCAGTAGAAACCACAACAAAATATGAGATCAGAATAATCTTGTTGTATCAAAAAGGTACAACCTTTGTGCTTTATGTGATGTTTTCTCCATGACAGTTTGGTCTGAATGGCACAGCAAGAAACAACTTTCTCTGTATGTTGATTGACAGAGATTTCTAACATCACCAGGCAAATGCCAGTGGGAAAGAAACCTCTTCAAATATGCCTAAATATTAGAGCAATTAGAGCAATGGGGGCAATTGAATCCATATGCTACCTGCAAAATGCAGATTGAAGATTCAGCAGCAGAAGGAATGACATAGGGAAATGACTTTGATATTAGTATTCATCTTTTCTCAATGCCACTTCCCAAGCAAGATAGCCAGGAAGAGGAGAAATAATTTTTTTAAGACCCTTTTTGACTCTGTAGTTCATTCCATTTGTAGAGCGCCCTCATAGCCCTTGGCATAATGTAAGCAACTAGTGGTAAGCCGGGACAAATATTATGCCCTGCTGTCACTCTCTTCCTGCAGGTTTCCAAACCCCCACAGGCACCTAAAGTTAAGCTCAGGGATTCAGCTGAAGAAGGGCTCTGTGGGATAAATCTTTGAAAAACGTATGACTAGCTTTCCCTTTCTCTGAATTATCAACAAAAATGACCAAAATGGGAGGACTTTGCAATGTTGCCAAAATGTTTACAGAAAAAGCTCCCACTGAGAGCCAGCATGGTATAGTGGTTAAGACTCTAATTTGGAGAACCGGGTTTGATTCCCCATTCCTCCACATGAAGCCAGCTGGGTGACCTTGGGCCAGTCACAGTTCTTTCCAAACTCTCTCAGCACTATCTACCTCACAAGTTGTCTGTTGTGGGGAGGGGACGGTAAGGTGATTGTAAGCCTCTTTGAGAGTCCTTAAAGGTAGAGAAAAGTGGCATATAAAAACCAACTCTTCTTCTTGTTTTTTGATCAGTTCCATTTATAAACAATTTGCAGTGAAATCCTAGGCAGAGTTAGACCCTTCTAAGTCCATTGCAGTCAACGGGCTTAGACGTGTTACTCAAATTGGTCCATATATCAGCACATAATGAACAAAGTGTTTTCTACACATGTTGGATCAGACCATGTCACCAGGGCAATTATTTGGAACCTATCCATCTAGTATATATCCTGGTCCCAATCTGATACAGCGCTCAAGTTGAGACAGAAAAAATGAGATATAAAGATAATCTCAAAGAAGAAAATATTTATTCCCTAATAAGATACACAATTTAGAAAAAACTGAAATGCAAGGGAGAGCAAAAACCCAAAACAGGGTCGCAAGGCAATAACACAGTCCCAGCACTGCTGCCCTTTGTTGTTGTTTAATTGGGAGGAGGGTGAATTGGGAATAGAAGGGGAAATAAAGAATGAAATGGGGGGAAAAAACCCTGCCTTGTCCTGAAAGGAAGAGTTCATTGTGCAGAGGTCCATGGCAAAAGGAGAAAGGGCTAGCGCGGGCTGAATATTCCCAGGAAGAAGAACAAAAACCAGCTATGAAGTTGGGGGTCCAAATGAGAGATATAGATCCAGCAGCCAAAGGTGGAAGTTCAGTGATACAGTAAAGAGGGTAATGGTACATCAGCAACAACTCTCTAGAAGCTCTGGCTCCTGCTTTGCCTCTCAGCCCGGCTGCCTCCTCTCTCAGCCACCTTCAAGTACTTAAACAGGTGTCATATAGAGGATGCTGCTGAGTTGTTTTCTATTGGCCCAGAAGGTCGGACCAGAACCTACGGGTTGAAATTAAATCAAAAGAGTTTCTGTCTGGATATTAGGAAGAATTTTCTAACAGTTAGAGCAGTTCCTCAGTGGAACAGGCTTCCTTGGGACGTGATAAGCTCTCCTTCCCGAGAGGTTTTTAAGCAGAGGCTAGATGGCCATCTGTCAGCAATGCCGAATCTATGGCCTTAGGCAGATCTTGAGAGGGAGGGCATCTTGGCCATCTTGTGGGCATGGAGTAGGGGGTCACTGGGTGCGTGGGGGGAAGGCAGTTGTGAATTTCCTGCATTATTCAGGGGGTTGGAATAGATGACCCTGGTGGTCCCTTCCAACTCTATGATTCTATCTCATGTTTCTATGAAATAAGCCAACTGTAAAGTTGGGCAGGAGCCTTGGGGCAGAAGCAACTACAGAGTTGTAAGGGGGGATCCTGTGGCATCAGTGGAGGAAGGTGAGAGAAAATGCAACTACAATGCTGTGGATTTTGAAATGGCTAGACTTCAAGGGGGGATTCTGGTATTGGCCAAATTTCATACAGAGTAGAGGACCCACAGCAGGACTGGATCAAAGGAGCAAGGTTTTGTTTCATATTGGGGAGTTTTAATTTTGGGTGAGGGCAGACAGATGAGCATTTAGGGGTGAAGTGGAAGTCCAGATGTGGGCATACTAGTTCAGATAATGGTACAGCCAGTGTGGTGTAGTGGCTAAGAGCGATGGTTTGGAGCGGTGGAGTCTGATCTTGTTTGATTCCCCACTCCTTCACATGAGCAGCAGAGCCTAATCTGGTGAACTGGATTTGTTTTCCCACTCCTACACACGAAGTCAGCTGGGTGACCTTGGGCTAGTCACACTCTCTCAGCCTCACCTACCTCACAGGGTGTCTGTTGTGGGGAGGGGAAGGGAAGGTGATTGTAAACTAGTTTGATTCTGCCTTAAGTGGTAGAGAAAGTTGGCATATAAAAAACCCAACCAACTCTTCAAGTACAAATAATTATAAAAAGGACAGGCATTGTTTCATGAAATAATCTCAAACATTGTCCTGCAGCCAAAACATCTTCCTAAGAAGGTTTTTACTAACCTTCTAAAAATAAGTGAGCTAATCAGGAGGGATTAGCCATGCAGGAAGTTCTAGAGAGTCAGCACAACAACGAAAAGGCCCTGGAGTCTTCATCCATATCACCGACTAGGGCTGTCGATTCGGTTCATCCGAACCGAAAAAACAGCCAAATTTTCCGCAATTCGGGATTTTCAGCAAATTTGGGGCGATCGCCAAATAAAGTTGGCAGGTTTGGCGTTGCCGAACCTGCCTTTTCCCGCCTTTAAAGACCCACAGCCCACTTTCCCGGGACTCCCGGGAAACCGGGTGGGGGGTCTTTAAACTCCGCACTTAGGCTCCAGGGACTCTTGCCTTCCAGCAAGGTGCTTTAAGCTGGAAGGCGCAGATCTGTTTAAAGTGCCCCCCGCGTGCCTTCAGGGAAGCCCCATGAAGGCCCGTGGGGGGGCTCTTTAAAGACCCCCGCCCCTTCCCGACTCTCGGTTTGAAGTGGTGGGCGCTGCCTTCAAAGACCCGGTCGAATTTTCCCCCGAACTCTGGATCTCGTGCCAAATTTTGCGGATCCAAAGCGGGGGAGTTCGGACTTCGGCACGTCCCAAATTAAAAAGGGCCGAATTTTGCCAAAGCCGAACTTTACCAATTTTTTTTTCCAACAGCCCTATCACTGACTAGGCCTGAGGCACACAGGTTAGAACCTCACTTAATGAACTTGCTGGTATCTGCTTTTTTGCCTATTAGGCTTTAAAGATAGGATTGCCAGCACTGGGTTGGGAAATACCTGGAGATTTGAGGGGTAGAGCCTAAGGAGGTCGGGGTTTGGAGAGGGGAGGGACTTCAATGCCATAGATTCTACCTTCCAAAGCAGCCATTTTCTCCAGGTGAACTGATCTCTGTCGCCTGGAGATCAGTCATTATAATGGGAGATCTCCAGCCACCACCTGGAGATTAGTTATAACACAAGTAAGAAGCGCAGGTGGTTTGCCACTTCATTACTCTGCAGAATATTCCTTGGTCGTCTCCCTTCCAAGTACCCGCAAAGTGCTTTCAACACAAGTGAGAAGCACAGGTGGTTTGCCATTGCGTTACTCTGCAGAGTCGTTCTTCGTCATCTCCCTTCCAAGTACCGACCCTGCTTAGCTTCTGGGATCTGATGAGATTGGGTTATACCGTGCTGCCTTCCCTTCCCAACATAATATACAGTCAAAACCTTATAGGTAAATATTCATTAAGATTTTAGGGGCTGTAGCACATCGCTTGTTTAATGGAACAGGGAGGCTAAGGAATGCAGTTCAAATACAGTTGTTCACAGGAACATCCGCAATGTCATGAATGCAGCGTAGAAAAAAAGTCATAGGCTGTGTCCCTTATAATTTCATTGTTATAAGATGTTCTAGTATAGCATGAGGGGCTTAATTTGTTTAGCCACAGCTAGGATTGTGCAAAAAAAAAAAAAATCAGTAAATTTTGGGTTCAAGTTTATTGGGCCCAATTTTTTTGGTAAACCCAGTGTCGTAAATTTCAGTATTTGGCTTATTTTCAGGTTTACCAAAAAAATTGGGCCTATTATAGTCTATGGGGATTTTTTCAAAGCTCCTGGGGGCATTTTTGGAGGTAGAGTCCCCAAATTTGCAGTGTGGCTGCAAGGGTCTCTCCTTAGATGGTAACCAAAGTTTGGTGAACTTTGGGACAGGTCCAATTTTATGGGCCTGCAAAGGGGTAGCCCCCATCCTCCAGACATTTGTGAGCAAAGCTGTCCATCTGTTATCAGGTTCAAAAATTCAGCAATGCCAAGGACTGAAGGAAAAAGCCGATTGCCTGGCTAGCACCTCAAAGTCTGGGGGCTGCCTTTGTTTATGGGTCGCTTTGCATGTTGTCCATGCAAATTAGCTTCCATACGGAGGAAAAAGGCATTTATGCAAGAGAAATAAGCCACGGAAAACATTCCTTTTGGTGGCAAAAGACATCCTGTGAACAGTCCTTTATTGTGGTCATGAAAAATCTGATTCCAAGAGATGGTCATGGTGCAAGAAAACGAAGCCTCTACTCAGGGCAGCCTTATTTTGGAAAGCAGGTTTTCATGAGGTGGTGGTGGTGATATCGAAGCTGGCTGAATTCATGACCATGGAGTTTGCTCATCCATGTGGATGAAGAAATCTCCTTTGGTGGATGGCTGTTGAAGCCGGCTCTTTTAGTTGAAGGGTACATTCCTCTGGACAGGACTGAGTGAGCCCCGTCTTTTAAATAGCCTTATCTCAAAAGGGCCCCAACTATGGGGCCTTAACAAAACCAAGACAAAAAGAAAGAACAAGGGGAGAAAGCACAGAGCCATGCCTCTGAGCAAAGGCAAATAGCAAACCTGAAAAGCCGAGTATCTATTCAGCTTTTTCGGGAATCACCTATTTGGCTTCGGCTTTATCCCCAGGTTTAAAAAAAGGTAAAGGTCCCCTGTGCAAACACCAGGTCATTCCTGATCCATGGGGTGATGTCACATCCCGACGTTTACTAGGCAGACTTTGTTTTATGGGGTGGTTTGCCAGTGTCTTCCCCAGTCATCTTCCCTTTACCCCCAGCAAGCTGGGTACTCATTTTACCGACCTCGGAAGGATGGAAGGCTGAGTCAACCTTGAGCCGGCTACCTGAAACAAACTTCCGTTGGGATCAAACTCAGGTCGTGAGCAGAGCTTGGTCTGCAGTACTGCAGCTTTACCACTCTGCTCCACTGGGTTTTTGCGTACGTAAATCTGAAATTTACCAAAATGGCTAATTTCAGGTTTATTTTCAGTTCAGCTTTATCGATATACCCAACCCTAGCCACAGCTGACATTGGGCATCAGATCATGTAGCTTCAGCAATGCCAAGCCTTACTTCTCACTTAATAATTTCAATATATACTTTGCATTCAAACATTGCATATGATCTTATATCTATACAATTTGCATCGACATTACAGTGGCTAACATACCTTGTAGGGGGAAAATGTCATTACAATTAAAAACAGAGATAAGGAAAAATCTGCCTCGCTTTTTGTAAGAACAGTGAAGAGGAAAGCCCTGAATTCATCATTCATGTACATGTTTTGTGGTTAGGTCTTGTATATAGTAGGGGAAAAAATCTCATTAGTGTCAGAATGGTTGTAGCTAATACAAAGGCAGCCTGTCTTCTTTATCAGTAAAACAATGGAAAACTTTAATAATAAAAAAGAAATAGGTAACTTTCTCTTCTTGTGATACAGATTTCCCCCCTTTTTATTAGGTCTGAGATTGAAAAGGGGTATTGTTAAGGAATACCAGCTTACCGCAGTGGACTGTGAGATGAGATAAGAGTGAAATACTGAACACCCACACCCACAAACAGAATGTGTGAAAAATTGAAATGATAAGCTTTTTGAAGTAGGTTACTCTTAAAGTGATTGAGGCAGAATACTGTATCATGTCTGTTGGGAAAGCTGAGGGAAAATAGTGGAGTAATCAATTAAAATTGGTGCCGAAATGTCCAGATAGAGCTGTCTAAAAGCTAAATATTGCATGCATGCACACACATTTTAATTTGTCAGGGTTATGTGACTTTGCAATCAGACTGCCAAAAAACATATAAATTCCAGCTTGGCTAAAAATACAGGTAATGTGACTGAATGGCCACTATAAGGATTCATCTAATAAGAAAGAAGGAAGTTAAAGTATCTGCACATGGGCTTTTTTTCTCCTCAGAAACAGGAGGGTAGGGCTGATTGTAGGATATTTATAGAGTCTTCTTATTATGGGTGATTTTTGCCAAGAATGCAAGAGCTCTGTTACAGCTTAACCTGATAATACCTGATAAGGTCTTTTATACAGCTGCAAATTTGGTAGGAACCTGTCTGTCATAAATTAGATTTTCAGAGATTACACAAGGTAGATCATACCAAATCAAGCATGTTTAGAATGTAAAGAGAAGGAATATAAACAGCAAAAATATTATGTGGGATCATTAGATCAAAGGTCTATATTGGTGGGCTATATTCCTAGCACACACACAAAATTGGTTTAGCTATGGTGACACAAACAATGGTGAGAATCATTATAGCTCAAGCTGTGTTCAGTATTTGGCAAATTAGGGATTTACAAACAAATGAATTCTTGCCTTGAAGGTTTCACCTGTGTTCGAGAAGTTGTAATTCTGTCCTCCCAAACTTTGTTTAAAAATCCAAGTTCAGCCATTCCATTTAATTTTAGTCAACTAGTATGCCTACCTTTTCACTTCCAGTTGATTGTGCCTTGATGCATAAATTGTGCAGCTCCCTCTGGTTTCAGGAAAGAAGCTGTGTTACCACAGGATTATTTCCTAACACTTCAGAACCATTAAGGAAATATCCAACATTCTGAGTCATCAATATGGGAATAGATTATTCAATGAAAAAGCCACAAAAAATGAGAATTATTTTTTTTAACAGGTGTCAATATCTACATGCTTTTTGACTTGTCAAAGAATTATAAAACCCAAGCAGGAACCCACAAGGACTTGCAGGATGAATTCCCTGCTCCCCCACTATTTCCTCTTTCCCTTCCTTGAAATCCCCCATAACCTCTCCCCTTTTCATGCTTCCTCTCTTTCTCATCCGCCAGCCAACCTACCTTTATCTTCTTCCCATCTTCAGTTTTCTCACCCTGCTCCTGGCAAGTCTACACAGGAAAACTGTGGCCCAGTTGTGCGGTGCTGACTGCTGGTTGCTGAGCACCTGCCTTGCTTGTGTGGGGATTGGTCAGGCCAGGTGCCACTGTCTGTCTTGCCTCTCCTGGGGCTTAGCACAGCCCGGCTGGGTGCCATGGTCAGCCTTGCCTCATGTGCGGCTTGGCTGGGCTGGGTCTCTTCATTTGTCTCACCTCACCTCGTTTGGGGCTTGGGCCAAGTACTGCTGTTTGTTTCACCTTGTGCAGGGCTTGGGTGGTCTGGGCGCCAGTCTGCCTCACCTTGAGCAGGCTGAGCGAGGTGCTGCCATCTCCCCCATCTCTGGGGCTCTGGCAGGCCAGGTTCTGTTTCTCTTGTCTCGCCTCAAGCTGTCTGGGTGCTGCCTCTCCTGTCTTGCAGGGGGGTTGGGGGGTTGGACTCAGCCCTTCTATTTAGCTGGCTCACATGTGGGTAGGTGGACATCAGTCCATGAGGAGGGGTCCAAGTTCTCATAATGGTCAATCTTGGCCCTGCCTGTAAGGTAAGATAGGCTGAGAATGTGTAACTGGCCCAAGGTCACCCAGTGAGTTTCTAGAGAATGGGGGTTTCTAGTCTGAAACACTAACCACTACATCACACTGACTTTCATGGGGTGGCTGCTGTTGAACCTTAGAAAGCAGCCAGACTTAAGTGAGTCATGCAAGACATGTGGTATCAAGTTGCCCAGTGGTTCCTGCCAGGCCTGGCCCCAATGAGTCCTCCCTCCAAGGCCAAAACAGCCCTGGAAAGACTCCTGTCCCCCACCTGCCTTTTATTGATAGAAACCAAGCCTGTTGTGGTTGCCTAGCAACAGCCACTGGGAGCATCCATGTTTTAAAGCTACATGTGCTCCTTGTATCATTTTTGGGGTTTTAACCCCCCCCCATTTTTAATTTTAGATTTCAGATTTTTTTCTGCATTAATCAATTTGAACCATCAAAGTTCAAGTCAAAAAAGTGAACATCTAAAAATTTTCTGTATTCCTATGCTAATAGGTCAAAGGCATTTATGTGATACTGGTCAATTGACCATTATTATTATTAGTCAAGGCATCTGGCTATAATCCAGTGGCCAGGCATACAACTGTCAAGAAGTCGAAGTATGATCAAAGGATCATGCATTGATCCTGATTGGATAGAAAGGTGATATATAAATGTTGTGAATAACAATAAAAATTTGCAAAGCACTGTGAAAAGCATCTCTTTTTCCAGGGCAAGCCTTGAAATCTGTTCAAGCGTTGTTTCATCAGTGCTGAGACCCACTACAGTTCAATAGTTTAGGGACGTTAGGTCATGCTCAGTTGCAGCCAGTGCATTTTAGCGGAAGGGATGACTAAACACATCGATTACATGGAGGATCCAATTTTCTGCCATATTTCTGTTTTACTCCTAAACAAGGTATGACTAAAGGCCATATTTGGGATTCCAAAGGAATTCTAAGGGGCTTAACGCACGGCCAATTTGTCTCGCTTTTGTGCCTTAATAGTAGCGAATCTCCGTGGTCCACACGCACTACCGTCCAAGTGCTGCGCATCGGACCCACCTTAGTCGCGAATTAAGGCAAAAAAACCCGGGTTAAGCAATCCCTGTTTTCTAGCGATCTTTTCAGTGCTAAACCGCTACTTTTTAAAATTTCGCTACATTACTGGAACACCGGTGTGCGTGTAATCACATGACTAGCCCGCTACTAACCTCCTTTCGTTCAAGGACACGCCCCTTACTGGTCTCCCTCACATAGGCGTAAACTTGGGGGGGGCTCAAGCCCTCGAGCCCCCCCCCCCCGAACTTGCGAGGGGGGACTGAGCCCCCACCCCAAGGCAAATGGCAGCTGAAGCACAGTCCTGTCCTACCTTCCTTTTGTATAGGCTGACCCGTTTTTTGTAACATTTCCTGGCCGTCCCGTCTTTTTAAATAAAATGCCCATTTTGTCCTGTTTTGAATAAGCCCAGCCAGTTTTGTTGCCTCGCCCTCACAACACAGCTTTATTTACACTCGGAAGGAAAAGGCACAACTTTCCAGCTTTGGGTGGAAGCAAAACGTGGTCCGTCAATCTGATCAACGCGTTCCCATCCGCTGTGCTGTTGCGAGCCTCTGAAGTGGCACGCTGAAAAATGTACAAGGCTTTCCTTCCCCTCTCCTCTGGGCTGGCCACGAAGCAAAGAGGTGAAGTCGGGATGCACTAAAATGAATGACAGGCTAGCCGATTAGAAACAATGGGAGAGGATGCATAGCCTATTGAAGGAGCCTGGATTGCCAATTGCCTTGCATGAGCTCCATTGAAATACATTACAGCACAAACAGAGTTGCAAAGAAAATGTGGAATGGATTTTCCAGTAAGATCTCTAAACCCAGAGCTCTGGGACTGGAATGACAGCCCATGGGACTAGCACAATCCATCCTGTCATCCACACCAGCTTCTACTAGTGAGTTCGTTTGCAATGCCTGTAAACTTCTGAGGTATGCTAGCTTCACCAGATTGCCGGTTTTCTAACATCTCAGCAAAAAAATACCCACATCTTTTTTTCAGTAGCACCAACGCACCTCCCTCACTCTAGTATGCATTCCACTGCCCCACTCCAAAAAGCCATTTTATGCCTGAGAAGATCAATGCTTAACAGTTTGAGACAATGGTATACCGGAACGCTGGTGTTCCAAGAAAAAAAGGGGGAGAATCGCCCTTTGATTGGATAACCCCTCAGCCAATCCTTGGGCGATGTCACTCCCCTGCTATCCCGCACTGCGAACTATCCCACATTATATGGTTGGTTCAAACGCACGGGGAGCCTCCAGCAGCTACTTGTTTCAGACTTAATGTGGGATAGGCTGGCGTCATGCGTTTGATTATCCAGACTTAAATATTGTGGGATTAAAATATTGTGGGATAACAGAGGAGCGAACCAGGAACATTCTGCCCATGCGTTAATGCCCTAAGTCAAAGGGTGTGTGAATAGAGATCTTTGGGTTTGCTGGAGTATAGTTTGGCTTTCTTGCTTGAGTCATCTAGGATAATATGCTCTACAGGTAACTGTTCTGCTATCTATTCTCAATTAGTTCCTCTGTGGGAGACTGGGTGGCATTTTGCTTCTTTCTAACACCATGATTCTGCCTCATTCTCTAGTGTTGAGTTTATAAAATTTCTTATTCTATAAATCTGTTCTCAACATTAAATTGCCACCCTGGGATACTTGAAATCTCATACATCAACATCTTCAAGGCTGGAAGCTGCTTGTTTATACTATTGGAAATTATTAGTTCCAGATTTCAAATAAGGCACAAGAAATTTTCATGATATAGAAGAGCTACTTTAGGCCCTTTTAAATATCACATGACCTTTTACATTTTCTGTCCTTTTGAAAAATCTGATTGCAAATCCTCAGGCCACTTTGGCAGACATAATCCCAGTGTTGACCCTTTGATTTCCAAACAACTGCTCTACAGTTATTCTGAACTGAGTTGTATGCAGAATGGAGCCATAGTGGAGCCCCCAAACAATTTATGCTGGCAGTTAATCTATGTTGAATCCCATTTACTTGAAGTTTAAGTGTAAATTTGCCAGCTTCAGCAGTTTGTGCATCACATTGTTAGTCCTCAGTCCTGATCCCCCCAAAATAATTCCCCTGAAATCACTGAGATATATTTGAAAAGTAAGGAGGGTTTGAGGAAGCAGCCAAAATGTTGGGCATATGCAGTTATTATTGTATCAACACTGAATTCAGCTGTAATAAGGTGCAAATGTATGCACAGCCTCCATTCTTTCTGGAGGACCTCACATGGATCTTCTAAACATGCCAAATTGTAATAAGTGGGGTGTATGTGCAACAGCAGTAAATTACCTCCAAGCCTGCAGATTCTGTACACATCAGGACAGAAAACCTTGAGCCATACAACTAGGGTTGGGGAGAATTTCAGCCTGAATGTGATTGCCATCTGAACTTACTTTGATTGAACTATGCATGTACATAGAAAGGAGGCACGCTTCACTGGATAGCCTTGATGCTGCTGTTTAGTGTTCAGTTCAAACATTCAAACACTATGCTAAACAGCTTTCTGCCTGTTCAGTAGCTGCTAGTACTATAGGGTCATATGTAATCATGCTTTGGTGTGTGTGTAAAGTGCTGTCAAGTCACAGCCAACCTATGGCAACCCAATAGTGTTTTCAAGGCAAGAGACTAACAGAGGTGGTTTGCCATTGCCTTCCTCTGCACAGCAACCCTGGTATTCCTTGGTGTTCTCATATCAAAATACTAACCAGGGCCAGCCATGCTTAGCTTCTGAGAGCTGATGAGATCAGGCTAGTCTGGGCCATCCAGGTCAGGGCCATGTCTTGCATGCCTGCATCCCCAATAGGGATGGTTTGGCTGTCTTTGCTTGTGCAAGGAACACTGCATTGATACTAACCCTGGGATGCATCTCTTTTAGTAGTTTTAAGGTTATTTAAAAACAAAAACAAATGTGAGGAGCAAACTACAGTTACCATGATTTGTTGCAATAACATGCAAGTACAAGTGGATCTGGATGCAGACAACTCAGCAGCCATTAGGGCTGTTGAATTTTTTTTTTTTTGGTAAAATTCAGATTCGGCAAAATTTGGCCCTTTTTGGGGGGAGAATGCCGAAGTCTGAACTCCCCCACTTTGGGTCTGTGCAATTCGGCATGAGATCCGGAGTTCAGGGGAAAATTCGGCCAAATGAAGCCATTAAAAACACAATTGCGCCTTTCCGCGGCTCCGGGGGAGGCATTTTTGGGGGTAGAGGTCCTAAACTTTCAGCATAACTTGAGGGAACCCTTCTTGCAAGAACCCCCAAGTTTTGTAAAGATTGGGTCAGGGGGGGCTGAGATATGGGCCCCAAAAGGGGTTCTCCCTTCTTAATGTGCATCTCTGACAATGGGGGTTTGTAATTAGCAGAGCTTGCTGCCCACTCCCAAAGCTCCCAGTCCCGACAAACAGCTGAGCTGTGGGGAGCAAGGGCGGGGCGGTGCGAAGAAGTTGGCAATACATGCAAAGCAACACGTTTGCAACCATGCAAACCATGCAAAGCAACATGTGATGCCTGGGAGTTTGCAAACCATAGAAAGGGACAGAGGCATGGTAAAGGAGCAGGAGGGGGTGGAATTTCCCCTTTTGCATTGGACTCAGGACCAGGCAAATGCATTCTTTAAGTCACAATTTGAAAACCAGTTTTGAGCAAGCATCAAAATAGACCTAACTGATCTTATGAATGAGGGAAAACCTGAGGACACACAACTGAAGCCCCCCCCAACCAGGGAGAGAGAGACTCGAGGGGGCACACACACCACAGGCAGAATGGGCAAAAGCCCCCTTTAGCTTCCCCCCCCATCCACAGAAACTGCTCCCTCCCCCCCACACAGCCTCTGCTTTCCCCCCCACACACACACACAAGAGAAAAATTATAGAGAAAAGCCCCAAAATGGGTCTTACTGTGGATGTCTTCTGTTCCATCTTCTTTGCACCTGCCCCGCCCTTGCTCCTGGCAGCTCAGCTGTTTGTCAGGGCTGGGAGCTTTGGGCATGGGCAGCATGCTCTGCTAATTGCAAACCCCCATTGTCAGAGATGCACATTAAGGAGGGGGGACCCCTTTTGGGGCCCATATCTCAGCCCCCCCAACCCAATCTTTACAAAACTTGGGGGTTCTTGCAAGAAGGGTCCTCTGAAGCTATGCTGAAAGTTTGGGGGCTCTACCTCCAAAAATGTGCCCCCTGCAGCCACGGAATGGCTCGAATGTGCACACCCCCCCCAAGGGGGATCTCTCTCACACACAAACTGATACTCTTTCTCTCCACGGGCCGCACAGCAGCTGGGCTCATGCACACAATCACGACTGATTGGCCAGAAGAAGACCCAGCTTGGCTACCGATTGGCCGCGGGGGAATGCTGCTTACTAACTGACGGTTATGCTGCTGTGCCGAACCCCAAATTTGCTGAATTTATTCGCCGAACACCCCAAACTCGCTGAATTCGGCTCCCCGTTTTCCCGCCTTTTTTGAGTTCGGTTCTATCCGAACTAAAGACCACCGAATCAGGGGAAATTCAGCTGTTTTTCGGTTCGGGACGAATCAAATCGACAGCCCTAGCAGCCATTTGTGGCTGTCAAGTTACACTGTCAAAAGGAACTCATAAATACCAAAACAAAAAAAGTCTCAATACAAAGTGGCAAAATGACAAACTCATAATCATCATCATTATATTATTATTATTATTATTTTCCTTTTAACATCATGTTTTTTGAGCTGTTCAAATGCAGAACAATTATCCATTGCACATTTGGCTCCTGTGGTTGCTATCCACAAGCAGAACACAAAATAAAATTGCAAGTAATGTAGTGTCACTGCACACAGTTGTTTGCATCTAAAGTTGTCCTTCAACTCATGGACAGAAAGACCGATTCCATGTATGCAGAACTTCTCCCATTCTGTAAGTGAATGGAGTCTTTGGTTGGTAGAAAGCTACTGTAGGAGCAGAAGCTCACATTTAGATCCAAACCAATATTTTAAACATTCTTCAAAGTATTTCTAAATATGCCTATTTGTGCTACAGATGGTGGACATTAAACAGATTAATTAAAAAAAAACAGTTTTGTACTTTAATTAGTATATTTTTTCTGGTAAGAATTATGCACTTAATACATCCATTCCCCTTGGATAAAAAACCTGCATAGCAATAATTTTCTCTGCCATCATTTCAATATTCTTTTCTCATTTATTTTTGCTAAGCAAATATGTAATGCACTTTAGGTACTGCATCTGCTAATTATGTGGAACTCTCTACTATATGACGGTTTTCTTACTAAACCTTTCATTATACCTGTCATGTGAACTTTAAACACTTGGCACATTATAAAGCTACAGTTATAAAAACATAGGCAAGATGACTTTAATAATCACACTACCTGTTGCCAAAGGAACAGTTGGGAGGATGAGATAAATTGAACAATAGGCAGACAAAGTGAAAATGGTCTGTGAAACAAGAGCTCTGTGGACCATGTTTTGGATCAAGAGAATCCCTTGTAGAAGTCCCCTCTTCCAAATCTGTTACTGTCATATGACAATTTAGATTATGCACAAGAATCTGGGTTTGCTTTGCCTGCAGCCCAGGGGCAACTAGCATGTACCATATGGTCATTTCACAGATCTAAGAGGTAAGCAAACTCTTTATGCCGCTAGATACTGCATACTGGAAGAAACAATTTATTTCCTCAAGGCCACTGCAGGAGAAGAAGAAGAGTTGGTTTTTATATGCCGACTTTCTCTACCACTTAAGGAAGAATCAGACCGGCTTACAGTCACCTTTCCTTCTTCTCCCCACAACAGACACTCTGCCACAACAGCCACCCTGTTGTGAGAAAAACTTTTTCTACCTCCCTCCTCCTTTCCACTTTCTGTTTTCAAGGGACAGCATCAATATTTTAGGAAAATTCTAACATTGCAAAGCAAACCATCAATATCTGCTGAAACTTTAGGAAACACTGATGCATCATGTAATGGTGGGGGGAGCGCTTTAAAAGAAATACTACTTGACTGACTCAGTCCAGTGATGGTGATCCACTGCATGGATAGTAACAGAAATGAAAACTTCAACAGTACAGCACCACAGTGTTATTTACTAGGTTTTTAAAATTGCCTACATACCAGCCATTGCTGAGCCAAATATGGCTACTGTGACTGCGATCTTATAATTGATGATAGTTCATGCAATGTTTAATTCAACAATGAATTTTTTTTTAATCTTAGTAGCACGCTAAAAGATTGTTCAAAACATGAATTCATGACAGTGGTCTTAGATGTCAGTGCTTTGGATACATGCTGTAATTGCCAAATTTATGATGGTTATATTGATATGATATGTGTGATGGATACAGGGTTCAACTGTGTAACTTGGTAACCGTCAGCCAATGCCAGCAAGCAGTGGGCAGAGTCTGGAAAGCTGGCAGGCTTAAATCCCTCTTTCCTTCTGGAGCATCTGCAAAACCTCATTGGAGGCGTTGTGGCAGCACTGCAGCCACGTCTTCCCTGGCTGCAGCAGCTCTCAGGAAGCTTCAACTCTTCTCAAGTTATGCAAGTAATTTAATGATTCTATTCTACTAATAATTTAAGATCCTGTTGTATCAAGATTACTAAATGTTTGATTAATTGAACTCTCCCAAGGATGTAACAATATTTTAAACTAGATATACTCATGTTAAGTCCCCTCCATTTGGACTTTTCATTGCTAAATTGGTAAACTGCTAAGTCATTAGTTCTTTCATTGATTCTATTGGTTTAGTTAGCACAAATGCCACATCATTCGCATAAAGAGATTGCTCAGCACAAAGTTGATTTCTAAATAGAATTCTATGTATTTTTTCATTATCTCAAACTGCAAGGGTTCAGTGGCAAGAATGATGTTAAAGCAATATTCTGCGTCCTGGCAATACCTCTATATAGATCAATTTACATTAATCTGAATTCTTGCAGAGAGTTGGTTGTATATCAAGGAGGTCCAGCTTTTAAATGGGACCTCCAGATTAAGGTTACCTAAAACATTGTAAGCTATCACCATTCAATTTGATCAAAGGCCTTCTTGGTGTTCAGGAACATCAGCATAGTCTCTTCCTCAGATTTATCAACTTGGACTTAAAAGAGCTGTAACTCTACTTAGGAATGCACTAACAAATAGACACAAATGCTAGGTAAGAGTAATACAAGTGGGGACCCACAAGGACTTGGGGGAGAGGAATCTTATTTTCCCCTCCCCCACCATTTCCTCTCACCCTTCACTGAAAGTCCTGATAGCCTCTCTTCTTTTCCTAATCGCTTCTCTTCTTCACTCACACCAGCCTGTCTACCTTTATCTGCTTCCCAGTCTCCAGCTTTTCCACCTTCCTTTTACCCTTGTGGGAAAACTATGGCTGAATTGTACAGTGCTGGCCACCTGGCCAGGCCAAATAGCACAGTGGAGAAACTCCAAGGACTTGAGGAGGGCACTTCACTTTCCCTGTATCCTCCTTCCCACACTATTTCCTCTTTGTCTCCTCAAGGCAACCCTCATATCCTCATCTTTCCCTGGTTCCTTCTCTCCTTTCCATTCACCAACCAATCTACTTTTTATTCTACCTCCTGTGTTCAGCTATATTTATTATTTACTTCATTTATATCTGACCTTTTTTCACAATGGGAAACCAAAGCAGCTCACATTGTTCTTCCATCCTCCATGTTATCCTCACAGCAACAACTCTAAGGTACTTTAGGCTGAGAGGGTCCCAAGGTCACCTAGCAAGATTCCTTGGCAGAGGGAGGATTCGAACCTGGGTCTTCCAGATCCTAGTCTGAAACTCTAACCACAACTCTGCAGGCTTTTGTGGAGTGGCTGCGTTTAAACAGTAGCAAGCATCCCATCCTGGGTGAGTCATGCAAGTTGCATAGTATCAAGTAGTCCTTTGGTTGTTGCCAGCCCAGGCCTTGATGACTCCTCCCACTAAGTCCAAAATAGCCCTGGAAATGGCCTTCTACTGACAGAAACCAAACTCCAAGGCTAGTAATTCTGTTGGGTTGCCTAGCAACCCCTACAATGCCAGTAAGATGGCATTCTTTTCTTAAAGCTACAGGCTCTGCTTCTGTTATTTGGGGACACAATGTATTTTTAAAAAATAACTTCAGATTTTTCTGAAAACCTGGGGGTCTGGATTTAAGTATCTGCAGATGTGGCCATGTTGAGAATTAGATATATTGATGCACCAAATACAGCTTTAGCAAACTTTCCTATAGCTGTCCATATATAGCAATAAAACATTTCATTTGATTATCACTCTAATTATAAGGATAATTACTTATTCATTTAGCACCTGATACTCTGCAAATGTAAGTATGTACTTGACATCATTGGAAACACTCTTGGTTTAAAGTTAGAGACATGTGCATTCACAACAAGATCAGAGCCTCACTTTAAAAAAAACCATGTGGTTTCTAGACAGGAAAGAAAATAAGCTAATGAAAAACTTTAATAGGAATGTCCCCCAAAGGGAGTATTTGAGTTCAGTGATTAATGGCAAGGATTCTGCTTAATTGCAATAGTAATTCTATTTAATTGGGACTTCTTCAGGCTCTGAAGTGATCCTCAGCTGTTTTTCTTGTATCTCATTCCCTCCCCCTTTTGGATTTGAGTCTTCACACACACACACACACACACACACACACACACACACACACACAAAGATTTAAAGTGTGCTGTATTTAAAACTTCGTCAAACAATACAAGCTTCCTAATTTGTCAGCACAGCCAATGATGCCAAAGGAAACAACACAGGCAGTGCATTTGCTCTAGTCCACACTTGCTGTTTTCACAATAGGAGATTTAAGGTATGACCTAAAATCATTAAAAATGAAGTTGGGAAGTAATGCTGGTGTGGAGTGGAGCCACACATTTCTTAGGTTTCTTTAACCCTTTTCAGACATTCAGTGTGGGCAAAGTAAACATGCATGGATGGGGGGGGGGCAGATTCATGATGGTAAGCTCCGCTTCTGATGTCTGCATATTTATTGGAACCGATGTAGAAAGTGTGCACAAGCTTGTACATATTGGCAGGGTGGATCTTTTCTGACCTTCCCCTCCCTCAAGCAGCTGGCTATTTATCCCAAACTCCTTGTAAGCAAATCTAAAGTGGAATCCAGTAGCACCTTAAAGACTAACAACATTGATTCCAGCATAAACTTCATGAGTCAGAACTCACTTAATCAGATGCACAGGAGTATAGATCTATCAGGCCCAATATATAAACACAAAAGAAAGTGGATGGAGGAAATGGTCTAAAGGTAGGTTGGTTCAAATAAGATCCAGTGCTAAAAGTGGTGATCCATTCACTCAGCATGGGTATAAGACCCTTCAAATAGTTGCAAGCAAAATGTGCTGCAGGATGGGTGGGGGCTGCCGCAAGGGTAGGTGGTCAAGGAAAATCACCTCTTTTTCTCTCTTCTGCTGAGGCAAGTGGGGAACCTTTATGGGGGGTCCAGTCCCATATGTACACATTCATACAATGTTTATACACATCCCAATTAACATGCAAATGTTAGACTCAGTGTTTGCCGCTGCAGTCTCCATCCACACACGTTAATTCCACCCAAATTAAATGCTTGAAAAGGGTTTTTTTGTCTTGGCCTTCCCTGCACAAGAAAATATATATCTTGCCAGTTCTCCCTGCTTCATTCTATGGTTTCCTACTTAATTTATCAATTCAGTAAGCTCTTTAAGGAAGGTATTCCTTCTGACTTTCTGTCTGTAATCCTTAACCACAAATTTAGGAGTAATTCCCCATATCATGTTTGTTATCATGGTCAGAAGCGCTTGAAGTATCAAATGCAGTAATATTCTGTTATGCTTTTTCTTCTCCATCTAAAAGTTCGGTAATCCTTTTGTGAATGTCCTTTCATTCCCTTTTTGTTTTGGTCTGTCTCTCCTTGCACAATAGCCAACCTATGTTTTGAGATCTGAGAAACATAGATCAAACATCAAAAGACTGGGGAGTTTATCTCAACAGAACTAAGCCTTCCAGGTTGGCCACCGTTTGTATCAGCCCCCAACGGATGAGCTGCCATTGGCTATCTGCCACAATAGTAGCATTTTAAAATCACACATCAATGAAAACAGCCAATCGCTCTGCTGAATGGAGCCCTCAGAATAGGGGGGGGAAGGGTCAAAGTAGATGGGGAAGCAGCTTACACCAGCAACGGTGGCAAAAATATTTTGACAAGAAAAAAACCCCACACCGCCAAAAAATGAAACAGCTGCATCATTATTCAGCCAGGTACAAAGGGATGGGTGAAAAAGTTATTGTCGAAAAAAATATCTGCAGCTTTAACACATTGGCAACAGACCCACAACACACTTCCTCTTTGGATGTTATACTAGAACAGCTAGTCCCCATGACTGTCCTCAAGGAACCATAAGTAATGACACTGAAAAGGATTCCTCAGTTCATGAGCGTGTGGGAGACCCAGATTTGAATCCCTCTTCTGCCACAGAAGCTTGGGCAGTTACACACTCTGCACCTATGTACTTCATAGGATTTTTAAGAAGGCAAAATGGAGACGGGCAGCCCATTTCTGAGGGGGGGAGTGGATCCACGATGGTTGGGAGCGGTGCAGCCATGCTGCCTCCTCAGAGGCTTCCTGACCACGGCAGAGAATAAAAATGCCTTTTTTTAAAATAAAAAGGGAGAAAATGGGGGAAATGCCCCCATTGAAAACTGCAGGGCTGTGCACCCCCCAAAAAAGGCGTTGTAGCCCCGTCGCAACAGCAAGGGGCGTTCCTGGGCTGGAAGGGGTTGGGAAGTT
This sequence comes from Euleptes europaea, assembly GCF_029931775.1. NCBI lineage: Eukaryota > Metazoa > Chordata > Lepidosauria > Squamata > Sphaerodactylidae > Euleptes > Euleptes europaea. Next base: position 59,944,337 of record NC_079313.1, read on the forward strand.
GACTAACATCATCTTCACCCCTGGGAATGCCCTGGGACTGCTCCCATCCCATGCCGGCACCACTGCTCTCTTCCAGGATTTAGTTCCCGGAAAGGCTGGGCTGGCGGTGGAGCCCAGTGCAGCTCTGCAGTGCCCAGGCACCGATTGGAATTGCCCCCCCCCCAGTTTAGGTTGGGATAGTTATTTCAGTGAGTAGAACTGAAAGTTAAGAGTAGTAACAAATGTTTACTTAGATAAATAATAAGAAACAGATTAGTATTAGTAAACAATGGGGGGAGTTTTGACAAATAGCTAGTTGCCATTAGTTGTGGCAGCAGGGGTGATTAGGGTTTTCCTGCCCATCCCGAGTGCATCTTCCATATTTTGTACCTGCAGTAGTTGCAATAAATAAACAAATGGGATCATTGGGTTATTTAAGTTTCCATAATATTTTAATAGGTATGTCCCCTAACAAGGCTGTTAGGTATGTATGCGGCCACGCCCCCCTGATCCGTGATAGGGGGAACAACCCCGGAGTACCAATGGGGTGTCCTGGCTTAGGGCCAATAGGATTCGCCTGTGATGGCCGGCGGTGGTCAATAGGGCAATCAGGCTTAGGAGCCTTCGTCAGGGACTCAAGCTCCTAAGGTTCCTCCTGCAGATCTACCCAACTATGTACATACATAACAAAGGCACAACAAAAGCATGGCTGCTTTGCCAAGCAGTCACCCTCCAGGAAGGCACTGGTGCAGTCATCATCTGACAAGGAAGGAGATTAACATGGCAGAATTCATAGCACATGTAAAGCCTCTGAAGAGAACAACTCAGTGTCCAATGTTGTCAGCTGGTACAGAGGCCAGGATGGGCCTGGGGCAGTGTAAAAAATATTTCTTCTGAATTGGTATCCAAGGTGATGGCCTTGGAAACTGGGATCATGATGGCTGAAGTGAGCATGGTGGAAGGTGAAGCACTAGAGGTTGCTACTACACCATCTAGGAGCAAACCAGTTACAAGTCCAGAAGGTTGAATTAAAACAAGATTCTCTTTTTCTGGACTTGGAAAATGGGGAAGGGGATCTAAGTTTAACAGCTATGCTCCCCAACTGATCACAGATGGGAAAGAAGACATTCTCAGGTCCTTGGAATATTTATAAGACTAGAAAGAGAAAACTTGGGGCAATGGAAATGTATGTTGGAGATGATTCAAAGTGGCTTGTATTGGGTCAGTGTGACCAGACAACTTTAAGCCAAGAATGCTAATATGACCTTTAGATCTTTCTAATGTTTTAGTGCAAAGTTGTCCAAATCCCTTATACTAAAGAACACTTGACTAATTACCATTAGTTACTAATTAATTATCTGAGAGGTAGGTACAGAGAATGGCTTGTTTCAGTCTTAGGTTGCATTTCTTCCTAGTGAGCATGACTACATTGGTTGGAATTATGCCCAATCCCAGCTTCTCTCAACCTTTGTATTATTGATGGCCTGAAATTCATTTTCTGGTCCCCATGTGACTGGCAGAGAAGACTTGGTCTTGCTGCCAGGATGCAGATAGAAAGAGAAAGGCCAACAAAATGATGGGCTGATGGCTTCATTTCAAAGAATTTAGACTGGAATAACTGCATTGGTTTACATGACTAATCAGTATACCATGCAATTTTAAAGAGAGAAGCAACAGAAATTTTGCAACACATACAAAGGCATCTTTTATATAATGCTAATCCTGGCTCCAAGTGCAGAATTAAAAATCCACACAATGTTGTTACCAAAAAGGCACATATGTCAGGCCCATAACATACAAAGCATCATTTTCATATGTATGGGTGGACTGCATCCCAAGGTAGCTACTTGGGGTCAAACAGTCAGGTGTATATCTGGGTCCCAGTTTAGCATACCACTCCTATTAGAAAGGAAATATAAAACAGAAAATCTCAAAAAGAAATAATCTTCATCCCCCTAACCACATACAAGTATAGAAAGATAAAATGCAAGGGAAAGCAGAAACATGAAACAATATTGCAATGTAGTAACACAATCCTTGCAGTGCTACCCTTGGTTATTGCCTGATTGGGGTGAATGGATAATCTAAGGGGTAATAAAAGAGTAAAAAAAAAAACATATGTTGCCTTTGTTCTGAAGAGAAGAATCCATGTGGGTGTGATATGGGGCAGAGTAGAAGAAAAGTTGGTCTAGGGCTAAGGAATAATTCAGAACCAAAACCAAATATAAAGTTGAAGGTCCAAAGTGTGGGGTTTCAAATTCACTGATAGAATTATTGCATCAAGGAAGCAAGCACTACACTTATCAACAAATAGTCTTTCCTCCCTTGATAAGATTTTCTGGTTCAATATGTTTCCAGGACTTTTTTTGTTTACAAGTAAAATCTCTCTCTCTCTCTCTCTCTCTCTGTGTGTGTGTGTGTGTGTTTTGCACATTCCCAAATCCCTGGTGTATTTTCAAATGAAAAGAAAGCTCAGAACAATTGCCCTGAATTGCAGTCTAAAGGAACAAGTTTCCAAGAAATTTCATGGCAAGAAGGGCATTCTTCATGGCTAAAGCAATTGCAGCTGAAACATTCAAAATCAATTAGAAGGTGTCTGGGGCTTTTTATAGTCTCTATTCAGTTGGAATTGTGCCTCTGGTGCTGGATGTATGGAAGTGAAGGTCAGGTAGTTCCAGCTTGCCTAGTAGCCTTTTACTTCCCACTGCTTTAAGCTGATCAGTAGAAACTGTGCTTTCTGAGTGAGCCAAACATCATTCAGAAGGTTCTTGTAGGTTATCCGGGCTGTGTAACCGTGGTCTTGGAATTTTCTTTCCTGACGTTTCGCCAGCAACTGTGGCAGGCATCTTCAGAGTAGTAACACTGAAGGACAGTGTCTCTCAGTGTCAAGGGTGTAGAAAGAGTAATATATAGTCAGAAAGAGGTTGGGTTTGAGCTGAGTATTGTCCTGCAAAAGTATTGTCCTGTAAGTATCAAGATAATGTGCTAATGAGGGTATGGTATGTTAATATGGAACCATTGTATCCTGAAGTGATCTGTTAATGTGTGTAATCCAAAACTAATCTGTATGGCTATTGTTGAATGTTGTCTTTGTCTGGAGGTGTTTCAGGGCAGGAAGCCAAGCCTTATTCATTCTTAAACTCTCCTCTTTTCTGTTAAAGTTGTGCTGATGTTTGTGAATTTCAATGGCTTCTCTGTGCAATCTGACAAAATAGTTGGTAGAATTGTCCAGTCTTTCAGTGTCTTGGAATAAGACCCTGTGTCCTGTTTGTGTCAGTCCATGTTCAGCCACTGCTGATTTCTCAGGTTGGCCAAGTCTGCAGTATCTTTCATGTTCTTTTATCCTTGTTTGTATGCTGCGTTTTGTGGTCCCGATGTAAACTTCTCCACAGCTGCAAGGTATACGATATACTCCTGCAGAGGTGAGGGGGTCTCTTTTGTCTTTTGCTGATCGTAGCATTTGTTGTATTTTCTTGGTGGGTTTAAACACTGTTTGTAGGTTATGTTTTTTCAAAAGTTTCTCCATCCTATCAGTGACTCCTTTAATAAATGGCAAGAATACCTTTCCTATGGGAGACTGTTTTTCTTGAGTTTTCTGATTTTTGTTTGGTTCAATGGCCCTTCTGATTTCATTCTTGGAGTAGCCGTTTGCTAGCAGTGCGTGATTTAGATGGTTAGTTTCTTCCTTGAGAAACTGTGGTTCACAGATCCGTCTTGCACGGTCCATTAATGTTTTGATTATTCCTCTTTTCTGTCGGGGGTGGTGGTTGGAGTTTTTGTGTAAGTAGCGATCTGTGTGAGTTGGTTTCCGGTAGACCTTGTGACCTAACTGAAGGTTTGATTTACGGATGACAAGGGTATCAAGAAATGGGAGTTTACCCTCAATTTCCTTTTCCATGGTAAACTGAATGTTTGGATGGATATTATTAAGATGGTTTAGAAAGTCCATTAATTTTTCTTCACCATGGCTCCAAATGGTAAATGTATCATCTACGAACCTGAACCAGACTGTAGGTTTGTAAGGTGCTGATTCTAATGCTGTCTTTTCAAAATATTCCATGTAAAAGTTTGCTATTACTGGACTGAGTGGACTTCCCATAGCTACTCCATCAATCTGTTCATAAAATTCTTGATCCCATAGGAAATAACTTGTTGTCAAACAATGGTGAAATAAGGCTGTTATATCTTCTGGAAAAATCTGGTTAATCAATGAGATTGTGTCTTTAACTGGAACCTTGGTAAAGAGGGATACAACATCAAAACTGATTAATATATCCTTTGGATTGAGTCTTAACGGACTGATTTTGTTGATGAAGTGAGTTGAATCTTTGATGTAAGAAGTGGTTTTTCCAATGTGGTCCTGTAGGAGGGTGGTCAAATATTTAGCTAATTCGTATGTTGGGGAACCAATGGCACTCACGATGGGTCGGAGTGGAACGGAATCCTTATGAATTTTAGGTAGTCCATATAATCGTGGTGGTTGTGCTTCAGTCTTGCATAGTTTTCTGTGTGTGTCGGGATGAAGAGTGGAATTCTTGATCAGAATGCTAGTTTTCCTGGTAATTTTGCAAGTTGGATCTCGTTTTAGTTTTTTGTATGTGGCAGGGTCCAGAAGTTCCTCAATCTTCTTTTTGTATTCTTCTGTTTTCATGATCACTGTGGCATTGCCTTTGTCAGCTGGTAGAATAATGATTTCTGGATCTGCATTGAGGGTCTTGATGGCGTTTCTCTCCTTGCGTGTTATATTGCTGGTAGGGGGCTTTGCTTTTCGTAGAATTCTACGAAAAGCAAAGCCCCCTACCAGCAATATAACACGCAAGGAGAGAAACGCCATCAAGACCCTCAATGCAGATCCAGAAATCATTATTCTACCAGCTGACAAAGGCAATGCCACAGTGATCATGAAAACAGAAGAATACAAAAAGAAGATTGAGGAACTTCTGGACCCTGCCACATACAAAAAACTAAAACGAGATCCAACTTGCAAAATTACCAGGAAAACTAGCATTCTGATCAAGAATTCCACTCTTCATCCCGACACACACAGAAAACTATGCAAGACTGAAGCACAACCACCACGATTATATGGACTACCTAAAATTCATAAGGATTCCGTTCCACTCCGACCCATCGTGAGTGCCATTGGTTCCCCAACATACGAATTAGCTAAATATTTGACCACCCTCCTACAGGACCACATTGGAAAAACCACTTCTTACATCAAAGATTCAACTCACTTCATCAACAAAATCAGTCCGTTAAGACTCAATCCAAAGGATATATTAATCAGTTTTGATGTTGTATCCCTCTTTACCAAGGTTCCAGTTAAAGACACAATCTCATTGATTAACCAGATTTTTCCAGAAGATATAACAGCCTTATTTCACCATTGTTTGACAACAAGTTATTTCCTATGGGATCAAGAATTTTATGAACAGATTGATGGAGTAGCTATGGGAAGTCCACTCAGTCCAGTAATAGCAAACTTTTACATGGAATATTTTGAAAAGACAGCATTAGAATCAGCACCTTACAAACCTACAGTCTGGTTCAGGTTCGTAGATGATACATTTACCATTTGGAGCCATGGTGAAGAAAAATTAATGGACTTTCTAAACCATCTTAATAATATCCATCCAAACATTCAGTTTACCATGGAAAAGGAAATTGAGGGTAAACTCCCATTTCTTGATACCCTTGTCATCCGTAAATCAAACCTTCAGTTAGGTCACAAGGTCTACCGGAAACCAACTCACACAGATCGCTACTTACACAAAAACTCCAACCACCACCCCCGACAGAAAAGAGGAATAATCAAAACATTAATGGACCGTGCAAGACGGATCTGTGAACCACAGTTTCTCAAGGAAGAAACTAACCATCTAAATCACGCACTGCTAGCAAACGGCTACTCCAAGAATGAAATCAGAAGGGCCATTGAACCAAACAAAAATCAGAAAACTCAAGAAAAACAGTCTCCCATAGGAAAGGTATTCTTGCCATTTATTAAAGGAGTCACTGATAGGATGGAGAAACTTTTGAAAAAACATAACCTACAAACAGTGTTTAAACCCACCAAGAAAATACAACAAATGCTACGATCAGCAAAAGACAAAAGAGACCCCCTCACCTCTGCAGGAGTATATCGTATACCTTGCAGCTGTGGAGAAGTTTACATCGGGACCACAAAACGCAGCATACAAACAAGGATAAAAGAACATGAAAGATACTGCAGACTTGGCCAACCTGAGAAATCAGCAGTGGCTGAACATGGACTGACACAAACAGGACACAGGGTCTTATTCCAAGACACTGAAAGACTGGACAATTCTACCAACTATTTTGTCAGATTGCACAGAGAAGCCATTGAAATTCACAAACATCAGCACAACTTTAACAGAAAAGAGGAGAGTTTAAGAATGAATAAGGCTTGGCTTCCTGCCCTGAAACACCTCCAGACAAAGACAACATTCAACAATAGCCATACAGATTAGTTTTGGATTACACACATTAACAGATCACTTCAGGATACAATGGTTCCATATTAACATACCATACCCTCATTAGCACATTATCTTGATACTTACAGGACAATACTTTTGCAGGACAATACTCAGCTCAAACCCAACCTCTTTCTGACTATATATTACTCTTTCTACACCCTTGACACTGAGAGACACTGTCCTTCAGTGTTACTACTCTGAAGATGCCTGCCACAGTTGCTGGCGAAACGTCAGGAAAGAAAATTCCAAGACCACGGTTACACAGCCCGGATAACCTACAAGAACCAATGAACTCTGACCGTGAAAGCCTTCGACAATATCATTCAGAAGGTTCTCCGTAAATCTTAGATGAACATATTTGGCAGAAATAACACACAGTTTAGTACAGCAGGATATTCATTTAAATCAACTAATCTGGCAACCCAATAAGAAGACATGGTTATTTTCACATGATCAACAATTATTGTGCTGGGGAGCAAGTAGTGCAGTCCTGAAAAGGGAAGTAGAACTTCAGACCTCACTGTTTACTATGGGAATAATCTCTCCATTTGTTCTCATAGTCCTACCAGTTCTCCTGGTCCTGTCTGAGTGTCTCACAGCTCCCATGCTAGGGTTGCCAACCTCTAGGTGGTGGCTGGAGATCTCCTGATTTAACTGATCACCAGGTGACAGAGATCAGTTGGCCACTTTGGAAGGTGGACTCTATGGCATTATACCTCATTGAAGTCCCTTCCCTCCTCAAACCCTGCCCTCTTCAGGCTCCACCCCCCAAATCTCCTGGTATTACTCAACATGGAGTTGGCAACCCTATCCCATGCTGTAGATCGGCCACTCATTTTTTAGGATCAAATTAATTGTTAAAGAAAGATTTAATTTTATAATATGAAGTATCAAAGGTAAAAAGGGTTAAAAAATCTATTTCCAGTTCAGTAAGTGGAATTAACTGAACAACCAAGGAGAGTTCAAGCACAGTCCTAAAAGAGCTACTTCCATTAGAGAAAGACACCTTAGCTGAGCAAAGTGGTAGGATCGTAGCAACTGGGTTGTATATTACCAATGTGTTTTGCTAAGTGCAGAAGACTTCCTCCATCCCAAGAAACCCTACACCTGCATGAAACCAGGGGAAGATGCATTTACCCTGGAAGAAGGATCCTTGTGGTAGAGGAAGTATACACATTTGGATGAAATGGTAGAGTACAATTTGGTGAGTGTGTGCATGCACACTATTAGGAGAAGGTGTCCAAGATTTAAATAAAATACTGTAAAAATAATTGACACTTAAATGTTAACATACCTAATGCCTGTTCTTCCAGACTTGTAGATTTGTCATTCTTGCAAAAATTGACTGAACATTTCACAGAACAAAAGCATCTCCATTTAACAAAGATAAAAGATATTTAGTTGGAAAATCATGTAAATGGGTCATAGTGACTCAGGAACTATGGCAGCGGGCCATCTAAGAAAATAGTTTCATAGAAGTTTTAAGAGTAATGCCATATGACCTTCTTGATATGTCTTGCAGTGTGTAAAATGCTTCAGGATACAATTATTCACTTGCTTACACATTTTCAGGCATATTTCCAGTCAACTTTGCTTGAGTCTGTGTAAAATTAGAAGCCAATTAATGCAGTGCAACATTTGTACAAGAGGCAAAAATATGTAGTCTGGTAAATGTTAGAATTTTCAGTTCTGCATTGGGATTTTAGGTCAGAGACAAATTGTTCTAGGCAGAGGGAAGTTAATACATGTCAAGTGATGTCACGTGTATCCACTGGTGTACTCCCTAATGAGTTGTCAAATCGTTGGAATTGCATAATTAGAAATGGAGATGCTAGATCATCTCCTGCAGAAGACTTATACTTATGTTCATGTGTATGAGAAGATATCAGAAATTAATATATGAGAAGATTTTCTAAGGTCAACCCTTTACTTTGAACAAGGACTAGTTACATACAGTGGCTAAACCATTTTAAATGCATTCATGAAGCGGTAAAATGGAAATGGTGGTTAAAATTTATCATGGCGCAAAGGTGTGGGCATTCTAGAGATGCAACAGGAAAAAATCAGTCATCTTAGGGTGACTAGTGGTACAATCCTAAGCAAAGTGACACCCTTCTAAGTCCATTGAAGTCAGGGCATAGAAGAGGGTAACTCTGCATAGGATTGACTGTAGAACTGCTATCCAAAGCAGAGATACACCAGTCTAAGCCCATTGAGTTCAATGGACTTAAGAGGGTAGACCTCTACCTTTGATGGTGTTAGTCTAGTCAGATAAACTATTGGGAAATATTATTAGTTTTACTTCTACAGTACAGGGGCTTCATGCAACTTTCTGCTTTCGCAGCTGCTTTTTGCAATGGTCTGTTTCCTTCCTGCCCACCTCCTTGGCCTCCCATGCCCGATCCCTTCTCATATGCCATGGGCATATTCAAATAAGGTTTCACCTTGTGCAAAATATGGCTGTGCATTTGTTGCCTTAGGTTAGCCAACAAGAATACAAGGAGAAACTCCTTCTTGGCTGGTTTTCCATAACTGATGTAAAGTACCTCTATTCTCCAGAACTTTTCACTAAAGGATTTTAATTCCATGTCAGATTTAAAGAAAAAATAGTCTCTTGTGTTTTTTTAATTTGGGATATATTATTGTATGCAATGTTCTTGTTTGGATTATATTATTCTTTTTACATGGTGTTATAAGTGGCTTTGAGTATATTAAAGAAAGGAAAAGACAATAAAGAGTATAGGGTTTAATCCCACCGTTTTTTTCACTCTTTCACCCGATTCTCCTTATTACTATTACCCCTCTCCATGTTACATGGCTCTTGACCATGAAGGTGCCATGATCGCCGGCAAATATTTTTTAAAGTGATCAAAGAGCTCCCACTCTTCTTTTTTACAACAGCAGAAAAATTGCTTGGAACTATCCCTTTGTCTGTGCAGGCAATATCTCACATGAATCTGCCTTATACTTAATCAGACCCTTGGTCCATCAAAGTCAGTATTTTCTACTCAGATCGGCAGCGGTTCTCCAGGGTCTCAGGCAGAGGTCTTTCACATCACCTACTTGCCTAGTCCCTTTAACTGGAGATATCTCCAGTTCCTTAACTTTCTCCTCAGCTTTCATGTTGGCACAGAACCCATGGACATTGTGTTTCAATATGAAATGTCCCACAATCTGCCATTTTATTAGGGAAAGTGAGCATTACTGTAGATAAGAAGATATCTTCAAACATAACCATAAGCTATGTATTAGTTTTTAGTAAAATACATAGTAATAGCTTCCTATGGACCCACATGCACTCTTACCTCAAGAAAAAAATTAAATTTGAAAGTGCATGAAAAACATCTAAGGAATTTCAGGCAGGAGCAAAGGAGCTTGATATGACTTGCAATCTTCCTCAGTGTGGTTCTGCACACTCCTGCCTCAAAGTGTACATTATACACATAAACAGCTGGTGCTGAGTCATAATAAATGAATAAATAATACATTAATATGCAGCTCTTTTTATTTTCTACAAAGCCAAGTTTGATGCTTGAAATAACCAATGTGGGACTTTTGTAAGGGTGTCTCTTCCTTATGGCTTCATCACCTATTTTAAAAATGCAACTTTGCTCCCCCTTACAGTTGGTGCGATGTGAATTTCTGAATAAACAATTTAGTTGCAGGTTTACATTTCCCAGATCAAATACTTGACCTCTCTGGGTTTCCATAAGAAGATTAGTTACGCTGCCACCTGCTGTAGCATTACTTCTCTCATACATTTGGAGATGTGTGAAAGTGTTTTGGAAGCAGCATGCTTGTTTGTTCAGTATTGATAAGGCATGTAGTAATGATTAAGAATCCCTGCAGACATATCGCACCAGTGGAATCTGGCACACACATAATTTGGTCCAGTAGAAATTTATCATCTCAAAAGTTTTTCATAAAATGCACACTACTCAAGGCATCTTAAGACCTAGCAGGCTCCTTGAAAGCAAAAACAAAACACAACACATTTGGTTTTGAAATAATTATAATGTTTTGTCACTTCGTTGCATAACTTGTGGGGAAAAGTGCAAATGAGAGGACTACTGTATGGATCTAACTGTGCTAATTTATGGCAAAAGGATTATCAAAGCCTGTTTATATTAAATGAGATAAATTTAGCCCATTGATTAAAAAAAAAGAAATATCTATATAATCCAATTCCCAACTGTGCCCCCTACCTGTGGATATCTAAATCTGCAGATAGGGAGTACACTCACCCCAACAGATTTTTCTGCAGATTTAGGGGGACCCCGTAGGTCTGCAGAAAATTCTGAAATTAAAAAGGGGGGGTTAAATCCCCCTGATTTTTGAAAAAGCATTGTCTGAGCATGCACAGATAACGCTCTTTCAAAATGGTGGTGGCCACTGCCGAGAGCTGGGGTTGGCCGCCAGGCCAGGTGGACGCAGATGCTGGAAGCTGCTCCTGGGCTGTGTCACCACAGCGGGTGCCTCAGCCCACTCTGGGGATTGCCAGCACCCCCAAAGAGTCAGGCATGCAGCTGTGCCACTGCTGCTGTAGATGTTTTGGACTTCTCCGGGGACAGCCAGGCTAGGCTTTCCATAGCAGCAGCCATCCCCACCATAGAGAGCTAGAGGGAGATGGAATTCCTCTCTCCACAAGGGGGAAATGGCATCCCCCCCATGAGTTCCATGGGCCTCCACTCGCCTTATATTCTACTGGAGCTGTGAATGGGAAAGACAGCTCTTTCTCCAGCTGATAGTGATCAGTTCACCTGGAGAAAATGGCCGCTTTGACAGTTGGACTCTATGACATTGAAGTCCCTCCTCTCCCTAAACCCTGCCCTCCTCAGGCTCCACCCCAAAAACCTCCCGCCAGTGGCAAAGAGGGACCAGGCAACCCTAGAGGAGACAGAAAACTTAAGAAAGAGGGACAGATAAAGGTAGGTTGGCTGTTGGGTGGGAAGGTATAAATGAAATAAATCAATAATAAATATAACTGAAGATGTGAGTTAGATCAAAGGTAGGTAGGTGAATGGTCATGAAGAAGAGAATGAGGCAGGGCAAGAGGAGAGAATATGGGGGTTGACAAGAGGAAGAAAGAGGGCATTGCACAGGGATGGAGATAAGCGGGAAAATGAGGTAGCCCTCTACAAGTCCTTGAGGGTTCCCAACTGTCCTGGTTCAGTCAGGCACCTGGGGCAAGAGGTAACAGGCATAGTCCAAACACAACTGAACTCCAGCCTATACAGATCACTTAGGGTTGCCAACCTCCAGATACTAGCTGGAGATCTCCTTCTGTTACAACTAAACTCCAGCCTATACAGATCAGTTCATCTGGAGAAAATGGCCGCTTTGGCAATTGGACTCTATGGCATTGAAGCCCCTCCTCTCCCGAAACCCCACCCTCCTCAGGGTCTGCCCCAAAAACCTCCGGCAGGTGAAGAGGGACCTGGCAAGGCAACCTACTCCCACTGTGCACCTGATGGAGTTTCTGCCTTATCCCTTGGGTTTCCTGTACCAACCAAGGGCCGGGGCCCAGCTTCCTCCGTCTCTTCATCATCTGAGGAGTTATTAACAGGTGGACCCATGACATCTACCATGCAAGTGGGCCTGGTCATAGTTTTCCTAGGTAGAACACGTGAACACATGAACCTGCCTTATACTGAATAAGCTGCCTTGGTCTATCAAAGTCAGTATTGTCTACTCAGACCGGCAGCGGCTCTCCAGGGTCTCAGGCAGAAGTCTTTCACATCACCTACTTGCCTAGTCACTTTAACTGGAGATGCCGGGGATTGAACCTGGAACCTTCTGCATGCCAAGCAGATGCTCTGCCACTGAGCCACAGCCACTGAGGCAGCTGGGGGGGGAGCTGAAGATGGGGAGCAGAGAATGGTAGGTTGGCTGTTGAGTGGGAAGGAGAGAAGGAAGCAAGAAAAGGGGAGAGGCTATGGGGCTTTAACGGAAGGAAAAGAAAAAAATAGTGTGGGGGGATAGTGAGTCCTTGCAGCTTCCCACTTGTTAACTATATTTCTATGAAAGGCAAAGTTATGATGAAAAGACAAAAATACCATAGTAGATTATCAGGTTGCTATGGTACTAAACTCATAACATATATTCATATATTAAAAAGTATGTGTGTACATGTATGTGCAAGGGGAGTTAGCACTGATCAGTATAATTGTGAAAGAGATTAAGCCCAGTAGCTCAAAAGTGAAATTAGAGATGTTCAACAGTTATCAGTTTTGGCAATAATAATCTAATATTATACCCCAAGCAATTTACCCAGCAAATAAGGAGCTCTGACAATGTTTGTGATCTTTTTCCATTCTTTTAACCATGAAGAACCTTGGCTCTGTGTATTTAAATGAACAGGAAGTTCAGTATTGCTCCATTTTTTTCCTAGCATACTTTGAAGCCACATAAAGCAGTGGGAATTAGAGGGATGTTACAGGCTTGGTGGATACAAAAATGCTGCTAAATGGCTTTGTGGCTGATGCACAGGCACTATGTTTAAGAGAAAAAGCCTACTTATCAAACCAAGAACCCCACCAATGTTTTTGTATCACTGTGCTCAGTCATGAAGTACTTTGGGTGGGCTTGAGCTGTCATTTCATGTTTATGTAAAGTGCCATCAAGTTGCAGCTGACTGATGGTGACTTCATAGGGTTTTCAAGGCAAGAGATGTACAGAGATGGTTTGCCATTCTCTGCCTCTGTGTAACAACCCTGGACTCCCTTGGCGGTGTCCCAATCCAAGTACTAACCAGGGTTGACCCTACTTAGCTTCTGAGATTTGAAGTAATTGCCCTAGCCCTGGGGTAGCCAGGTCAGGGCCATTATTTTATAGCCTAACCTATATCCAAGGTTTGTTGTGAGACCCGAGAGGGATACCTCAAACTCTGAGTTCCTTTGGTTCTGTATGATATACAAATGTGACACATAGATATCAATGGCCAAACAGACATATGCAGACCACTTGTCCTCATTGATTTTCTTAGTTAAGTCAAATTACAGAGCATTCAGATACATATAATTCCAGAACACTGGGGAACAATTCCATAGATTGAATTTGGTAATTTTGCAGATTTATAATATTTGATTTATAGAATAAATAGAATATTCTCAGTATATTTAAAGAAGACTTACAGAGCATTCCTGACCTTTAGGGGCGAAAGCCCTTAGGAGGCCAGGAAGGTGCTGCGCCAGTGTTCGGGCCAGCCACACCGGTGTCCGGGCTACTTACGCCGGTATTAGTGGCCTCAGCGCCAGCATGGAGGCCCAGATGCTGGTCTCTGGATGCCGCAGCAGCAGTCCCACACCAGCATTCCAGGAGGCATTCCAGCATCCCCAGGGGTGTTCCCGGGGCGTTCCAGGGGGCAGAGCTGCCAGTAGGCAGCCTCCTGTCCCCTTTCGCCCCATTATGCTTAGGGGTTAGAAGGTGCCTTCTCTCCACCATCCCCGCATGCTGAAAACTCAGGAATGCGCTGAAAGAGACATATATATATATTGTGTGTGTTTGTATATATGTGTGTGTGTAATATATTTGTGTGAACACACACACACACACACAAATGTCATAGAATTCCTTAGAAAGAGAAGGCTATAATGTAGTAAACAAATATCTAAAAAATGATGGCCCACTTCCGAGTGGTGAAAATAGGTTATAAAAACTGTTTTTTCTATTCCAGACAAATAATTCCCACAGCTCCCTGTTTGGCATAATTGTTTGTCTTTGATATTCAAACTGGTAGTTTGTGCTTTTATCTGCCCACAAGCTTGAAGTATTAACCAAGCTTTAGAAGTTTATAATACCACACACATAAAAAAGTATTAATTAATGTCTATTAATGTTGATTGTATAAAGATATTTATATATTTATGTGCATACCTATTTTCCATGTATATCATTTAATTTTTTTGTTTTGTTTTAAGTACTACCTTAGCTGGCAAAGGGTTCTTCAGGTTTCACATTATGTGAAGGGGGAAAAAACACTTTCAGGTTCAAATATGTTCTCTAGCTCTTGTGTAGCTCAGGGTAAAATGCTTCTGTCCACTCACATTTTCTAACATACTATTTGTCTTTACTTCCATTTTACCTCTTATTACCTATCTTATCTGGGTCCACATCCCCCCCCCCAAAAAAAAATATTGGGTTAAATGAGGCTTTATTAAATGGCTGGTCTACATCACCACACTTTCCCACTAACTTAAGTTTGGATTAAAAATCATAAGCAGCACACTGGCTATGAACATTTGGTTTGGTCAGTGTCTTATAGAGTGATGGAAAATGTTTATGGTATCCAGTTAAATTCATCATTTTTTGCAAAGTGATTTATGATAGTTCATCTCTCTTTCCTAATTAATATATAACCCTTTGTCCTTTTTTAGTATCAACATTGCTGGACATACCAAGGACATTTCTAAAGTAACTACAATAGCTAACTCAGACTCAGTTCAATATTGCATAGCAATAATTGGCATTATTTCTTCAAAAGTACATTGCTTTATGCTTGAAGAATTGAAATTTACCATTTTGTCATTTATTCTTCTATTGGTATGTGATTCTTTTCCACTGTCCAGTTTGCATTAAGTTGTTTACTATACTCTTTAGCTATCTAATTGGATACCATATTATTCTGTACCACTTCAGTACTTTCCCAATTTGTTTACAAGTGTGCATAAAAAAATGATCTTCCGTTTGACTTGTCATTTGTGAGATGCTCAGTTCTTCTTGGAGCAGAAGCCATTTGCCCCAACCTGTCCTCATTGCCAGCGTGGTGTAGTGGTTAAGAGCAGTGGTTTGGAGCGGTGGACTTTGATCTGGAGAACTGGGTTTGATTCCCCACTTCTCCACATGAGCAGAGGAGATGAATCTGGTGAACTGGATTTGTTTCCCCACTCCTACACATGAAGCCAGCTGGGTGACCTTGGGCTAGTCACACACTCTCAGCCCCACCTACCTCACAGGGTGTCTGTTGTGGGGAGGGGAAGGGAAGGTGACTGTAAGCCAGTGTGAGTCTCCCTTAAGTGGTAGAGAAAGTCGGCATATAAAAACCAACTCTTCTTCTTCTTCTATTGAAAACCATTTTGATGGTGGAAATGTGACTGGCTGCCCCATGCAGACTGCCCCATCAGAGACTTGGTAAGGGGAAGCTATAAGTCAGCCAACCCTTTAGCATCAGGCCTCAAAAGAGTAGAATGTGATTAGCTAATTGCTCTGGGGCTGAGCTAGGGTTGCCAACTCCAGGTTGGGAAATGCCTGGAGGTTTTGGGTTTGGAACCTGAGGGGGGCGGGGTTTGGAGAAGGGAGGGACTTCAATGCCGCACAGTCCAATTTCCAAAGCAGCCATTTTCTCCAGGGGAACTGCTCTCTGAGACCTTGAGATCAGTTGTATTAGCAGGAGATCTTCAGCCACCACCTGGAGGTTGACAACCCTAGGCTGAGCACAACTTTTTTTTAGTTTCTTCACAAATTGGGTAGGAGAAAAAGCTTTATTTGTTTGTCATTGTTCTGTCTCAACTTCAAGTAAACTTAATAATATGAACTCATTTCCCCAAAGCCAGGAGCTAATTGTTCCAAGCATATACCCTCAACGTATGCGGCAGGCAGATAGTCATATCTGCAAACCATTGCAATACTCAGGACAGCCTTCATATTTCTGGTAATGTTCTGCTTTCATGACTATTTTGTCTTTAAATGCCTTTTAAGTAGAAACAAAGGCCTGGTACTATGGAGTCATCCATTAATGCCAGGAACAGTCTAGTGCCCTAGATTTCTTGCTAGGGCTGTTGGAAAAAAAAATTCGGTAAAATTTGGATTTGGCAAAATTTGGCCCGTTTTGATTCGGGAAATGCCGAAGTCCGAACTCCCCCCAATTCGGATCTGTGGAATTCGGCATGAGATTTGGAGTTCGGGGAAAAATTCGTCCGTTTAAAGCCATTAAAAACACATTTGCGCCTTTCCGTGGCTCCGGGGGGGGGGGGTTGGAGGTAGAGGTCCCAAAATTTCAGTGTAGATTTAGGGGACCCTTCCTGCAAGAACCCCCAAGTTTTGTGAAGATTGGGTCAGGGGCCCCCGAGTTATGGGGCCCGGAAGGGGTCCCCCATCTGCCCATTGCAATAAAGCCATTAAAAGGGATGTACTAAAACGAATGACAAGTCAGCCCATTGGAAGCAATGGGAGAGGCTGCCCAGCCCATTGAAGATAATGGGAGAGGGGAATGTCAGCTATCTTGCATTGACTCCACTGAAATACATTACAGGGGATGTACTAAAATAAATGACAGGCTAGCCCATTCGAAACAACAGGAGCGGCTGCACAGCCCATTGGAAACAATAGGAACCAGCCAGAGAGAGACTCACTGACCCACAGTTAACTCCACACGAAGTTGGCAACCGGTGAAAACAGTAGAAAGCACAGTCCCACACAGAGGCAATCAAGCCAACCCCCCAGCAGAACAGGTAAACTCACCCCCTTTGGCTTCCCCCCTCACACACACACACAGACACACACACACACACAGAATCTCCCCCCCCCACATACACACAGAGGAAAAAAATTATAGAGAATTATAGAGAAAAGCCCCCAAATGGGTTTTACTGTGGATGTCTTCTTCTCTTCTATCAGGAGCAGGGACTGGGAGTCAGGACTCAGGAGTACATAAGAACATAAGAAAGGCCCTGCTGGATCAGACCAAGGCCCATCAAGTCCAGCACTCTGTTCACACAGTGGCCAACCAGGTGCCTCTAGGAAGCCACTAACAAGACGAGTGCAGCAGCACCATCCTGCCTGTGTTCCACTGCACCCAAAATAATAGGCATGCTCCTCTGATAGTAGAGAGAATAGGTATGCAGCATGACTAGTATCCATTCTAACTAGCAGCCATGAATACCCCTCTACTCCATGAATATGTCCACTCCCCTCTTAAAGCCCTCCAAGCTGGCAGCCATCACCACATCCTGGGGCAGGGAGTTCCACAATTTTATTGTGCATTGTGTGAAGAAATACTTCCTTTTATCAGTTTTGAAGCTCTCACCCTCCAGCTTCAGCAGATGACCCCACGTCCTAGTATTATATGAGAGGGAGAAAAACTTCTCCCTGTCCACTCTCTCCAAACCATGCATAATTTTATAGACCTCTATCATGTCTCCCCTCAGCCACCTTCTTTCCAAGCTAAACAGCCCTAAGCGTCTTAACCGCTCTCCATAGGACAGTTGCTCTAGTCCCCTAATCATTTTGGTTGCTCTTTTCTGCACCTTCTCAAGCTCTGTAATATCCTTTTTTAGGAGTGGTGACCAATGCGACTCTAGCAGCCTCACACACACATACTCTCTGGCATGGGAGGTTTTGCCTTGGATTTGCCGCTCTCTAGATCCACATTAAGGATTGCCTGCTCCCATTCATTCCAATGGGTGGATGGGGGGGACCCCATAACTCAGGATTAATTGCCTTTTAGTAAGACCCCCGGGCCGGAGTAATGGTACGGCCCAACCGCCGAGGCAACCAGACCCCCAGGCCAGAGTAATGGTATGAACCAACTGCCAAGGCAACCACCAGACCCCCGGGCCGGGGTAATGGTACGGCCCAACGCGAATGTGTTTTTAAAGGCTGTAATGGCAGGTGGGTGGGGGGACCCCTTCTGGGCCCCATAACACGGGACCCCCTGCCCCAATCGTCACCAAACTTGGGGGTTCTTGCAAGAAGGGTCATCTCAAGCTACGCTGAAAGTGTGGGGGCTCTACCTCCAAAAATGCCCTCCCTGAGCCATGGAAAGGTGCGAATGTGTTTTTAATGCCTTTATTCCAATTGGAGATTTTGGGGGGACCCCTTCCAGGCCCCATATCTCGGGACCCCCTGACCCAATCTTTACTAAACTTGGGAGTTCTTGCAAGAAGGGTCCCCTGAAGCTACACTTAAATTTTGGGACCTCTGCCTCCAAACATGCCCCCCCAGAGCTGCAGAAAGGCACGAATGTGCATACGCAACCCCCCCAAAGGGGATCTCTCTCACACACAAGCAGACACTCTTTCTCTCCCCGGGCCGTGCAGCAGCTGGGCTCACACACTCACCATTGGCCGTGGGAGAATGCTGCTGATTCAGAGCCCCCAAATTTGCCGAATCTATTCGCTGATCGCCCTGAACTCACCAAATTAGGCTCGTTGTTTTCCCGCCTTTTTTGAATTCGATTCCATCCAATTTGAAACCTCCGAATCGTTGAAAATTCAGCTGTTTTTCGGTTCGGGACGAACCGAATCGACAGCCCTATTTCTTGCTAGGGTTGTGCATATCAATAAACCCAAACTGAAAACAAACCTGAAAAAGGCCTTTTGGGCTTCTTTCAGGTTTAATTAAAGTTGAATGATAAACCTGGGAATAAAGCCAAAGCTGGATAGCCAATTGCCCAATCAGCCGAATAGGTATTCAGCTTTTTTTGGCTTCGACTTTCCCCAGGCTTTTCCCTATGGAATTTTTTTAATGAGGCCTGGGGAGGCATTTTTTGAGGTAGAGTTCCCAAATTTTCAGGGTAGCTTCAAGGGACACTCCTTGCATGTACTCTAAAGATTGGTGAAAATTGGGTCAGGGGGTCCAATTTTATGGGGTCCCAAAGGGGTTGCCCCCTCCTCCATAGAGAAGCATTGTAAGTATGCTTCTCTATGGAGGAGGGAAGCAACCCTGACATTTACCTTCTTCTTTTTTTGCACAACTGTATTCCTTGCCTTGTTTCTGAAATGCACAGTTGCTCCATTTATTCTTTTTCAGGTGCTATGGCCATGATGTGATGGTTCTTTGCTGGGCCTCTCTTGCTTTCAGAGATAGAAAGTAAATAAAACATTGCTTACCAGACTAAACATTGCTTAACAGAACAAACTTAAAGTATAAGGGTGCTTCCAAGATTCATAGACCTCTTCTAAAAGGGGGCTAGTCTGAAAGAACTGCCTTGCCAGGAAAAGTGTTTTCTAACAGGTGTTTGTAGACACATATGCAATATGAGTTTTGTGAGATGAGTCCCTTCATGATCTAATGTGAACTCTTATTCCTAGGCATCCTTTGCCTTGTGTAAAATAAACATAAAACATTCCTTGAATTCTAAAATGTTGGTTGGTGCTGACAGGCTGTATTGCTTCTGTCAAGTCTTACTCGCCCATTCAGATCAAGGTATTGGGAGATGTTTCTTGATCTTTGGAGACTTTTTCTTCAGAGACCGTATCGGGAGACTAAAAGGGTTTTTAATGTTTGAAATGTGTGTTTTGGAGGATGCATTTTTCATGCTTGAAATGCATGTTTAGGAGGATATCAGGAAAAATATCTTTCATAGCATAGTCTTCTTGAAATATGCAGTCATTTTAGGTGGTAGGTGATTATATTTTTAAAGGTTTTCTTGGAATATTGGGCGGCTCTCTGAATAAAGCAATTTACATTTCTACATAAGCAGCCTAGTTTGAAGTCTTGCATAGAAAAAATTGAATGTTTGCACACTGATTATATTTTGGTTGGTCCTAATAAATGATATTACATAGGCATTTTTAATATTTTGTCTTTGGATCAATGGGGTTACCTGCAATATCAGTCGATTTTGGAAGTTCCTAAATTTAGCCAATAGAAAGAATGATTTTCAGGTGGAAGAAAATGTTCTGGAAAGAGACTGTTGTTATAGGGTTCCCCAATCAACACCATATTAACCCATTTGGCTTCCATTGACTGTATCTAGTTCATCAGCTAATATTAATCTCAGATATTATTAATACAATGACTGCCATGTTTTTCCTTTACTGTTGGCCTTTTACAGGATCTTTGTGTTCTATGTGCTGCTAGAGAAAGGGTCAATCAACCACTCAGTTTTCAAGAAGAAACTACTATTGTACTATTTTCAGAAGACCAAGGAAGCAGCCTGGTAACTTCTCTACCCAGCACTGTTTTATCTATTCAACTTTCCCATTGTTTCATATGATAGAGACAAGAATCCTTAAGATCACTGCTTGTTTTTTCTTCTTCTCGTACCACTGTTTGTTTGTTTGTTTTAACATCTCACCTGATAAAGATTCATGGAGAACTTGGAAGCTTGTATTGCTTAATATGGCTACTACATGACTTTAGTTTGGGGAAGACACTTTTTGAGTCAGCAGAATGGAATCTGCCACTACTACTCCAGGGCAGATTCTCTGGTGGATTGATGACTGGCTACTGTAGGGATGCTGTGAATTCTGTACTGAACATGTTCAGCAGTTGAACATACCATGTTCAAAGGAATTTATCAGATATAAGCCAATCAGCCAGTCTCATTGGTTCATGGTGACTAATGGCCGCAAATGCCTGCCAACCAGGTTTGCATCTACAGCTGAATCCATACAGCAAGCCCCCATTTTCCATCTGTCATGCTGTGTGGGTTTTTTAAAAAGTCAGTAATTGTTATTGTGCTAATAAGCTACTGTTCTAATAGCTATTTGCTGTGATCAGTGAAGTCCTTTCTTTTCTTTTTTCAAAAGAAAGTTTCTAGCCCCTCCATTGCAGAGTTATATGGGGGAAAGTGTGGGTAACAAATGAAAGCTGAAACTTCAGCTATCATGGCAATAGATGGTTAGGAAGTTAGTTCACAATAGCAATTACTGTTTTTTTTTTAAAATCAAAATACTTTTGGTTGAACAGTTGGGAAAATGGTGGCCACAGCTGCAAGAACACCTGATTGTGATGTACTGTACTGTTAGGGGGGAATACAGGGGCATAGCTTGTTGAACAGCCACAAATAGGTCAGCGAACAGTTGAAATTATCATTGAATAATCATCTCCTTGTTTGTGACTTATGAACAAGATTTGAGATGAACTAGTGAGTGTTTGAACATCCCTAGCTAGCTGCAGAATGTGTTTATTTGTGGTAATGGCTGAATCTATGGAGGTGAATGCTGAGGCTTCCTGAGGTCACCCGTTCTCCTGTTTAGGCCTTTTCAAATTGAAGTAGCTTCTAGATATTCATTGTCTGTATAAAAAATGAAAACATTGCAGCCTCTTCCAAGAACATACAGTACCACTTCATAACACAAACAGCTATTAATCACTTTTATGGCACTTTGGAGCATTTAGTACTTTACAGTAATTATTTCATATATTTTCACAACCACATTATGAGATTATTGCTGTACTCCTTAGATGGCAAATTGCTGCTGAAATGCACTCATTTGATCAAGACCATCCAGTGGGATCATAGCTGAACAGGGATAATAAACACCAGTCTACAAGGTCCAAAGGTAACAGTCTCTCTATCAACATTAACATTGTGGGGTTTTTTTTCTTGTAATGTAGCAGGAAGCAAAACAAAAGAACATTTGAAGCACCGTAGTGCACTGAATAAATGCATTTTTAATTGTAAAGCTTATTAGCTATGTAAAAATGAACCCAATAACCTCTTAGCTATTGTTAACTACATATTATATTAATATATTCATTTAACTCATATGAAGTATTTTCAGTGAGTATGCTACAAAAAGGACACTTAACTATAAGCATATTAATAACATTAATCACAGGTTTTTTTAACGCCTTGAGAAGAAAATATTGATCTAAATAAGACTTATTTTTGCATGAGTGGCCCAGAACGGCAGATTTAATACTTGGTGTATAGGGAGTGGGTTATTTTGATACTGTGAATTCAGGCTGGATGCTAATGCTGGTTTTGCTTAACCATATAAACCAGATAATTTTATAAAAAAGGACAAACATATTGTTGATATATAGGCTTGGATCCAAAGATGCCCATCGATGTATGGATGTATGGTGGTGGAAAATGCTGTCGAGTCACAGTTGACTTATGGCAATCCCATAGGGGTTTCAAGGCAAGAGACATTCAGAGGTGGTTTGCAATTGCCTGCCTCTGAGTCATGACCCTGAATTTCCTTGGTGGTGTCCCATCCACATACTAAGCAGAGCTGACCCTGCATGGTGTCATTTGCTCACTGAAGGGGTGCTAGAACATTGTATTACAAGCATTAAACTAAATCCAATCATCTTCTTTTAATTCTACAATAGCATGAAAAAAAGTGTACAATACATGATAGAACCCACAATTGTACAACCTAGATCTTAGTGAGTCATTCAGAGTATAAATAAAATACATATCATATCTCAATGAGATAAGCAGTCTGTAAACATTCACTTCACAGAAGAAATCGAAATCAAAAAATAAAATAAAAATAAATGAAGCTCATAAACACCTTTATTCAAACTTTATCACAGTTAAATTAAACCCAAGTTGTCTACCAAATTTTTAAAAATCTTGCATAAATAAGATTAATTAAGAATATTTTCTTTTCCCAGTCATCTGCTACTTTACAATCAATCCAGCCATGTCATAGAAAAATTGCACAGTCGAAAACATTAAATTGAATACATTGATCCCAAAATTCAAAGAAGGACTTCCAAGAATCAGCAAAGCATTGTATTGTATTGTGTGTATGCATATGACAAACTAATAAAAAAGAAAAAGAAAAAACTTGCACAACTTCTTGCACATTATAGTACTGTATGGATTGTTGTGTGAGTTCTTGCACAAGAGGTGATAGAACAATGGTGGTAAATACTTTCCTTTGGCTTATATTTTTTTTGGCTCTTTTTTGGTTCTAGCATACAATGCACATGTTACAATTAATATGTTTACAAGGGGGAGATCTACCATGTTGCAGAGGAAGCGTCATCCCATTTCCCACTACCCTTCTGGTCCCTGAGGCCCTCGTTGTAATATGTAAGGTTGCCAAGTCCCTCTTCACCACCGGCAGGAGGTTTTTGGAGCAGAGTCTGAGGAGGGCAGGGTTTTGGGAGGGGAGGGACTTCAGTACGGCCATTTTCTCCAGGTGAACTGATCTTTATTGGCTGGAGATCAGTTGTACTACCTGGAGGTTGGCAACCCTAGTAATATGACAGCTTGAGCTGGAAACCATGCTTACATTGTTTCCACTCCAAGCCTCCCTCCCACCACTGCCAACCACAGGATGGTGGGCTGGGCTTTTAGTAGAAAGTGTGCAGGTGTGCTTTCTTCTCCAAGTCTTCCTAATCACTTTGCTGGTTATTTTATTAAAATATTCATAGCCCACATTTCCTCAAGGCAGGTTTAAAATAACACTATTTAATACATACAGAATAATACCCCAATAACATCCCCCAAATGTCCGCAATATATACAATTAAAAGCATTTGCAAACAAAATGGCCTTGCAGCACTGCCTGAAGATTTCTAGTAATGGTACCCCATCCACCTCCTCAGAGAGCCTGTTCCACAGAATAGGAGCTACCATAGAAAGGGGATGGGCTCTGGTTGATGACAGGTGGGCTGCATTACGCAGGTAAACAACCAGTAGGTGGCAGCCTGAAGACTGTAGTTGCTGCACAGGGACATATGGGAAGAGATAGTGTCATGCCAGGGTCCTTCTTAGGGATAAGGTGGGGTGATGGAAGGGTGGGGCGTTCACAGATGGGTCTTTAAATACTTGTGTCTTAGGCCATGAATGGTATTAAAAGTCATAATGAGTTCCTTGAATTGAACTCTGAAAATTGGCAGTGGCCATGGGGAAGACTTGAAACACAATGTATGCCGGACTTCCGGGTCGAAGAGGAACTGCCGCGAGACGCACGTTGGATCGCGCTCCAGGTCAAAGCTGCCGGGGGGCAAGAAAACATCGCCCCCCTCTGGCAAGCAGCACCCCTCGGAGAAAGAGGGGATGCTGATTCTAGCACTGGCAGGCGCTTTGTCCTAGCAGCGCGCTCTGCCAAGAAATCAGTGGGAAGCGCTCGGACGGGAGCAGCTGAGAAGCGGGCGCCATTGATCTTTCAACAGCAGCTGGGATGCACGGCGGAGAAGCTCCGATTTAAAATAAACAGCAAGTAATTTCTTTTTACATTCAACAATTTGCACAATTGAGGTGTCTAACGGATAATTAAAAAACGAAAGCACTCTGTCTGCTATAACTCCACTAACAAGACCCAAACTGAAACTTGGCTTTTTGCCAGCTGTGGCGCAGCATAAATTCCAGCCTTGCCAGCTACTGAAACAAGCGTTCCAAGGTGTAGAGGGTGGAAAATTGATGGCATAACTTTTTGAACAATGCTGACTTAAAATGACTCTCTAAGGTCTGGATTATAGAATAAGAATGAGTTTCAGATTTTAATGCAGACCCCAAGTGGATGCTTTGAACAGTAAAATCACCCCCCCTCTCTCTGTGGATTACAAATTGCAGCCTAAACAGCCCACCCAGATTCAATGGGAGACAAATACAAGAAAGAGAAACATTCTAAAGAATATTTTAAGGATTCTAAACAATTACAATTACAACAGACTTCTCAACAACAAAGGAGAGCTTCTGCTTCTAATATAACTGTTACATCAATTACCTCACCCTCTCTAACAGTGACTTCTGTTGCAGCCAAGATGGGACCAAAACCAAAAATGGAGGAAACACTCAGTTCTTTACATGAGATGATGGCAAAGACACTTCAAGAAATTGCAGCCATTAGGCAGGAGATTGGTCAAAATACAGTTGCCATCAGTCAAAATACAGCTGCTATTGCTGATTTAAAGGACTCAATTACATCTTTGGCTCTACGTCAAGACAAGGTGGAAACTAAGCTTCAAAAATATTCACAAGATAATAAAGAAACAAAAAAAAAGAGTTGACACCTTGGAATGTGAAGCTGAGGCCTCTCAAGAAAGAGAGAAAAATAGAGAGGATTATACTGCAATGTTGGAGCTCAAAATAAAAGAAAATTGTATTCGTGTATGTGGGCTGAAAGAGAAATCTGAAGGAAGAGACTTAAAAGGTTTTTTAAAAACACATCTGGTAGAGTTCCTACAGGAGGAAGAAGAAGTTGTTGAGGGAATGATAACAGCATACAGGATCAATTCTGTTTTTGCTAGCAAAAACAATGTCTCAAGAGACTGTTTAATTCAACTTTTTTCCAGAGCTCATCGTGATTTCATTTTGAGTAAACACTATCAAAATCCACTTATAATAGATGGCACGCCTATGAGAGTAATGAAGGAGATCCCTGGAAGATTACTCAGAAAAAGAAAGGATTTTTCAGAGATTGTGCAAAGGCTAAAGATCAACAGGATTCAACACAGATGGGAGTATCCACAAGGTATCTCCTTTTTTAAGGCCAAAAGATACAGAATTACAGACACAGCCAAGGCTGAACAATTTTTAAGAAGATATGACAAAGAACTTCTTAAATCATCAAAACAACCATCAAAAGATCTTCCAGAAGAGGACAAGCTGGCAGAAGCAAGCGGAGGGCACAACCAACGGATGCAACTGAAGAGGATTCTCTGTCAGATGGCAAAGAAGGCTGAACAATTTTAAATGAAAGCTGAGGGAATAAGGGGGGAGGGAGGGTGGTTTTAATAAAGATATGAAGAGGGGGGAAATAATAAAAGGGAATAATTAATTATTAATATGTTACAGGTATTGTCTTGGAATATTAATGGTTTGAACTCTCCTAATAAGAGGAGAAAGGTATTCTATCATTTACAAAAATCCAAAGCTAATATTTTTTGTCTACAGGAAACACATATCTTACCAAAGGACATAAAAAGATTGGAGTATTCAAAACTAGGGAAACTATTTACATCATGTAAGGAAAAGGGAAAAAAATTAATGGAATAGCAATGTATGTTCCTTCGGTAATGGAACCGAAGATTATATATAAAGATAATGAGGGTAGAATTTTGATGATAGAAATTACATCTGATTATCAAAAGATATTGTTGGTGGATATTTATGCTCCTAATATAAATCAAAATATATTTTACAATAAATTGGCAGTAATATTAGCTGAACATGCTACAGAAAAAAATGATATGGATGGGGGATTTTAATGGGGTAATAGAACCAAAGTTGGATAGATCTGCTAAGAAAAAGAAGGGGAAATGTGAGAGGAAATTACCAGGCATCTTTAATGATATTATAGACCAAAGGGAAATGTTCGATATTTGGAAATTGGTAAATGGAAATAAAAAGGGATATACTTTTTTTTCATTGTGACACCTTACCTATTCAAGAATAGTTATGTTGTGGCTTTCTAAAGGATTAATGAATATATCAGATAATGTGGAGATTCTTCCTAGAGTATTGTCAGATCATAATGCTGTTTCAATAAGAATTAAAATAGGAGATAGAAAAAAAGGCCTTGGTCAATAAATGAATTCTTATTAAAAATAAAAAGATAGTGGATAAGTTAAAGGTAGATATACAAAATTATTTTATTGATAATGTAGATAAAGGAACTTCTGACAAGGTAGTATGGGATGCTGGTAAGGCAGTAATTAGAGGACTTTTGATTCAACAAAATTCAAGATGGTTTAAAGAAAAGAAGACTCAAAAGAAAAATATATTAGAAGAAATTAGACAAGGAGAAAGACAGCTACGATTAATACAAGGTAAATTATCCAAACAGGAACAGATAAATAAATTAAAAAGGCTTCAACAACAATATGAATTTTTAATAACTTCAGAAATTGAGAAAAAATAATGTTTAATAGACAAAGATTTTTCGAACACGCTAACAAACCGGGTAAATTGTTAGCTTCGCAGCTTAAACACACACACAAAAAAAATCACCAATATTGAAAATTAGGAAAGAGGGCAAATTAATAATAAATAAATATAAAATTATGGAAACATTTGTGGAGTATTATGCAAATTTATATAGGGAAAACCCAGTGTTAGAAAAGGAAATGGATGTTTATTTGGAAAAAGTTCAATGGAAAGAAATATCACAAGAAAATAGGGAATTATTAGATTCTATGATAACGATGGAAGAATTAAATGTGGTCATTGGTAAAAGCAAATTAAATAAATCACCAGGTTTGGATGGTTTTACAGCATTTTATTATAAAACTTTTAAAGAACAATTATCTCCATATTTATTAAATGTTATGAATTCTTGCTTGAAGAATGGATTTATTCCCCATACCTGGAAACAAGCAAATATAATATTAATACCAAAACCAAACTCAGATTTGTTAGAAGTTAAGAATTATAGACCTATTTCATTACTGAATAATGACTATAAACTTTTTGTTGACATTTTAGCGACAAGATTAAAAAAGGTTTTAAATCATATTATACAGGAAGATCAAGCTGGTTTTTTTACCAGGTAGAATGATTAGTCAAAATGTTAGAATGGTAATAGATTTGTTAGAATATGCAGAATATACTACAATTCCGGTTGCCATGATATTTTTAGATGCAGAAAAAGTGTTTGATAATGTTAATTGGAAATTTATGAAGAAAATATTGGAATGCATGGGTATGGGAGTAAGTTTTTTAAAAGCTATTGAAAGTATTTATACTCATCAAACAGCTAGTTTGTTAATTAATGGTATATTATCATCTCAGTTAGAAATTAAAAAGGGTACCAGACAAGGTTGCCTGCTTTCACCTTTATTGTTTATCATAGAGGTTTTACTGAAAATGATTAGACAGAATGAAGATATAACGGGTTTTAAAATTAGGAGAAATCATTACAAAATTAAAGTTTATGCAGATGATTTAGTATGTTTTCTGTCTAACCCTAGTTGCCAAATTGAAAACTGGAATAAAACAGTGGAGGTTTATGGAAAGCTTGCAGGATTTAAAATAAATAAAAATAAAACCAAAATATTGGTTAAGAATATGACTCTCTCACAGCAACAAGAATTAATAAAAAAGACGGGTTTTATTATTGAACCAAAAATAAAATATTTGGGTATATGGTTAACATCAAATAATCTTAATTTATTTCAAAATAATTATAGTAAACAATGGCAACAAATAGTAAAAGATCTTAAAAACTGGGGGAAAATACCGATATCGCTATGGGGTAGAATTTCTGTGGTTAAAATGATGGTATTACCTAAGATGGTTTTTTTTGTTCCAAAATTTACCAATTATAAAAGGAGTAAAAAAATTTAAACAATGGAAGGAAGATATTTTAAATTTTCTATGGGGTAAAGAAAGACATAGAATAGCATATAATAATTTAAATGAATTAAAAGAGACAGGTGGTTTGGGGTTACCTGATTTGAGAATGTATTATGAAGCATCTTGTTTTGTTTGGTTAAAAAACTGGATCTTATTGGAGAATCCCAAATTATTTGAATTGGAAGGATCGAATTTACATTTTGGCTGGCATGCATACTTATGGTATGAAAATATAAAGTTAATAGAGAATTTAAGCATCGTATTATTAGATTTAGTTTATTTCAAATTTGGAAAAAATATAAAAGATTTTTTGAAACCAAACCCCCAGGATGGATTAACCCTTAGAAGCATTTATGAAGAGAGGTAATCAACTTAATTTGGATATAGGGAAATTATGGAAAGCAAGGAGGGGGAGTGGTTTCTCAAGAAAAGAAAAGACCTTAATATTAAAGATTGGTTTGTCTATTATAAATTAAAAGATATATTTAACCAAGACAAATTGGTGGGATTTAGTAAAAATAAATCAAATTTAGAAATTATATTGAATAAAGGAAATAAAGGCCTGATAGCAAGGATATATAAATTATTAACAGAGGTAAATCTAGAGCAAGAAAGGATTAAACCTGTGATGGTGAAATGGATGAGAGAATTAGGATATAATATTGATTTGGAGATTTGGGAAAATTTGTGGAAAAAAAGAATATCAATTTACAATTACTAATGAAATAAAAGAGAATTTTTATAACATGTTTTATAGATGGTATATTACTCCAGTAATGTTAAATAAAATGAATAAAAATAATTCGGATCTATGTTGGAAATGTGGAATTGAAAAATGAACTTTTATGCATGCTTGGTGGATTTGTAATAAAATTAAAAAAATTTGGAGAAAGGTATTAAATGAAACTAACAATTTGATTAATATTAAGGTAAAAAGGGATCCCACTTTTTGTTTATTGGGAATCCCCAGTGATAATATGATCAGAGGTGACAGAGTCATATGCCAATATAGTTTTGCAGCTGCAAGGATTATAATAGCAAAATCCTGGAAGCAAGAAAATAAACCTTTAATTAAAGACTGGAGAGAGAAACTATGGATGTATATGAGGACGGCCAAATTAACAGATTCCCTACATGGGAAGGATATGGAAGAATTTAAAATAACTTGGTCAAAGGCTGCCGCATATTGGGACAAACTGGCAAAAATGGATTTTACTAATTTAGTGAATGAGTTATAGAAATAATTTTTAAATAGTATTTACATATTGTCAAGAATGAATATTTAAAACTGTTATGACACTTCTCTGGAAGTCCATTTATGTGGTGATGGGACGGTTTTAGGTGGGTGGTGGGTTTATAGGGTATTTTCAATATTGTAATTTTACGTTATTATGAATTTTTAACAATTTGTAAGTACCCTTTTGTATTGTTCATTTTTTTTATTTTTTTATTTGTTTTATGTTATAAAAATATAAATATATATATATATAAAAGAAACACAATGTATGCCGAATGCATTTTCTGCTCCAAGCGTGCCACTGCCCACCACCTCCAGTCAGTGATGAGGCCGCTTGGACTAGAATAGGCACCCCGTGCACTTTCTGCTCCAAGCTTCCACCTTCAGCCATCTGGTGTGTAGGAGGGTCTGAACTTGGAGCAAAAATGTTTGCTGGATGTACTTTCCTCTCCAAGACCTCCTGTCCTGGTCATCTGGCCAGTGGGGGTGGGGGATGGGATGACAAGGCTTGGAGCAGAAAGTGTACCAAAAGGATTTTCCAGCTCAGGCACCCCCAACATCTAGCTGATGGTCAAAGAGCAGAAAGTGCTTCTTGCATGCTTTCTGGTCCAAGGCTCTCTCATCACCACCTCTGGCCAGCTGATCCATAGGTGGGTCCAAACCACCTATGGTCAAGTTGTCACTGAATCATCTCAATGTAGTGGCATGAGATCTTGTGTTTGTGTGAAGTGCCATCAAGTCACAGCTGACTTATGGAGACCCCATAGGGTTTTCAAGGCAAGAGACTTACAGAGGGGGTTTGCCGTTGGGCATGAGATCTTAGTCAGCATTTATTTTTTTGAGTTCTTTGTATGTTTTTTAAGGTAATTCCCCCTGCAAACTTGGGCATTCTTTAGGTTTATGGAAATGTTTCTTCTTTCTGTACCTAGTCCCATTGTACCTAGCCCCATTGTTAACCCACACTCTGAAGCAAAGGTTGTAGTTAGATTTATGATTTGCTGTATTCATCTGATATTAAATGAACATCTGCAATGTGTGTTTCTGATGCAATCTTTTTGATTATATTTTAATTTTGTTAAGATATATGGACAAGATAAAGCCTGCACAGCTTGTAATATTAACCTAATTTTGACTGCTTGACTAGAACTATAAAAAACAGACTAATGAGAAGTGTTGGACTGGTAGATCAAGAGTTGCCCTGTCTTGATCAAGGGAATCAATATTTGATTGGATAATGATTTACTATTTGCTCCAGGCACAACAAATACTCTGAGACAAAAATGCTTTATTGTTATGAGAAGCAATGAGTTTGGCTGCTTGCTTCAATCCATAGCACTTGCTTTTTTCATCTGCAGATTGTATACTCATTTGTGCCAAATACCACCTTTTAATGTGTCGCCTTGAGTAGATGCCAGAAAAAGAGAATATCTGAGATGCCTGACACAGTGCCTGGTTGTTGTAGTATTAAGTTTTAGTAGAACTCAACACTCTCTCTTCATTAAAAAAAAAAAGTTCATCAATTTCATCTCAAAGAACAGCCTCAAGCCAAGAGATAACACTCAGGTGATACTAGAATTAATTGACTTTCTGTAAGTCTAGCAGTCCGATTCTAAAAAGTTGGCTTTATATAATCAATATTTCACCACCACTACCCCCCCACAAAACCCCTCTGAGCACTACTGCCTCTTAGCTCTGCTCCCTCCCCTTCTTAAAGTCATAACACCAATAAACCTAACCTAACAGCCCCAAAGGAAGCAAAAACTGGCGGCGGAGGGGGGAGGGGGTATCGGCCCTATGAGTCTACTTGCATGTAAAATGAAAGCCTCCTGCGTTCCAACTCAGATCCAGCTCCAAAGCCACGTGGAGTTAATGAAGCAAGCTGTTCCTCTAAGCAAACAAATTAGGAAGCAGACTCAGCTGGGCAAGGGGGACGGCTTCTTAAATACCTAGCTGGAAGAGCCTGCCTGAACCAGGGCCTGATAGGTCCATTTGAAATATAGGGTGGGCCAAGAAGGTATGCAGCAGGGCAGGAAAAGTTCCAGCTGGCGTTAGAGATGCTATGGCTCCTTCTCCAGCTTCCCCACCAGCAGCCATTTTGTGGCAGCATGCTGGCTGCCCAGCTGAGTCCCTGCCCCATCAGACAAGCCCCTGAACCCTGTGCCAGCTCCCAACCCTCCCCAGCACGGGCCAATAATGGATGACATCTGGTTTAAAACAGTACTCTGAATAGGGCCTTACTGATCGCGTATAAATTAAGAGGATATTTGTTTATAGACTGTATTTGCACTGTAGATCATGAATTGGATATAGAGAATTGTGAACAGAGCCATGATTATGGAATGAATCCTTGCCACATTATCATTGCACTATACCATTTGATGTGCCCCCCCCCCCAGCTACTCCTGTGGGCCGGGGGACCCTCAGGCGTGGTGTGGGATGTGGCAACAGGAAATCATCAGTCTGCTCACTATGTGAGTTCTTGCACAGTATATCAACATCCAATCCTATAATAGGGTGTATAGAGAAAAGAATTTTGTATTTTGCGTTGCTGATACAACTATGCTGCCTTGGCAACAAGGATATCTTGTTTGTTGCACTGTTAACCCATCACTAGCATTTCTGTACCTTTTGGAGGCACCCTGAATAATTATTAAACAGGTGCCCTTTGAAAATGTTTGTAGATCTCTCTTTCCCAGTTAAATCCTTCCTTTTGGCTTTCACCCTGTTTTTGCTGGTTCATTTGTGAGCTCAGTTCTTATTTAATTTTGTTATCCTATTTTTTGAAACCTAAAGCTATATTATATTTGCTAATTAATGTCCATTATTCATAACTGGTTTCTAGATTTTGCAAAGGGACATCTGGAATGCTAAAACCATATGTGATAAGGTCGATTGCCTCTGAGACAGAGCCTGCCATGGCTGCCAGAAACTCCAAGGATGTATAAAGGAAGGCTTAGCTGGTGGAAAACAGGCATATTCCAAAGCTCAGCTGCCAAAACGAACTAGGAAGCTATAACAGAAATCATGCTAATTTATAGAGAGAGCACTGTGAAGGCAGCAGTTGTTGGTGTTTTAATGAAAACTCCCTCAATGGGAGTGGATCAAATGTTTTGTTGGGATCCTATTCCTGTCCACTTCATGGGAGATTAGGAGAAGCACAGAATAAGATGAAACTGATACCTTAAGGATTCTGCTTCGAGTAACAAAAACGGTTTTAAAAAAAGCACTGGATAAGAGACAAGATAAACAAAAAGGAAAAGACAAGTCTTCTGTATATACTGAACAGTACATACAGATGGATTTATTCTATGTATTGCCTAGCATACTGAGAGCAGCAAAACAGACGTCAACAAACAATCACATTCATATGACAGCTCAGAATGGAGTGACTATCACCATATTTTCACCTTAGTGAGTTCTTACGCAGCACACTCTCTGGTACACAAAAGGAGAACACATTTTCTTAACTTTGGACAGGGCAGAATACAATGACCAGGAACAACCAAGCTTTATTCTCCTTCTGACATTATTCACTTATTATTGAGACCAAACAATATTCAGATGCTGTTAACTATACTTTAAGACAGAGCAATCAAAGTCTGGCTTTTTTTGTACTATGGGTTTCCCCGGTTGTACTATTCAAATTATAGTCACACAGCCCATTCCTGAGCCTTGCAGCAGCCAGGGATGGTGTGGTTGAGGCACCGCTGCGGTGCCTCCAAAGAGGTTTCCCAGCCACTGCAAGGCAAAAAAAAAAAAAAAAAAACCTTTAAAAAAAGAAAAAATTGAAAATGGGGACAATAGCCCCATTGAAAACAGCGATGGTGCACCAACAAAAAGCTGGTGCAGCACTTCTGTTTCTGCAGGGGCCATTCCCGGGCTGGAAGGGGTGAGAAAGCTGACTAGTCAGCATCACCCCTGGGAATGCCCCCCCATGCCGATGCCACATTTCTCTTCCGAGAATTAGGTCCTGGAGAGGCTGCGGCGCCAGCGTAAGTGACTCTTATTCCATGTCACGCCGCCTCCACACCACTCCACACCAAGCTCAGGAATGGGCTGACAGAATACTATAATTTGAGATTACTCAGACTATCAATAGGGTTGGATCCTATGATTGTCCCTCTAAGAGTGGTGTTTTCCTCTGATATCAGAAGGAGATCAGTTCCTATATTCACTAGGAAACTTTTGGTCCATCCCCACTTGGAAAAAAAAAGTCACCAGACAACTGTACGGGTGGGACAGCATCATGCTACTCAGCCAATCGGGGGCACAGGGCTGGATAGTTTGCTGGAAGAGCTACACTTTGAGGGACCTAGGCCTTCTGAATGCCTGGTAACCAGAAATCATTGACAGGGATGGGTGTATATTGTGAAAGGTGTGTGTGTGGTGGGGGGGGGGTTGCACTGAAGGGAAGTATTGCCATATCACACTGTAAGATCGAAACTTCCAATTTTAACTGCAAGAAGAAAGGACTTTTGGGAGAGGACAACATTTACTTATTAACTTCAGAGGCACTAATTAAGAACTTTTTGTAAATATTAAATTAGCCTTTGAAAAATATAACAGATCTTGCACTACTGAAATAACCTCTGCAGGAACATTTGTTTTGGGATAATTGTACATATCTGTGATGTCATCAATGACCACCTAGGGGGTCAGTCTACTTAATACTGTTCTGATTTATCTTGATTGTACTAATAAACCAAAACACTGCATGAAGTAATGTAATTATGAATCATGCTCCCCCCCCCTTGCCTTCCTTTATATTACAGAATGATAGCCCATTCCTGAGCTTGGGGCTGAAAGTGGTGTGGAGACGGCATGATCCCCGTGCCAGTGTAAGAGCCCTCTTATCACGGAAGAAGGGGCATTTACAATGGCATGATTTCCATCAGCACCAGGGTGCAGTGGAGCTGCATGGATCTCCTAGGGGGTCAGTCTACTTAATACTGTTCTGATTTATCTTGATTGTACTAATAAACCAAAATACTGCATGAAGTAATGTAATTATGAATCATGCTTCCCCCCCCCCTTGCCTTCCTTTATATTACAGAATGATAGCCCATTCCTGAGCTTGGGGCTGAAAGTGGTGTGGAGACGGCATGATCCCCGTGCCAGTGTAAGAGCCCTCTTATCACGGAAGAAGGGGCATTTACAATGGCATGATTTCCATCAGCACCATGGTGCAGCCGAGCTGCATGGATCTCTGCCCCCGCCTCTCCAGGACCTAAATTCCGGAAGAGAACTGTGGTGCTAGCATGGGGGGGGGTATTCCCAGGGGTGGAGCTGACTTTAGTCAGCTTCCTCACCCCTTCCAGCCTGGGAATGCCCCCTGCTGTTGGTGCAGCATCACTATTTTCAATGGGGCTATTTTCCCTATTTTCTGTTTTTATTTTTTAAGGCATTTTTTCACTTTGCAGCGGCTGGGAAACCTCTTTGGAGGCGCTGCCACAGCACTTCAGCCATGCTGTCTCTGGCCACTCAGGAATGAGCTGTAAGCCTCTGAATTAGCAAAGCCATGCAGCTTCTTTGAAGTTTGGGGAAATGTCACAATGTGAGGTGTTTAATTCTTTCCACCCCTCCCTCTTCTATCATTTAGCAAGTTTTTCCACATGTTGTTAGTCCTTTGTGAGGAAATACAGAAGCACAAACACCTGAACCTATCTTTATACCTCAGAGAAGTGAATTGATGGAAATGATGTTGGCGGAAGAATGGTTAATATTGTATTGGATGTAAACCAAAACACAGTTAAAACCTTCTAAATCCACTGAGGTAAATGGCTTAGATTGCTGTAACTCTGTTTGGGATTTTACACGACGGGTAGCCGTGTTTGTCTGTAACAGTAAAAAAGAGCAAGAGTTCAGTAGCATCTTAAAGACTAACAGCCCATTCCTGAGCTGAGGTGTATGGGGATGGCGGGGAAGAGGCGCAGCGGCACCTCTTCCTAAGCTGATTCCCGTATGCCGTTAAACAAAAAAAGCCATTTTACGTTTTTGGTTTTTTTTTGTTTAACTGGGGCCTTTCACCCCATAGGGAATAGCGAGGCTGCGCCTGCTAAAAAGCAGGTGCAGCACTGCCATTCCCGGCGCCGGCAGAAGTTGCCAAAAGGGGGTAGGAAGCTGCCTAACCGGCGGCTCCTCCCCCCTCCCTGCCCCCGGAATGTCCCCCTGCACCGTTGCCGGTGCCATGGAGAAGCTGCGGAGGCAGAGGGGCGAGGCACTGTCCCGCAACGCTCACCTGCCGGTGGGATGGACCTCACCGCCAGCGTAAGTACGTGTAATCGCACGATTGCACGTACTTATGCTGGTGGCGAGGTCAAGCCGCCTTCTAAAGAGTTTCGGCCCAATTCTCAGGAATGGGCTGTAACAGAATTTCTGGCAGGGTATGAGCTTTCCTGAGTCACAGCTCACTTCTTCAGATATTTCACAGTTAGTATTACAATATTGTAATTGGAGATCACACAATAAAATCGATTGGCAGTCAGTTCTGCACAGGAAAAAAGTACTTATAAAAGCAACAATAATAAAAATCAACAAGTCAAAGCTGTCATACACTTGTGGTTCTATGTCAGAAGTCGCACAAAGGTTTAGCTGGTTGCTATGTCTATAAATGAACTAGGAAAAATATACAATACTATTCCCAGTTTAAGAATGGATGTCTTGAGGATTCTTGCAAGAAGAAAACTGCTTTTGAAACTCAAAGTAGTTAATGCTCAGGAGGATGTAGATGGAGTGCTCTGAAAGTGAAACATTTTGCTACCTTTGAAGCTTCCATTGCCTCTTTGACTCTTCAGTAATTTATTCTTTTATTTGTAGCTGTTTGTAACTTTATATTACCTGGCGTTTAACCACATTCCATTGTGATCTGAAATCTCTTTGAAGCACTGAAGTTAGGAAAGCAGCTACCTGCAACCTTTTAAAATAAATTAGGGTTTTCTCTTTATTTTTCCCTTAAATAAATGCTTCAGTTGTCTCCCCGCCCCCAGTCATTTGCTAAATGCTTTTCTTCCAATTGATTCTTACCTCAACAGAGGTGGTCAATGTTGACCCAATCAGACTCGGCTCATAGGCATATACTGTGTACCTTAATTTACTCTGGATTTCAATTCTAAGTGTGACAGTGAGAAGTACCTACTTGAAAGGATCAGATTCCATCATTTGTGTCCACTTGGCTTTCAAAATCCTTACTTCATTTCAACAAATGTTTTCCATTTGAAACATTTGTTGAAAACCCCTTGAGCCATTTAAAAACAATGTATTGGATCCAAGGATAGCCGTACATTCACAGAAGAAGTTCTATTCATAGAAGGGTCTTTCATAGATAGAAGATCCTTTCATGAATGAAAGTCTGCATTTGGATCTCCCCCAATGCCAATAACATGCACATGCTGTTAATAAAGTGTTTGGATATGAAGCACATTCTATACCCAAGAGAGCTAGATCATGGGACCATGCCCTATATTACAAAGGTTTTTAAGGGTTCAAACCTGTTAAAAACTCATATAATTCCACTGACTTATAAACAAATTAATCAGGCAAAATCTAATATTAAGTTATAAATAGCTACAGAATGGACCCATGTATTCATTATGGATTTTCAGTCATTCCCCCACCCCCAAAAAGTACACCTGAAGAGGAGCAGCTCTCTGGACAAGCACCTCATGAGTTACAAGAAAATTACAATGAAAGAAGACTCTTAGGAATGTGTGGGAGTGTGTTGTGTGTACCCACTGCTTCTCCAGATTCTGGCTATAGGCTCTACATATTGATGATTCAAGCACAAAATGAATAGTGAATTCAGAAAGAAGAATGTCAAACTTGGGCATAAATCTGGGTTTGGTGTCACTTCAGATTGCTTTTGAATTCCTTTGCAACGCACTCAAAACCCTTCAATCACAAAAATTGTACTGTACTGGTGACAAAGATGATTTTTAAATAAAAAGTATTTCATACAAGAACAGGAAACCAAAATGTCTCTGATGTCTTATTTCCTGCGGAAAGGACATTCTGAATTTTGCTATTTTGGATCCCAACGTGTTGTTGAAGGGTGCCACAGACAGCAATCTTACTAAAGCTGAGCATATCTGAGCCTGCTCAGTGCCTGCATGAGATACCATCCTCTGTAATACACTTTGCCTTTCATTGTGGGAGAGAAATGGGATGCCAATGCAATAAATACATGGAAAAGTCTGTCCATGTGCAAGGGAAGAACATGGAAATAATGAGGCGTCTTGTGGTGTTTGAACCATGCTTCTGTCCATCATCCAAAGTTAATTGGATTGAATATTGGATCAGGTCCACAGGGACCTGAATTTAAATCCTGCATGAAGGCCTTGAGCCAGTCAAAATGTGTCAGCGAAACCTATTGCTCAGGATTGTTGTAAGGGTAAAATAACACACTCAACCCTGTGCTGTTTCCAACTAACCACAACCAGAAACTTATGGAATTGAACTTCTGTGTTACCCCCCCCCCATGACACCCCCCAAAACATTGTCCCTGGGGTTCAGGGCCTTCTGCTGGACGTGCTGGGCACAATTTGAGAGAGGAACCAAAAGTTGCCTGCCCCCTCCACTTTTAGAAGTGTCCTTCTATCAAGTGTGAAGCAGTCACTGGATACAACTCAAATATAGATTGAGCTGAGTTCATTGGGGAAAGGATGAGATACAAGTGTGGTAAATATATCAATGCACTTAAACAGTATGCAATATGGTACAAATCAGGGTGAGCCATGGCTCAGTGGTAGAACATCTACTCTGAATGTGCAGCATCCCTGATTCAGTCCCTAACATCTCCAGTTAAAAAGATTATGTAGTAGGTGATGGGAAAGACTTATATCAGAGATCTGGGAGAATCACTGACAATTGGACTAGACAATACTGACCTTGATAGACCAATGGTCTGATAAGGCTGTTGCACATGTTCAATCTTTCCTTCTGTCTTTTCATTCACAGACACAATTAATTATTAGCTCTGAATTAAAAGCTCTTTAATGCACCTCTCTATGTAAAATTTCTATTAGAGATTTTTCACGTATTTCAATGACCAGTCTGCATTAATAATAGCAAAAAAACTCTGCTTTAAGTTTCAGTGAACTTTGCTTTGTTCAGAACTTTGGATCTAAAGAGATGAGCTGGTTTTTAGGCTTTGTTGACTCATGTTGTTTCACATGTAATATATTCAGCCATAGATATTAGGGTTACCACTGATTGGAGAAAGAAAGAAAAAAGTCAGGTCACTCTTTATATATTTAGGGCAAGTTATATAAACATATCCCATTTAAAACTTGTCTGTTGTCTATTTAATACAGAAAATAAAATAAAAGGATGCAATGAAAAGAGTCAGTTCA
Source organism: Euleptes europaea (assembly GCF_029931775.1). NCBI lineage: Eukaryota > Metazoa > Chordata > Lepidosauria > Squamata > Sphaerodactylidae > Euleptes > Euleptes europaea. The sequence goes on from NC_079313.1 coordinate 59,983,331, forward strand.
GTTTAAAACTTAACAGGTGTTAACTTACTCTGGGGCAATTTCATGATTTGTGATTTTAGTAAACATGAGGCCAAGATGGTGAATGGGTAGTCAGCAGGGAATTTATTTAAGGTCTTTTCAAAGATTATACCCAGCAAATTGTTGGCACTGTTTGTGTGGTGAGATCATTTTTAGATGCTCTCCATGAATACATATGGCTGTTCTCCCCATTTTCTATCTGAACACCAATAAAAAAATGCCATTTAAATTTCCCTGCTACTGAAATGTGATGAATGTATTCATCTTTATTTTCTGATAGCTCTGCATAATAATCAGTATACTAAAGAAAGTGCTCAAATTTTAACAGAGTACTCACTGTTCTACTAAGGAAGCTATTGCTGATAATTTTTACTAACTACCATGTCTCAGCCTTCCTTGCGCTGCAAACATTTTAAAATGGTCACCAATCAGTCAAATGCTGAAAGCAGAGTCAGCCAGTTTCAGCTGACTAGTGGGAATACCTGCTTCTTGTAAGCCTGATTTTAACATTAGCTTAATTAGTGTTTAATTATATGTGGTGATATATGTTTCAGGGAATACAAGATATCCACTGAAGTTTATTTATTGACACCATATGGCAACCCTATAAATCATGGCCATTTGTAATTTTGAGAATTCAGCCCCAAGCGCAAGCTTTGCTGAACAGTGTGCAAGCATATGTACTGATCTTATAATGAAAAAAAATGTGTGTGGCACTATAAGTTTAGAATAAGACCCTTACAAAAATTCTTCAGAGAGAAGAGACTATCACCATCTTGAGAAGATTTCTTCGGTGGTTTGCTGGCTACACCTGCTGGTTTGCTAAATTTGATAAGATGGGCACTTAATCTTTGGAACCACAAAACAATGCTGGCTGCAATCCTATGAGCAACTGTGCTTATGTATGACTATTTGATTTAGAAGAATGTCCATGTGCATGCAAGCAGCCTTCCATCAATGCGAGCAGCCTTCTGTTGAGAAACTCATCTCTTTTCTCAGAGGAAGATACCTTCCATCAGTGGGTGTGTTCTTTTGTTAGAAGGAAACTCTCCACCATTAGTAGAATGGAATCTTTAGATTCCTTACATTGCAAGCTGGAAGGGACAGTGGGTGCAGCAGCAGCAGTAGAACAAGAAGAAAAACAAGAAGAATAGTTGGTTTTTATATGCTGACTTTCTCTACCACTTAAGGAAGAATCAAACCAGCTTACAATCACCTTCCCTTCCCACAACAGACATCCTGTGAGGTAGGTGCGGCTGAGAGAGCTCTAAGAGAGCCGTGACTAGCCCAAGGTCACCCAGCTGGCTTTATATGTAGGAGTGGGGAAACCAATGCAGTTCACCAGATTAGCATCCACCATTCACATGGAGGAATGGGAATCAAACCTAGTTCTCCAGATTAGAGTCCACCACTCCAAACCACCGCTCTTACCCACTACATCACGCTGGCTCTCCTAGCTGAGTGTTAGACTGAGCGCTAGGAGGCAACGTGGGTTGTTTATCAGTCCACCGTGGGCTCAAATCCATTTGGACAGCACACGTGAAGGATGTGCAGTCAGTGATAGTGCTACCATGCTTCATGTTCTGATTAATATCCTACCACTGTCCTACCCAGTGAGACAATACAAAGACTGCACCTGCCAAGTTGACTTTTCATGTCAAAGTTACCTAACAGAGTGAAAACTCTAAAAATAAACGGTTCACTTAGAGTCATGAATACAAAAACACTATCCATGAAAACATGATCTGCGTAACCCTGAATCTTTCATTCAGCAATGGAAACTAAATCTCATCCTTTATTGTTCTGCACCCCCTATACAATCTCTCTCTCTCAGGTTCAGGGTACATGTAGGTCAAGATATCACAAGCTACCCTTCTCGCCACCCTTCTTGTCTGCTTTAAAATATATAGAGAACCTTGACCATTCCCCCCCTCAGGTCCCTTCACTCAATCACAGAGACATCTGCAGACAGGGTAGCCCAAACCCCTTAAATAACAGGCCCCAGAGTTATTGGGGTTTGGGGTTCAGACATTACATGCTGCCACCATTTTTTCATATACACACACACACACACACACACACACACAGAGAGAGAGAGAGAGAGAGAGAGAGAGAGAGAGAGAGAGAGAGAGAGAGATTAATTTGTGTGTTTTTCTTTTCCTGAGACACACAGACCATAGGGTTAAACAAGAAGTTAACTTTTATTTAAGGTATGTACATAACTGAAGAAAGTAAGATAGAAGTTACAACGTTTTACTTCCATTGAACTTTTGGACTGTAGTCCTATTCGCGCCAATGGGATGCTTCAGTTACAAATGGACTATTTTCAGCCCACTGTAAGCAGATCTTCTCTACAGTTTCACTCAGTCCGACATCCTCCTTTTCCTTCTCAATACTCCAGCGGTCAACTCCCAACTGCTGTTCTCAACTGCTGTTTTCTAACCCTCTCTCCCCAAGATTCCATCAGCTCTCATTGGTTACTCTTAAAGAGAGGTGGAACCTAGTGTGTCTGTCACAATGGCAAAATCCTAGTTCACACGTGAACACACATGAAGACACGAAGCTGCCTTATGCTGAATCAGACCATTGGTCCATCATGCTCAGTACTGTCTACTCAGACTAGCAGCAGCTCTCCAGGTTCTCAGGTAGAGGTTTTTTGCATCACCTACTGCCTGATCCTTTTAACTGGAGATGCCAGGGATTGAAACGGAGACCCTCTGTATGCAAAGCAGAATCTCTTCCACTGAGCCACAGCCCAGCTCTGAATATGCGAATGTTAATTGTCAGATGACTACAACACAAACAGTACAATCCTAAGGAGAGTTCCTCCAGTCTAAACCCATTGAATTGAATGGGCTTAGACTGGAGGAACTCTCCTTAGGAACACACCGCAAGTGTGAGAATGAGCCAGCCCATCACAGCTCACACTGTGTGGACCAAGGAAATGTTCATTCCTTAGAAATCAGAATTGCCTGGGGGGGTAGTTGTTGTTTGGTGTTTTTCTTTTTGGTCTCATGGATTTCCTCAGATTGGAAAGAAAGGTTTATAGGAGGAGCAGAAGATGTTTTTTTAAAAAAACTTATCTGGAACTGGAAAGGGTAATTGCATGGAAAATAGAAAATGAAAATGGCATCAGTTGTCCTGAGGTTTCCAGTGTTAGCTTTCCCTCATTCATGCAACTATCCAGAGATTGATCCATTGTTCCCTAACAATCCAGTTCATATTTAGATGGTAGAGATTAAAGATGCGCTTTAAATAAACATATTTTTGTATCTCACTTGCAATTTATTAAGTGAAAATATTTGCAATTGACTTTATCATTGATGACCAAGAGTTAAACCATAGCATGGCAACAATTGTTTAATTTTGATAAAAATCTATCAACAGAAGGATTATTTCCACAAAGTGAATATGTTCAGTAAGCCAACATATATGTTCAATAGCCACGATCACCTGTGAGTCAAACCTCCCCTGTTTGCTGTCTACCGTATATCTTGAAAGGATGGTGAACAGCTTTACAGCTTTGCAGTACTTGTGGTGGTAGAGTTGCATTTATTTGCGATGATCGAGTTTTATTTCCTGCCTCCGTTCAGCAGGTGAGATGGTTCTACCCAGAGTAATGGATGGCTGGTCAAGTAACTAATGTATGTTGGAGGAACTATGGATTCCACAAGGCTTCACGAAAATGTGCATGCATAAAATAACATCTATAACTTAAACACCGTGTGGTAAGATTTAAAAACCACACAGTATGTGTTTATAATGGCTGGCTGACATTGATTTGATCATCATTTATATAATTTGCTGCTAAGCATCATACAGTGACAATATACCTATGAGGGCAGGGCAAAGTGGGGCTTCCATTGGGCTGTGGGAGAATGCACATGCATGAAAGACTGCCAACTGCAGTGAATACTGCTAGCTGCAAACTGAATATCTGAAAAGTGGCTTGAACTAGTCACAAGCGGATGATGAAAAAGTTATTTTCTGTTAACAACCAGTGACCCAATGTGATGTAGTAGTTAGAATGTTGAACTAGCATCTGGGAGACATGACAAAGTATTGTGGAATTGCACCCTGTAAAAAATCTAACAACAATGAACATAATTTTGAAACAATATCAGCCAACGGAAACAATTTTACAAGAAATCTATTTTAAAAAAATAAAAAATAAACTTGATGTATTGTGCATGTTTCTTGATTTTAATAAGTGGCATTTACTGAAAATGAAATTACAGAGGCTTCAGTAATCACTGATGTGGATAAAATGGGCTGTGAAAACCATTACCTAATCGGCTATCAAGAACAAATACATTCTGATGATCTTATAGATTTTATATATATATATATATCTGCTTGGATTGGCATACAGAATAAAAAGCTCTTCAATTAAGTATATATTTAAACAGACATCAGTGGAGTCTTACCTTTATGTGCAATGCAGTGCATAAAATTATTCATGCGTTGTAGTGAAGAATGAGAATTTATGAAGTATGAAATCGGACAAAAGTTTCTTTCTCAAATGAATCTCCTTCTTCTTCACAGGATACAATCGTTTAACAAATGACATTTAGTAACATATGTAATTTCTTAGTTTACTGCTCATTACGTCTTTAAAAAAAACAAAGGAAATAGTAATAGGCCTTTGATTTTTTAAAATAAGAAAATAATTTTCATTATAAAGGTTAAAACAAAATAAGTGATCTTTCTTTCTAAATTAATAGTTTAGTTCCTGCTTCTGTGTTATATTTAAATTCTGTATATTAGCATTTCAATTACTTCTGGGCAGACTTTTCAAAAGCTGACATAAAAGGTGAACTATTAATTTTATTCTAATAAAAAAAAATTTTTCTCCTTGTAATACTACATATTTTATTGAACTCTCTTGGAATCTCCAGAGACAAATGATGTCAGATATAACTTAGCACACTAATTACATCATGCAATACAGTTCAGTCTTTCAGTCCAAATGGTCCATGCATGCTTCCAAAGCCCCTGAATGATAACTACTTTCTGCTCTTTCTTATGGAGCTGTCCTGGAATACCAAAGGGAAGCTTCTCACAGAGCAGAATATAGTGATTTAACTCTCCTTAGGAGGCGGTGGAGGTATATAAAGGTGGTCTTCTATTGTCTGCAGTAGGTTCCTTTGTATAGCTACCTGGATATAATTCAACATATATGTTTTTAAACTTTATTATCTTGGACAGTTTTACCAGCACATGTTTTAATCTAATTCCTCCTTTGCCCAAGTTCAGTAAAGAGTTGCCTTGAGTATTTCTGTACATGTGGCTTGCCTGAATGGTGACTGCCTAGCTTCAGAACTGTTGCCATCATGCCTCCATTGTGTTTCTCTGCCCTTCAGCCTTGGTGCTGAGAACAGCTCTTCTTTGCCAGTCACATGAAACTTGGAAAATGAGTTTGGTCTAACTATAAAACAATTCTACAATAAAACTGAGATCCATAATCTCAACATAGTCGCTGGAAACAGAAGCAATCTTCTCCCTTTACCTAGCCTCCAGACCATTCATCAGGTCCTCTCAGTAATTAAACTCATGAATTAATGAATCTTTTTTTAAGTGAGTAGATTGAACTGTTGGTCTGCCAAGATCAGTATTGCCTGCTTTGACTGTCAGTGGCTGTCCGGGGTCTTGGGTAGAGGTCTTTGACATCACTATTACCTTATCTTTTTAACTAGGGATTCAACCTGGGACCTTCTGCATGCAAGGCAGATTCTGTGCCATTGATCCAGGATCTACTCCAATTAATCTACAACATTTTAGTAAAAAGGATCAGATTAAACTACTTTTAAGTGAGGGATGGGGAACGTCCGGCCCAGGGGCCGTATGTGGCCCCCGAGGACATTTTCAGTGGCGCTTGGGAGATCCAGGGCCCAGCCGCAGAGGCGCAGCACAGCGTAACCCTCCCCGAGGGTGTTCCTGGGGCCACGGCACCCTTTGGACATCCTCTCGTCGACTGTTGGTCAGTGAGAGGAGGGGGGAGGGATGCTTCCCCCAAGGCTCCCCCCTACAGTTGCAGCATACAGGAACGCCACGGCACACTGTAAGCCCCTCTCACCGCCTTTCAAGCGGCGAGGGGGGGAGAGGATGGTGGCTTGGAGGGCCTTTTGTTGTCTTGGGGTGGGAGGGCATGGAGGCTGGGGCCCAGTCTCGTGGGGCTGCGTGTGCTGCCATGTGTGTTGGGAGAGGCGAGGAGCCTGAGGCCCGGTTGTGTGGGGCCGGCGGGTGTGTGTGTGAGGGGGAGGCTTTTCTCTCTTCCTCTTTTTCTGTCACTCTCTCTCTCCTTTCTCCCCCTCTCTCCCTCGTCTCTTTCTTTGTCTCCTTCCGTCCTTTCCCCCCCTCCATTTCTCTGTTTTCCTTCCTCCCTTCCTTCCCTGAGGATCGGCTATGGGCTGAGCCCCCCTGGCACCTCGTTTGCTTGAGGCCCACCGCTGGCTGCCCTCCCGCCTAGGAGGGGGGAGGGAGGGGGGTGCGGGGGTGCCCTCCAGGCCTTCTCTGCATGGCCTCCCCTGTGGTTGCACCCCTCCAGGTGGTGGCTGGAGACCTGGCAACCCTAGCCTCTCCCCCCCACCCTGCGCCGGGAGATCTACACCTGGTTATGGCCCCCAAATGATGTTATAAATGAGCAAATGGCCCTTGGCAGGAAAAAGGTTCCCCACCCCTGATTTAAGTCTTAGAAATAACTAAAAACATTGTTAGTAATTCTGTTTAGGAATGCATTGTAAGACTGCATTCAATATATTCCCTTCCTACCCAGAAACCTCTCGTCTCTTTCCTACTCTATGAGGTAGATTAGGAGGCAAGCTTCCAAGGCGGAGTGGGGGTTTGAACCTGTGTCTCCCAGAATCTAGGCCGACATTCTAACCACTACACCACACTGGGTCACTGGTTGTCAACCAAAAATCACTTTTTCATTGTCTGCTTGTGATTAGTTCATGCTTCTTTGTAAAGCCACTTTTCAGGTATTCAAACACTATGGTGCAGTTGTGATCTGAAGGGCAAGAGTCTTATTATGAGTCTGCTGATTCTTTTATACACCCCTCAGCACATTTTAGGGTAGGGGAGATACAGCAGAACTGTTCATTAAGAACTCTCTTCCCTCAGTACCCATTGTACTGAAAATTGTACCAACAGGCAGTTTTTTAAAAAAAGTGTTTCCATACAGTCTGGTGCATACTGTATTTCTTCTATGTTCTGGTTTTCATTTCCATAGTTTGGAGCCCAAGAGTTTCTTCTGCTCTGAGATCTTCCATGAATAGAAAACTTTTTCACTTCATGGAATGGCAAACTCTTTCTGTGAACAGAAATGTCTTTATTTAGCATAAAAGTAACCTTAGGGTCAAATCCCATGTGTTGCCAGCATTGGGTACCCTTTAGCATGTCTTACTAGGATATGGAGAGACCCAGGTTCAGATTCTCACCCTGCTATGAAACTTGCTGGATAACCTTGTGTATGGCACATTATGCCGTATCCTCCTTGTCCTTGTACTGCTAGTGATTTTATGGCACAATTTCAGATGACCCAATTAATTTGTAACTATTTCTGATTGCTTTGTGTGATGATTTATGGAGCTTCTCTTTATAGGAAATTATTTTTCCTATAAAGGGTCGGCTGATGCAGGGATCCGTCACTCTATGCTGTGCCAAGGCTGTCAGCTGCTGTACCAATAAAGTTGTGGGCATTTTCAAATCCAGAAGGTTGTTGTGTCACTACATGTGTTTTGCTGTGGTGGGTGGTGTCTCGCTGACTCTTCGCCCCTTCACCGCTGGGGCCGCAAGTGTGTTTTAGAAGGTCGCAGTTCCTCCTTGCTTGACAGTTTAGACATGAACGGGCTAATAATCAGGTTTTCTGAGGAGTGGCGATTTTATTATTTGACTTGAAAAGAAAGAACAGCAAGAGAGGAAGACAAGCTTTAGAAAAGGCTAAAGGTTCAGAAGGTAGGCTTGCTGAGAATTATGAATTAATCATTCAATTTTCACAAATTACAGAGGGCTACCTGGCAATTTATTGGTCACTACATGATGACTCATTTCATGTGAATAAAACTGCTTTGGAGGCAGGGCACATTCCCACTAACTCATTAAAACCTTTGATCTTTTAACACAGATTCAAAAAAAGATGAGAAGTTCAACACAGCTGATAAGCTCTTGTCACAAAACTGTAGGTACAGTTCGCAAACACGGTGCATTTAATTTTTTTTTTGGGGGGGGACATGAATTCATATGCCATTGTCATGTATTTGTTTATGTATCTGTTATGGTTACTTACATCTAAATATATTTTGCTCTATGTACATTATTACCCTACCCCACTTTTTTTAGGTGCCATACCAAAATGTTTCTTTTTACCCAGACCTTTAATTAAGAGATGTGAACTTTTAACAGTTTTAAAATCTGCTTTTAGCCTGATAACTGTTTTGAGACCTGTTTTAAGCTATTCAGTACTTTATGTTATTTTTCAGCTTTGTCTGATATTTTAATGCTGATTTTAACTGTTAACTTTTATTGAATTTTATGTTTTTCTTATGTTTTACATAAAAATGGCATAGAAAAGTTCTAAATAAATACAGGTTGAGTATCCCTTATCAGGACATCCACTATCCGGACTGATCTGAAAACCGAACGTTTTGAGCCAACATGCAGGCATTACTCACAGGCCTTCAGCAGCATGCCAATTTGCTTTATAATGGTTCAATGTACACAAAATTATTAAAAATATTGTTTAAAATTACATTCAGGCCAAGTGTATAAAGTGTATATATAAAACACAAATGAATTTCGTGTTTAGACTTGGATCCCATCACCAAGGTATCCCATTATGTGTATGCAAATATTCCAAAATGCGGAAAGATCTGAAATACGGACCACTTCTAGTCCCAAGCAGTCCAAATAAGGGATACTCAACCTGTACACAATCAGTAAGTAGAACCAATTGTGCCATAAGTTTTCTTATAACAGTGACAAATTTCAGGCAGCTGTGCTTATTTATTTATTTATGTTATTTATAGTCCACCTTTCACACTGGGACTCAAGGAGGATTAAACAGAGTGAGTCAATACAATCAACAGGATAAGACATTCAATAAATTATGAAATAGAATCTGGGTTGTAGAACCAACCAGAATTAAGCCTCAACATTCCTAATTTTGTTCTCTCTAATTAAGGTCCAATTCACATGACAGTTACAGAAACCATTTTTAAAAAGTTATCCCACAAAAATTCAATTTAGTATTTGTTTCTGAAATTTTTGCAGTTCTACATCCTATTTTTATAACTAAGTGACTTTTCCAGCATCTAATCTGAGTTTTAATTGGGGTGACAGATATAAAAGCACTTTTCCGTAGTTTTCTTAGAATCTAAGAAGACAATGGCAGATCCAATATAGTAAGAAACTAAATCTGTGAACCAAGAGACCTAAGACTTGTTTATATCAAACAGCCTACATGCTGCATGTTAATTCCTTCTGAAACTGATACAAATTTAAGATTGTGATAAGGCTGATAAAGAAAGAAGTGACAAATTGCACTATTAGCATGATCATTTGGAAACGGTACCAATCAGCTGGTAGCCTGAAGGGCTGTAGGCACCAATGAGGAAACTGGTTCTGAACCAAGCAGTAGTGACAGTGCTGCAGGAACCAGTTGGCTTATACCTGGTTAGCTGTGACCAAAGTGGGCATACAGTTGCCTTTCACATTCTCATGCAGTGCTGGCATCCAGGTTTAAGACAAATGGACCCAGGCTAGACCCAACCAGTGGCCACTGATGTTGCCACTGGATGACTCTGAGCCAAGCAGGTCAAGTGCCATAGGGACCCTTCAAAAATGGCTCCTGGGCCATTTTAATTCCCCAGTTGGCCTGGCTGTCATGAATCAATGCAAACCTCTCTGCAGAGGTTTGGTGCAAGTAATGAAAAGGAAGGAATAATCATGTTGAGCTTGGAACCAGTATGGGTTGCCCAAATGCTGGCAAATTCAATGAAGTAGCCCCTCAAGGTACCCACACAACGAGGGGAGTGAGTTTAATTTTTTGTGTCATTCAAATTGCAATTAGTTTAACCCATGTATTTTGTCTCATGTCTTCATTTTGGGGAATGAAAACAAATTCTCATCTGCTCAATTCCACTCAAGATGTTGGGGTTCCAAATCATTAGTACATTTTAATTCTTGATTCTGTGCTATATGAACCAATCAATAAACTCAGAAAAAAGGAAAGCATTACACTAAGCTAAATCCTAGGGTCATGCATTTGCTCTATGCCATATAATCTTTGTACAGGCTGTCAAAGATAGGACATTTTGGAGGGCTTTCATTCATAGGATCGCCATGAGTCGGAAGCGACTTGATGGCACTTAACACAAACACACAGATATTTCTGTCTGACAGCATCCAAAGCTGACACAGGTCACCAAGATGGAGTCCAAGGCCCTGGACTCTTTGGTTCACCTTGGTATAGCAGTGCCCTGCTTTCTCCTGGCAGTTTTGGTCCTATATGCCCTTATGGCATACTAAGTTGCTGGGACAGATAGGGGGCCAACAATTGCCAATAAGGCTATTGTGTGATCTTGACAAAGACCATCTCTTTCCTCCATTTAGAGTTCATTGTAGCTCTTCTGATGAAGATCAAATGTACATTTTCATTATAACATTCCTTTCTCAAAGATCCAGCCCTGACAATGTAGATACATCACTTGTTCTTCTTTTCAATGCAGATCTGAGGAAATTAGCTGTGAACTTCTAAAAAACCATGTCATTGAACAATAAATCAATGTTATTATAAACTACAAAGGTATCACACTGAAACCTTCTCTTTACACTGTCTAACAATATCCACATTGATGTTTCCTGTCAATATTTAATAATGCAGTGTCACACTTGCTAGGTCATGCACTTGAGTTAACTCAGATATAGTGCAAAAACCCACCACTCTATGGAATACAATAGAGAAGCAAACATGTGTGTATGTAACTATATGTAATTTTATATTGCATAATCAATCTGATTATTGATCTGACTGAGTTTTGGAGTGATGATTAGGTTAGGAGCTGTAGAATTAAAATGCCTTCTGCTTATTTCAAAATGCTGTGTTAAAAGTCTGCATAAAAGGAAATTGATTTTATGTAGCTGTTCCATCCCGAACTATATGAAGCAATCTACATATTTATGGCAGTATGAGGTATTTCTTTGCCTTTTATTGGTGTACTTATTTATTGCAAGTGCAGTCCACTATTTTATAGCAAAAGCAATTCCCATGTGGTTCTAGTTAATGGTTTATTTCCTGTGGATTTTAGTATAACTTGTACTACTGAATACTAGTGAGTGAGTTAATTAATCAATTGTATATAGTCAAGTGGCTTACAATCAGGGATATTACTTAATTCCATTAACACACTGTTTCAGTTTGAAAACCTCAGCTTCTGACATGGATACTCCCTGCTCAGGACAAAACTGGAGTCATCTGTTTATGTTTCTGACAAACTAATGAAATGAGATGGAATTGTTACCATTAAAATTGATGTATGTTGTGCATCAAATGCATGTCAGTGGTGAAAAACTATGCATAATGTCCAAATGGCATAAAATGCTGTAAAAAAATGAATCAGGAAAGCCAGCAAAGAGAATGAAAAGTCTCACATTGACAATGTGCAAAAACAAATAAAAGAGGGTATGTTTGAATCACCTACTTACAAATGTCATCAAACACAATATTTTGGTATCAGTGTCTGTTATTCCCACTTTCAATGTGAGAAATGAAGGGCAAGATGTCATTTATTTTATTTACTTTATTTTATTAAATAACTGACTTGCACAAAACTACTCAGTAGCTACACAGCTGAGCATAGATCTGAAAAGCTTGGGCAGCTGAGTCCTCACATCCCATCTCCCACATTGCTTATTGGGAAGACATGTTGCAGCACATGAGTATAAATTCTATTATCCAGGACTAGGCTATTCATCTTTATGAAATATATGAAGATCTATACGATATTTCTATTGTTTCTTGCCAGTGCCAAGGCACTATTTTCACAAAGGAAGCATGTTGGTACATGCCTTTTTTGAGAGAATAATGAAGAGCTGTTCTAAACTTACCAACACATTTATCATCTTCTGAAGTGTAGCTGCCCCTGGGAAAAGCCTTAGTATTAGTGGACCTGAGATCTGTCATGGGTATGCTCCAGAATAATGCCTACTGGTACAATAATGAGGCCTGTGCGTAATTTGGCAAGCTGCAGGATAATAAACTATCTTTCCGTCTTTTGATGAATGTCATTTCATATCTTAGAATGTGGTGGAGGAAATTGGAAAACAACTGGGCTACATATGGGAAAATTAAAGTCTAACAATAACCTACATGTGGAAATATTGATAGGATCATTTCATACATTGAGCAACCAAGTATACATTGAACAAGGATCTCTGGCTGCCCAATGGATGCCTTCCTATTGGTATACTTTTGATGAGCATTTTTACTAACATAAGTCTATTGCACGAATTTACAGTTCACAGTTCCAAGTGAACATTTAAAAGCTCTTTGGAGCATACAAAAATGTCATGTGAGGCCCAAACCACACATCACATAGGATAGCCGTGGCTGATCTCCCAATGTGTCCTTTACCATAAAAACCTGCTGTGGGAGGATCCAATTCAAACTGGATTGAAAAAGGGGGGTAGTTCTTCCACCTCATAGCTCCTTTTTTTGTGTGTGTGTGTGTGAAACTACTTCCCCATGCTATAATTAGCCACAGTACAGAAATAATGCAGGCACCTTTTCTTAGTTGTAGTAAATATTGTATTTGTAGATAGCCAAAGGCTGATACAAGGTATATTAAACTATAAAACAAGATTATACAATAAAGATAAAAGATAAAATGCAAAATACCATATAAATTATCCACCTATCCAATTTACATGGATGAAGGGGAAACCTTGAAAAGTTATTGCGTAAATCAGATCTAGGCAGACATCCTCCTGCCTTCTCTTTGTACCCTGTTAAGAGTGGGCTAGCTTGGGCTTTTATGATGATGCAGACAGATCTTTTCATTTTCATAACATGAAATTTTTTACTGTATTTGCAGTCATTAACTATAAAATGAAAGGCATAAGTGGAGCAAAACTGCCTCATAACTAGGGTTGCTCTCTGGATGGGGGGAGTCTTGTTTTAATAGAGGTTTAAAGGGGAAGAATTCAGCAGTGGGAATTTTCATAGCATTAAGGTTAATTAATAACACCAGATAGTAGCTGCCAATCAAACTAATATTAAAATGACATCTAGAGTGACCAAAGTCCTAGGCAGATGATCCAGTCATGGATCACCACAGATTATGCATTATGGCTGTAAGAAGACACACAGTATAGGGAAGGAACCATGCCTTCAAGATACCCATGTAGTCAAAAGAAAGCAAGGAGAAGCTGGGATGGGTCAGGGTTACTGGTTTTGAGGAGTGAGTAGGTAATATATTTGTGCCTTTCATTCATTATTAAATATAATTATGATAATGAAGTGTTATATAATTATCATAATTAATATGAAAAGTAAACCAATTCCCCATCTAAACAACCTATAACACACAAACATTATTTTCTTGTGCTTTTTTCTGGTTTCTTTCATTATAAAATTCCAGCACAACTTTCTGAACTTACTTTTGTAATCATGTCTAGTTGTCCACTACAGACACGATTCCTACTTAGAATGTTCATCTTGGAATACAAAATGGAGACTAGGGCTTGGTCCTCCACCATAAACTTTTGGCTACGGGTTCATATCATGCAGGGGAATCAACCCTTTTAAAATATCTACTGGAAGACACTTGTTGGACTGACCGTTCTTAATGGACAATCAAGATTAAAAAGAAAATTGCCCAGCTAGGTGTCAATCTGGACTCCCTGCTTTTATCTAATGAGAGTTACATCCTAAATTTAATTAAAAAAAGATTAGCTGACCATGAGTTTCAGCGTAAATTTCTTGGAATTTTGGAATTCCACCAAATTTTTGTTCAAACTATTTGGATTGTCTTGATAACCCTAAGCTTAGGAAATTTTTTATGCAAGCCAGGACTAATACATTGCCTTCAGCGATCTTGCATGGCAGATTCCTGAAAACACCCTGCGCAGAGTCTGCAGATGTGGTGTAGGATGCCCTGACTCTCTGTCTCACATACTTCTGGATTGCCACCTATATGACTTCCCAAGAAAAAAACCTTATAAAACCTCTAGTTTCGAACTTTTCCACAAACAATAGGAAAATGCTTTATAAACTACTAGCAGTACCCGGCCACACGTTGCTGTGGCCCAGTCTGGTGAAATGGAAAAGAAAGAAAAGAGAAAGCGCACGATTCTAATATGTTTAATTTCACAATGCTTGTGGGTATACAATATTTTTTGTTGTTTCATTGTCTGTGCAGATATAGAGATTGTGTGGTTTGCTGACTCTAGAACACGCAACATATAATTGTCCATGTGAGAAGCACTCTGTGTCTAGATCTAAACCGCACAATTCGAAAGATTGCCCCTGAGCTTTGTTGATGGTGATTGCAAATGCCAATCGAATTGGGAATTGCAATCTCTTAAATTGAAATGGCATATCCATTGGAATCATAGGAATGCGAGGAATGAGGACATCTTCACCTTTGAAAGGCCCTGTCAAGATTGTTGCTTCTACGACGTAGCTCATGAATTTTTTTACTGCAAGCCACGTGCCATTGCAAAGCTTTGCCTGGTTAATATCTCGCAACATGATAATTGGCACGCCGATTTTCAATTGCAGTACGTGCGGTGGCATCCCTGGCAGATCGAGTGAATTCAAAAATTCTGTTGGATAATTAACCGCTTCATCTGCTTCCACAACAGTGTCGACGGACTTGTATGTGACTGCCTCGCTTTGAATGTGAGACTGAAAAATATTGTTAAGTTTGTAGACGTCTTTGTTTTTGGCTGCAAGAATAGCTCGTTCACTCAGCCAATCGTGATTCTTATAATTGGTTTGAATATTGGGAAATACTTTTTCAACCAATTCTTGTTTTGACGTCACTAAATTGCTGAAGTTATGAGGCAATGAAATTCATCCTGAGGTCAGATCAACTGGTACCTTTCCGTTCCCAATTTCCAGCAATTGATGTGACAATATCTCAGCTGATCGATCGTTTAGCAGCTGGACACGCATATTTGTAGTTAATTTTAATGTCTTTACGTGTCGCCACAAAGTAGAGTATTTCAGGCAAGCATTTATTTCGTCCGCTGGTGTCGATCGAGGAATTACAGGTAATGTTTGCCTGAAATCTCCTGCAAGCAATATTAATGCATTCCCAAATGGTCTGATGTTTCCACCAAATCTTGCAATGATCGATCCAGAGCCTCGAGCGATTTCTTGTGCACCATTGTGCATTCATCCCAAACCATAAGTTTGCATTTCTGCAATACTTTTCCCATGCCGGATGCTTTGGAAATGTTGCACATGGGAGTTTCAATGAATTGCATGTTGAATGGCAATTTCAAAGCGGAATGAGCAGTTCTTCCACCTGGTAGCAATGTCACAGCTATTCCGGACGACGCAAGAGCTAAGGCTATGTCATTTTGGGATCACATTGCTGCCAGAATCAGTCTAATTAGGAACATTTTACCAGTTCCTCCTGGTGCATCTAAGAAGATAGCGTGTGTTGCTTTAATGTCCAACAGATGGTACTGTTTTTCAAGGAAAGCATGTTTTTACCTGTCACAGGTGTGATATCTATATAATATATGTATATAAAAACACGCACGTATTCGAATGCAAAGTTTTGTCAAAATTTCAAAGCAATCGGTGAAGAACTTTCAGAGATTTAAGATTTTGAACAAACGAACATTTACATTTTTATTTATATTAATTATTAAGATAGATAGATTAGATAGAAGATTAGCTGATTGGGATCCTAAGATCACAGAAAACATGGCAAGATTTCTGATGACAGCAGTCAACTAATTGGAACTAAGTCTGAAGATGGACCATAGCATCAAGGAATGAATTATATACAAATTCTATTTCAATTTTTACCCGTTTATATTTTGTGAATTATAGTATGCCAATTTGGAGCACACCTTAACATGGTGAGGGGGTTTGTGAGTGTCAGGGAAGCTGAAAGCAATACTGTAAGGGGTCTAGACTCTATCAAGAGACTAAACTCCTAGCAGAGTCACTCAAGACGGAATGGTCACAGCTGAGACACCAGACGAAGATGCATCCACCCCTTTAAGGGATCAATGGCCACATCCGCAGAGGAGAACAGGCAGTTCCAATGGGGATGGCGGTAGAGGAAGCCCTAAAGGTTAGCTACTGGGCAGCAGCAGTAGTGGAAGGTGACACTGGCGGAAGATCTTTCGTAGACAACGGCAGTGCCACTACGGCTAACTCTGGTTAGTACTGCACAGAAGAAGGCACTGGTAAACCACTTCTGACCAACCTTTACGTTGAAAACCCTATGATGAGACAAACCAAAATGAATAAAGATATAGTGCTGGAAGATGGGACCCCCAGGTCAGATGGCACTCAATCTGCTACTGGGGTAGAGCAGAGAACAAGTACGAGTAGCGCTGTTCTTAATGATGCGATTGGACTAAAGCCGAAAGGACGTTCAGTGGTTGACATGAATAGATGCAAAAGGAAAGTCCGAAGCTGTTCGACGCATAAAATAGGAACATGGAATGTGAGAAGGATGAATCAGGGTAAGCTTGAAATTGTTAAACAAGAAATGGAACGTATGGACATTTCAGTCCTGGGAATAAGTGAATTAAAGTGGACTGGATTAGGACATTTTCAATCAGAAAATTACAAAGTGTTTTATTCAGGGAATGACAAAAAGAGAAGAAACGGAGTTGCTTTAATAGTGAGGCAAGATGTAGCAAAGGCAGTCAGGAGCTATAATGCAAAGTCTGACCGAATAATATCAATCAGACTTAAGGGAAAGCCTATCAACATAAGCATCCTTCAAGTTTATGCCCCAACTACAGATGCTGATGAGGAAGAAATTGAAAGTTTTTATGCCAGTGTTCAGGAAGAAATTGATCACACACCTAAACAAGATATGCAGATAATCATAGGTGATTGGAACGCAAAAGTAGGAAACAAAGCAGAATCAACTGTTGTTGGCAGATTTGGGCTAGGAGCACGGAATGAAGCAGGAGAACGCCTCATAGAATTCTGTGAAGACAACAATCTGTTCATTGCAAACACATGTTTCAGGCAACCAAATAGACGATTGTATACATGGACATCACCAGACGGCCAGTATAGAAATCAAATAGATTATATAATTGGAAGCAGAAGATGGAGAAGCTCTATTCTCTCGGCCAAAACAAGACCAGGAGCCGACTGCGGTACAGATCATGAATCGCTAATATCGAAAATAAAGATAAAGCTTAAGAAAAACACCAAAACATTCATAGCACCAAAATACAATCTAAGCAATATTCCAGAAGAGTTTAAAGACCATGTAAGGAACAGATTTGCATTACTAAGTTCAAGTGAATGTAAACCTGAAGAACTATGGGTGGAAACTAGAGATATTATCAAGGAAGAATGTGCAAAGACTATTCCTGTAGCCAAAAGAAAAGAAAAACCTCGATGGATGTCTGAGGAAACTCTTAAAATTGCCAGAGATAGACGAGAAGCAAAAGTAGAAGGTGACAGAAATAGAATCAAAAGTCTAAGTGCAACGTTCCAGCGACTAGCACGTAGAGACAAAGAGACCTATTATAGTAACCAGTGTAAAGAAATAGAAGAGAACAACAAAAAAGGAAGAACAAGAGATCTGTTCCACAAGATCCAAGAAATCAAAGGGAAATTTAAAGCACGGTTAGGCATGCTGAAAGATCAGCATGGAAATACATTAACTGAACAGGACAAAATAAAGAAAAGGTGGGAACAATACACTGAAGAACTATACAGAAGAGATGAAAGGATAAAAGATTCTTTCCAAGAAGAATCTTTTGAAGAACCTACAGTTTTAGAAAGTGAAGTGAAAGCTGCATTGAGAGCAATCGGGAGAAACAAATCACCAGGAGCAGATGGGATATCAATAGAGCTATTCCAAGCCACAGAAACGGAGTCCATCAAAATCTTGACAAGAATATGCCAACAGATATGGAAAACAAAATAATGGCCCACAGACTGGAAACAATCCATTTACATTCCAATTCCCAAGAAAGGAGACATCAAAGATTGCAACAACTATCGGACCATTGCATTAATTTCTCATGCAAGTAAAATCTTACAGCAAAGGCTGTTACTATATATGGAATGAGAAATGCCTGATGTTCAAGCTGGTTTCAGAAAAGGAAGAGGCACTAGAGATCATATTGCAAATATACGCTGGTTACTGGAGCGTACGAGAGAATTTCAGAAGAAAATCAGCTTGTGTTTCATAGATTACAGCAAAGCTTTTGACTGTGTGGATCATGAAAAGCTATGGCTGGTTTTAAAGGAAATGGGTGTGCCACTACATCTGATCGTTTTGATGCGCAACCTGTACTCTGGACAAGAGGCCTCAGTTAGAACAGAATATGGAGAAACGGAATGGTTTCCAATTGGCAAAGGTGTCAGACAAGGATGTATTTTATCTCCCTATCTTTTCAATCTATATGCAGAACATATAATTAGGAAAACTGGATTAGATTTAGATGAAGGTGGAGTGAAAATTGGAGGGAGGAACATTAATAATTTGAGATATGCTGATGATACTACATTATTGGCAGAAAATAGTGAAGATTTGAAACAACTATTGCTGAAAGTTAAAAGAGAAAGTGCCAAAGCAGGACTACAGCTGAACATCAAGAAAACAAAAGTAATGACTACAGGAGAATAACACAACTTTAAGGTTGACAATGAGGAAATTGAAATTGTTCAAGACTTTCTATTCCTTGGCTCCACCATCAACCAAAAGGGAGACTGCAGCCAAGAAATTAGAAGGAGATTGAGACTGGGAAGGGCAGCCATGAAGGAGCTAGAAAAGATTTTGAAGTGTAAGGATGTGACTCTGGCCACCAAGACTAGATTAATTCATGCCATCATATTCCCTATGACTATGTATGGGTGTGAAAGCTGGACATTGAAGAAAGCTGATAGGAAGAAAATAGATTCCTTTGAAATGTGGTGTTGGAGGAGAGTGTTACGGATATCGTGGACGGCCAAAAAAACAAATCAGTGGGTTATAGATGAAATCAAGCCTGAACTGACCCTAGAAGCTAAAATGACTAAACTGAGGCTGTCGTATTTTGGTCATGTCATGAGACGACAAGAGTCACTGGAAAAGACCGTCATGATAGGAAAAGTTGAGGGCAGCAGGAAAAGAGGAAGACCCAACAAGAGATGGATTGACTCAATAAAGGAAGCCACAGCCTTCAATTTGCAAGATCTGAGCAAGGCTGTCAAAGATAGGACATTTTGGAGGACTTTTATTCATAGGGTCGCCATGAGTCGGAAGCGACTTGACGGCACTTAACACACACACACACACACACAATTTGGAGCACACTAGAGAATTTCAGAAGAAAATCAGTGTGTGTTTCAAAGATTGCAGCAAAGCATTTGACTCTGTGGATCATAAAATCATAGAATCACAGAGTTGGAAGAGGCCATACAAGCCATCTAGTCCAACCCCCTGCTCAATGCAGGATCAGCCTAAAGCATCCCTGACAAGTGATCACCCAACTGCTGCTTGACAACTGCCAGTGAGGTGGAGCTCACCACCTCCCCAGGCAGCTGATTCCACTGTTGAACAACTCTTAGTGTAAAAGAAAATTCCTAATATCCAGCCGGTACCTTTCTGCCCATAATTTATACCCATTATTGCAAGTCCTATCCTCTGTTGCCAACAGGAACAGCTCCTTAATACGTGACAGCTCTTCAAATACTTAAAGAGAGCAATCATGCCCCCCTCAACCTCCTCTTCTCCAGACTGAGCATTCCCAACTCCTCCAGGCTTTCCTCTGATCATCCGTGTCACTCTCATCCAGGCCCCTGATCATCCATGTCACTCTCCTCTGCACCCGCATGAAAAGCTATGGTTGGCTTTAAAAGAAGAGGCATCCATGGCTGTCGCACTGAGTATTTGATTTGCCCTGGTTCACTTTACAATAAAGCTTGAGGAGTGATTGGTTGGAGCAGGTAGTGACTGTCCAATCCATTGAGTTGTTGGAAAGGGCTTTGTTGAGGTTGCCACCTCAGGCATCCATCTGTTCTTCCTCCTGTATTCTTTATGTTGATGATGCTGTTTTGTGTGCCAAAATACCCATGGGCTACAAAGTTTAGTAAAAGCCTTTGCTGACTAGGGGTTGGACTAGGTGGCCTGTATGGCCCCTTCCAACTCTATGATTTATGATTCTTTGATTCTATGACTATTGTGGACCAGAAGGACTTACCATTAATTATGATAAGTCAAAAACTGTGACTTTTTCTAAGTCATGTGTGCCAAAATTTACTTAGAAATTGGAGAACAAGCTTTGGAGCAAATAAATCAGTGTTGTTATTTGGGTGTTTATTTCCAATCAAATATGTCATGGAAGGTCCATATTGAAAAGGGGGGGGAAAAGAGGCTTGGATATCCACTAAGGCTGTAATTTGATTCCTTTTTAGCAAGGCTGGACAATATCTTCCTGCAGTGCTTACAGTATTCATACAATAGTGCTTATAGCATTCATCTCTAAAGTAGTAGCACAAATGCTATATGGAGAACTAGTGTGGATAGAAGCCTGCCAGGAATCTTGATACATTGGAGCATTGTCTTTGGGATGCTTTTTTTTATTATTCTGATATAAGACAATTATGGATTTTGCCATTTCTTCAAGGGAGGACAATTATACCTATTGGAGAGAAACAGAGGGCTCTCATCAGGTATTGAACATTAGGCCATTTTGGCTATTGCAAAGTCCCCCCCCCCCACAAGCTACAGTAAGATATAATAATATGAATAAACAACTGGGCCTAAGTCTGGAGTTAGGTTATTAGGGTTGTTTTTAGCTTTATTAGTGTGACACTGCTCAAGGCCACTGCATCAAATGAGTAGTTTCATTTAAGCAAGTGAAAGATTTTCTATTTCTTGGCTCCAAAAGGGATACTGCAACCAAGAAATTAGAAGGAGATTGATTGAGAAATTAGAAGGAGATTGAGAGCCAGCATGGTGTAGTGGTTAAGAGTGGTGGTTTAGAGTGGTGGACTCTAATCTGGAGAACCGGGTTTGATTCCCCACTCCTCCACATGAGCTGCGGACGCTAATCTGGTGAACTGTGTTGGTTTTCCTACACATGAAGCCAGCGGGGTGACCATGGGCTAGTTACAGCTCTCTTAGAGCTCTTTTAGCCACACCTACATCACAGGGTGTCTGTCGTGGGGAGAGGAAGGAAAGGTGATTGTAAACCGGTTTGATTCTTCCTTAAGTGGTAGAGAAAGTCAGCATATAAAAACCATTTTTTTCTTCCTCTTCTTTGAAGTGTAGCCAAGATCAAGATAATTCATACCATAGTATTCCCCATTACTACATATGGGAGTGAAAGCTGGACAGTGAAGAACGCTGGTAAGAAGAAAGTTGCCACATTTGAAGTGTGGTGTTGGAGGAGAGTTTTATGGATATTGTGGACAGCCAAAAAAAAATAAAAAAATCTGAGAGTTCTAGATCCAGTCAAGCCTAAACTCTCCCTAAAAGCTAAAATGCCTACATGGAGGTTATTGTACTTTAATCACATTATGAAAAGACAAGAATCACTGGAAAAAAACAATAATTCTTGGAAAATCTGAAGGCAGCAGAAAAAAGAGGAAGACCCAACCTGAAATGGATTGACTCAAATCAAGTAAAGCATGACCCTCTGTTTGCAAGACCTGAACAAGGCTGCTAATAATAGGATATTTTGGAGGTCATTAATTCATAGGGCTACCATAAGTTGAAAGAATTCAATGCATAATTCATGAATACATTAGAAAGAGATATAACTACAGCAAATAATACACACAAACAGGTGGAGCATAAGCAAATAAGACATGAACCTGTAGTGCAGTTCTAAACCATTTCTAAGTAGAGGGCACACTAGGTGGTGGAGAGATGAATCATAGACCACTATGCATTGCAAATACACTTGAAACCAAAGGCTGCAAATCTGAAGCTAAGCATAACGTATATTAGCCATTATAAATGTTTTTAAAAACTCATTGCATCCCTACCACTCTCTTGCCTTTCTAGTTAAAGCTACATTTTCTGGTAAGTAAACTAATGCAGTTTCATAGGTAGAAAGTTTGAGAAGACAGGATCCTCACAGGCTTGTGGGTCTCTCAGCCCTGGGACTCCTGAGAATTAGGAGGACAGGAGAACAAGGTGAGGTTAGATTTCTTGATGAGGAGTCATTGCCTTCCTATAAAGGACCAGGGGAGGTGATTTTGGCCCTGTTCCAAGCAGGTATTTAGGGGGGGGCAAGGTGTGCTAGTGTAAGTGCCATTACTTCAGTGCAAGAGCATCTTTGGAATCAACTACCGTTATCATGAATAACAACTAAACAAAAGTATTTCACACATCTAAGAACCAGGGTACCTCCTTGCTAGTATCTCAGTTTCTGAGACTCTGTTCAAAGCAATTTGACTTAATGAGTTAATTTATTTAAACTATCAGGTGAATGTGGACCACAAAATAGAAAACACTTATTAGTTCATAAGTGTTATCAGTTATTTCTCTGTGTTGGGAAGCAAACTCTTGTTTAATGGGGTGAATGGTTTTGCTTTGGTTCACTGTATTCGAAATGGAAAACACTGAAGGAATAAGAATCAAAAATATAAATTAAAAATCAATGAAAAGGCTTATTATTTTCTGTTAGGTTTTTTTCATTCCCCCCCCCTTTTCTCAACAGATGTGTGCTTTTTAAAAGACCAAAAACAAGTATGTGCATTAAATGAATTGTAATCTTTATGCTGTACAGAAGTGTTTTATATGTGGTACAGGTATGGCATTCCATCTGTCTTGTCTCACTCTAACACATATCCACTGCCCAAAGCTCCTTGTATGGCACAGGTAGGCAAAAGTAGATGGGGGCACTGGGGCAATACAGGCATATCAATGCTAATCACCATTGTACTGGAGCTGCGTCCCACACAGGGAATCAAGGAATAGCCTTTATTCATGTCTGAGGTGAAAAGTGCATATTTGCAGCAGCAGATAAACATCACAAACAGAGCAACAAGTTTTACTTATGAAAAAATGGTGAGTTGTAGCACTAAAATGATTTTTCTTGAAAGACTCAAAATTTGTTTTGAATTTTGGTGTCAGATATCCCCCCCCCCAGCTAATCTCTTCCTGCTCAGTTATTCTTAGGAGTGCATTCTCTAGCCTTTGAAGTGGTGACTATACTTGGCTGCCCTGGAAGAAATGGATAAGTGGCTGAGTGACTGACTATTGTCTGAGTGACTAATGCAGCCCAACCAACAGTGTTGAGGATGGAGAAGCTATATAAGCCTGCTAAGCCTCCAATGTAAAGACTTTGGCAACAGCTGCTGATCCACCCACCCCTGTTTGGATTACACATCATTAGCTGGTTGCCCTTAGGCCCAGCAGGATTGTTACTACAGATTGGCTTTGCAAGAAGGCTCTTTTGCCTGATACACATTTTTGGGTAATGACTTGGGTTAATAATAATTAGGTTTGGTCTAAGGAGTGGTTGGGCTTTAACATGTGAGGACATGTGTATAGTCCAGGTTGCTGGCTCAGAAGCAAGGCTGGGCCAAGCGGTTGGCAACCTAGGCCAACAGGTCCAAATGCACACACACACACCCCAGGGAGTTGACACAAGTGTGTCCCCATGCTAGCTGGCATGGGCTGGCCGTGAGCTGCCTCCCAGCTAGCCAGCCTGGGGATGGGCAGAGGTTTCCCAAGCTGTCTGCTGGCCTGGGCATGGGTCAGGCGTGCCTGCTGCTGGGGCTTGAGTGATTGCCCACCTGCTGGCCTGGGCACACCCCAACCTGCAGCCCAGGTGCATGCTGAGCTGCCGGATGGTCAGTCAGACTGTAACCTAGGCAGCAATGCTAGAGATGGGTCACTGTGGGGCTGCCCTGGTGCCCCCCCTCTGGTGTCCTGGGCCACAACCTTGGGTCTCCTGGTGGGTTGGTGACCCCTGCTCTGAACTATTGCTTACTGTGCACTGTGAGGCATCTAATGATGAAAGTTTGTTTCCAAAGCTAGCTGTTTAGTGGCTTAAGCAGCTGAGTGAGGTAGGAAGGGGGACTCCCTTAATGCTGAGCAGGATCCGCCAAATCCTTAATTGGCACATTGTAGAGAGGATGATAGTTAATACCTTTCATTACAATTTTTTTGTACTGGAATACCCACAGCTACCAGTAGCACTGGCTGAGTTTGGAACTTAGCTTGAGTTATCCTAATGCTGGCAGCCAGAACAAGTTGTCTGTTTACTGTAAAACATACCAAGCATTTGGGAGATGTTTTCTTAATGATACAGATCAGACATAAAGAAATCTAACCCATACTCTGGTGTCTTTTGTCTTCCATCTGGGAAATGGGAGAAATATTTGCTTTTCAGAATATTTGATATCTTAATTAGATACCCAGTGATACTCCATTTCAGTCTTTGGTATCTGATTGTTGATATATGTCTTTTTTGCCAATGGGAATGCTATGGTGATCATATCTATGGTATTTGCTGTTAACAGTATGGAGAGCTCACATAAATGGTATATCACAATACAAGCAGTGTTTCTGATTGGCCATTGGAGATCTGATTGGCAGTGCAGATTTAAAAACACTTGTTTTGGCAGCAGCTGCCACCACAACACAAGAATCTTTACTGCATGACTAAAGGTAAGATGTGTGTGAAAAAAGACTTTTAAACAATATGTTCAGTTTAAAAGGCATCCTACTAAGCAGAGTTTCTGCCTTAAATGTTGAAGACTTACAATCAGAGTTATGCACAACCTCATTCCCTAACTTTTTTTTTGTTGGCTCCAACTCCTGTGGCAGCCATTCTTTTGGTTGCACCCACCACCCTGTGTCAGAAATCCACAGGTGCCCACAGGCTCAAAAAGATTGTGTTTCCCAGCATTAGATCCTACTTGACAGTACTTCATGGCCACAGTCCCTAGGTATCATTTGACTATGATATCAGTAGGCAATGTGGAATGAGTCTCTGGAAATGTATGGCTAACTGGATGTTGTTGTTGTTGTTGTTTTTAAAACAGCCATCTCTCTGCATCACCAGACCTCTTTGCCAGTCTCCATCTATAGGCCGCACTCCATCTATGTGGGTATGGAGCCTCTTGAAAAGTGGTTCAGTTATCAGCTGATAATAGTGTAAGGGATTCAAATCCAATTTCCTGTGACTTCTTCAGAATAGCTCATTGTTTCCCAAACCTTTCGGGCCACCACCCCCTTGATTCCACAAACTCAATCCCAGCACCCCCTACCCTTTCCTATAAAAAGCATTATTCAAAATAGGGGTTTGTATGACACACTGAAGAAGATAATAACAATAAAGGTTCAAAACAGTAACAATTAATTGCAGATTTATTCAAAATCAAATTAAAACTTTTTAGTTGAAATTTATCCAACAAAACTGATGAACTTGATCCAGTGGTACCAGCTCTTCAAAGTCTGGAAAAAAATTCCGATAGTTTCCACCAAATTTGCCAGAATGGTGCCATAGCTTGATCTATTGTCAATTAGTGATCAACACAGTTGAAGGGCCCCGCCTCTATCACCCCTGCTGCCCCCTTGCCTCTTAGTGCCACCCTAGGTAATCCCCCCAGGGGGTGGTACTGCCTACATTGGGAACCACTGGAAGCTTCCACACATATATGTAGCACCAGCAGCTGGTCTGGGGAAAAGAAGTGCACATCTACCACCTGTTTGCTCACATGTTTTATCATCCAGTTAGGAACAGATGCAATACAGCCAACATAGTTTCTAGCAGGATCAGGCATTAGAGAAACAGTGCAGGCTTACGTAGAAGCAAAAACAATCCATGCACAAAATGATAGGCCAAATTACAGCATTACACCAACTGTATATATACCCCAGCCATTCAAATGGAACTTTGAAGGATGCTTTTTCTAAAGTCATGTCAAGCATACATTATATAGTCAATACTCAGTATGTGTTATGCAACTGTCACAGTAATCTGTTAGTGAAACTACAGTTTTGTCATATTTTACCATCCATCACTTTTCCATTTCGTTCCCTTACCTGTTTTCTCTCTCGGTTTCCTTCCTCTACTTGTTCAGGAAGGGATAATTTTGCTCAGTAAGATTGCTTCAGAATAAGCAGGGTAAAATTCAAAAGAATACTTGTAAATCCAATCTGTAATAACTATAATTAACCAGGGAGGGGGGGGGAAATGCATCATATTGTTGGTCTGCAGGGAGTTATTGCCACCTCATCAAGACATTTCCCCTTCTAGTTATGAAGACATTCCCTATCTGAAAAAATAATCACAAAGAACCCTATTACTCAGCTAGGAAAGCATGCAAAAATATGATGAAGCATTTGATCAAAGTGAAAGGAATTCTTATTATAAAAAAAGAATGCTGCATTTCTTTACAATGCACTCAGGCTATGTTCACATGTTAACTTTTGCTGGGTTTCCTTGCTTCCTAAAGCTCAAAACTACATGGAAAGAAGAGTTGGTTTATACCGAGTCAAGGAGGGTAAAATCCTATTTATAGGGTTGCCAGGTGCCCGGTGGTAGCGGGCAAACCCCCGGCAATTCACCCCTCTGCCCGCCGACCAACTGAGGGTCGGAGGGCAAACATGCACATGCGCATACATGCTGCATCACATCACTTCCGGTTTAAAACTGGAAGTGCCACCTCGCGAGGGGGCTTATACTACTCAAACTCCCACTAAAATTCCACTCTGTTCTGCCCCCAAAACTCCTGCCGGAGGAGAGGGGGGACCTGGCAGGCCTACCTATTTATCATCTGCTCAGCTTCACTATGAAGAAATTCAGCTGATAACATTAAACAGTTAAGTTTTCACAAACAGTCAAAAACTGGGGGTGATGGAAGAGAAGCTGATTTTAAAAAAGCATCACTGAATATTAAATATTTGTAAAATTATAATGGAGTCTCAGGTCATTTACGTGGGGCTATTTAGCTCGCAATACCTGCTGGACTGCTTAGAGGCTTCCTTTGCATTATTCGTGATTTTACCAACCTTTAGAAGTCACTTCGCTCTTGTCTCATTCTTTCCCCACAGTTCAAGGATGCTTAGAGGCAAGAGTGAGGCAAATCCCCACCATTTCCATGGATAGTCCTAACTTTCTCTCCCCACGCCCATTCTGCCTTCTCAATCCCACATGTCTGTCCCTCCCATCCAACCCTTTCCCCCAAAAGCAAAGCACAAAAGAGGGAGTGAAACCTTCATGAAATGTGCAGGAAGACACCAACCAAAGAGAGGCCGGAAGGCAGCTCCTGGCAGGGAGCTGTTGAAGAAAGGAGGGGAGGAATACCCAGCTCTGCAAAAGCACATGCACAGAAAGGGAGCAGTCCCTTTAAGAGCTGACCTGCCCCCTCCAAGTAAACTGCAACAAAGCTGCATTTTCAGGGGGAGGGAACTCAGAAGCTCCGTGATTCACTGGGGATGCATAATTAACCAAAAGGTACTCCTGGAATTTCTTCCCGGGGGGGGGGGGAGCCTTCATGAATATGATGTTTGAGAATTCGGATCAGAAAACTGTGCAGCAGACCAAACACAAACTTCCCCGTCATAAATAACCTCACTGTAATGGAAAGTTTGGAATTTTCAGTGCAATCCTGTGCAGAGTTACACTCTTTTAAGCCTATTGACATCAGTGGGTTTAGAAGGGTGTATCTGTTTAGGGTGCCACTGTAGCTGACAAATGGAGCATTGACTCTAGAGAGCTATCCAGAGGTCGGAACAGACTGTGCCTCTGGCCTGTGTGCTGCAGCCATTCACCTGGGCTGTGGGGAAGGAATCCATGGGTTGCAGCCTCCAGGAGAGCCCTCAAACTGCCCAGAATGGGCCGACAGCACCAACGGCATTGGCACAGCTGCAAACAGCACCACCATTTGCGGTAAGTACCAGGAAGCACTGGCCATGTCCTCCCAGTGGGCCAGAAAAAGCCGGAGAAGCCCCTGCTCTTTAAGAGGCAATTTTGTTGGTCTCTGAGGTGCTACTGGTCTTGAAACCAGCTCTTCTATTGCAGGCTGCCCTCCTGAAATTGTAAATAAAGGACCCATCCACTGATAATGAGTTGCATAATTGAAGTAATCTATGAAAGAGGTACTCAGTGCGTTAACCCACGTCAAAACATCCCACAAAGTCTATTGTTATTTGCTACTAAAATGGCAAAATGCAGTGCTGCTAAAAATGTTCTCTTTGTTGATGAGCTTTGCTTTGTGGGGTTTGCATTCTGGAATGAACATCCATAAGCATTTGAAAAATAAAAGGCAGCATTAAAATGCTTTTATTGAAACAATGAGCCAACTCAAACTTTGCTGCTGTAATGTTATTAAGTGGCTCTTGAACGTGGTAGTTAGGTGTGCAGTTCCCGTGATGCAACTAAAGTTAATAATGCTATTCACTTTAGCAAACCCAATCTTCAGTGCTACAGTACAAAAAGGAAATAATGTGGTGTTGCAGCTGTGTAGTTCTGCTGCAACTTGATCGCTTTTTTAAACCCTGTTTTCTTCCATCGGTGTCAATGGGAAATGTGGCTTTCTCCAATTGCTGTTGTTCACATGACTGTTCTGAAATGCTCTCTAATCTTTACATGACACCCAGAGTGCTTGCTGAAATTTAAAAATAAAACATCTCCAAAAGTAGAACACAAAGGAAAGAAAGATGCTTCATTATGATGGAGAAAATTAAACGTCCATTTCCATTGCTTGGACATATGGACTGTAATTGGGGACTTTTAAGCAGAGATTTCAGCTGTATCTTAACACACAGCAGTTAGTGTGGCTGAAAAGCCTGACAAATGGAAAATAGCACTGCTTCTCACAAATCCAAGGTCACCAGCAATTGATAGTTTGAATACATTTTACATATATTTTCTAGCTTCTGAGTAAGAAGTTTGTGAGTGTGTGGGGGTAAAATGTAAGTGATAGAGGAAGCAGCAAAAGGGACACTTTGATTATATACGTTTTCTGCATTAGGAGAATAAGTCACAGGTAAACACAAGTCTCCAGATGGTTAAAAAAGCAAGAGAGACAATCATTGTCTCCTCTTCACACTATAAACAACCCTTGGACAGGTGGACTCTGATTCCCCCTTCTCAAGGCTGGTCGGTGTGTGATTTATCTGTTGACCAGTTTGCTCCACAGATTTTGGAGCAATGTGTTTTAAAATTTAGTCCCAACAGTGCAAGACTAATTCTCACTGGCACCAGTTTCTTCAAGTCTGACCCTGTATTACAAAGTAAATTGATACTGCTGGTGCATACAGAAGCACCAGGGATATTTCTTCATGTTCACACAATGATGAGCACTTATGACGTTGACATCCACAAAGTTGAAAAAATGTTCATTGTAAACACTAGTGGGGGCTGCTTGAAAAAACATGCCAGGACCTGGAGATAGGCAGATAGTTCAGTATTGTATGAATAGTCAGCAGGCACCTGAACAGCAAGAACTGAATCAACACCTTTGTAGGACCAGATGGAACACTATTTGGTTCCTTACATTATGGTATCCCTGCCAGACTAGAAGACACATCACAACCTGATGGACATGTGAAGCACGAGGACAGCAGCACACCACAAAGAGACTGAGATGAACAGTTAACATTGTACTAAAATGGTCATGGTATTGCAGAGAGTCAAGGACTTTGGAACTGTGTGAATCTCTAGTTCAAACCCCAGGATCCAATAACATGGTTGTAGAGCTGATCTTCATGTGAAGAGGCTAACAAGCCAGTGCACATGTGGAGAGCCATTTTACAGTAGTGATATATAAAGCTTCCTGATAAATGTTACTAGCTCTTATCAAAACACTTTGAGCTGCCTTCAAAACAAAGTCTTCAAACTCTGGTTTTACCAGAGTTTCTGGTGATTCCTAGCACTACCCTACATCACTCCTGAGTTTTCCCTGGAAGTGATATAATGACACAGACAACACCAGCATTGTTCAAATTTTTCTGTGACTTGATAGCACTTTCCACCACCATCAATCATATATTCTATAGTATGGTTTGGAAAAAGTGCCATAAGTCCAAAGTGCCAAAGCAGGACTACAACTGAACATCAAGAAAACAAAAGTAATGACTACAGGAGAATTACACAACTTTAAGGTTGACAATGAGGAAATTGAAATTGTTCAAGACTTTCTATTCCTTGGCTCCACCATCAACCAAAAGGGAGACTGCAGCCAGGAAATCAGAAGGAGATTGAGGGATCCAGAAGGGATCCAAAAAGCTATTCTAGTAGGTGGTGAATGTACTCCTTTGATTGACATTAGAACCAAACAGAAGTGGAGATCCATCAGTTGGCATGGACCTTAACTTCTTGGAAGACAACGTTTCTGGTATCAGGATTTCTTGTGTTAATTTATAGCAAACATCCTTCTGTTCCAGATGCAATTTTATTGTGCAGATTTTGTGGGAATTATTTACTAAAATTCAATAGCCTTATGGTCAAAAAGGGTTTGATTTTATTGGCCAAAGTCTTTTGTTCATATGTGTGGTATTTACTGAAAAGTATGAAAAGCACTCAATAAACATGACATTTTTAAAAGTTTGTAGATCACTCATTTTCAAAAAGTAGTGATCTCACAGGAGACAACTAAACTGTGTAAAGAGGGTTAGTTATTTTATGCATGCTCATTACTTTGGAAAGTGTTAAAAATTTTACTAATATTTTTACTTAATATTTACTAAGATACCAAATTATGGATAAGTATCTAAAAAGTATAGTTAACTTAATGCAACTGTGGGTAGTTTGTGAAGAATCACATAGCAATAGAAGATTAGGTGACCAAATGGCTGATGAAATTAAATAAAATATCATAAACACTTCTGTGCCAATCAACACTGTATTTAAATAGACCCCCATAAACCTCTGATCATTCCATAGGATAGGAATTTGTTTAGAAATCAGACCTATAAGAGAACACTGAAACTACAGACTGATATGAGAGTATTAGATAATGGGCTAGAAAGACCATTCACCAGTCTCATTTTTTAAGATAAATGTGTGAAAACTGTGGAACTCTTTGAGCCCATTCTTGAAGGGGGGCGACACACCTTAGGAGCTGGTGTGACTCCATGCCAGCGTAGGTACCACCTTATCATGGAATAATGTGTCACCTATACCATTGAGGGGGCAAACATGCTGACATCTGGGACCTGCGGAGCTCCACCGGTCCCCACCACCAGCGCAACCACGCCAGCAGGGATTTCCCAGAAGGGAAAGCCCACTCTGGCATGGGGGGGTCATTCCCGGGGCATTCCAAGGGGCAGAGCTGACATTAATCAGCTTCCTGACTCCTTTCACCCAGAGAAAAACCCCTCAAGCAGTGGCGTTGCTACGCTACCTTTTTGGTGGCATATTCCCATTGCTTTCTATGGGGGCATTTCCCCCTTTTTCATTTTAAAAATACTTTTATTTTTTCTTGCAGCAGCCAGGAAGCCTCTGTGGAGTTGCCATGGCTGTGCTGCTCCCAGCTGCTGCCTAACTGCCCCCTCTTCAGGAATGGGCTGCCCATCTCCTAAGACACAAGGATAGTATTTTTTTTTAACAAAATCATACAATTGCATGGAAGTTCAGTGGGAAAGTCTTTGCCCTGTCAACACTTAATTTTGGAATTTGGCATTTTGTACTGTCATAAATTTCTCAAGCTTGATTAATACTTCATTATTAAAGCACAAACTACCAATTGTTACCCAAACTGGACCCAGAGAAGGGAAAATTAGCTTTAAAAAGGTTTCCAGAGAGGAATAACAAAAGAAAGTCATTGCAATTGTAAACACAAACAAATAACTTTATTGTATACAAAATAAAATAAAAAAGAAGTAAAAATGTAAAGTACCTGCACTAATCACCTGAGAACCCTGGAAATAAATTCTAAAGCCATGGGGCCACATTAGACTGCACCTGAAAATACTGTCTGAGGGGCCTCTGCTGTATCCAAAAAGAAACCCCATTAAATTCCACTAAAAATGCTAACCAAATATGTTCATCCACCTTCACTGAACCAAAAATCTTAATCATATAGTGGGCCTTCTTCGTACTCTTAATAAGTACCTCCTTCCCACTGTCCCGGGCCGCTGACAGCTGAGGAATGGGGTGTAAGTCTCCCTGTCTGTAAGAACAGAGAAGGATGGAGGTAAAATTCCCCACTACCACCATCACCCTAGTTTTATCAGAGGTATATTAGGTTGTAAGAGTATGTGTTTCCCATTGGTCAAAGTTCTGTTGATTCTATACTGTTTTTGATCAGATGTAAAATGAATATATGTTGTATCATACATTTCATCATACCTGCACCTGATGTCAGTACAATTCTCTATCTCACCTGGCAGAATGAAACTGCTCACTAAACTACCGGTACCTCAGGGTAACTCAAAGTAATTAAATGATGTGGAATCAATTTGGACTGGTGGTAAGTAGTAAGGGGAGGATATACATGGACCAATGAGTGAATGTTTGTTGAGGGCCAGCAGATGACATAAGGAGCCAGAACATATTGAGAAAAAGACATGCATAAATTTGGAGGGAGATGTTTGATGGAATGAAAACAGCTTACTGAAAATCCACAAGTACTATTGAAGTGGTAGTAACCTGTAGCCTTCGTTTGCACTCTAAGCTCTGTGTTACCGTTATGCCTGCAGGAGACTGTGTACAATTGTTGCTCCTTGGAGAAAGGGTTGGCTGTCATTCAGTAAGCTTTTGAAGCTTTTACTATGTGGTTCCATTTGCCCTCCTATATTTCCATTTAGAGTGTGACCATTTCAGCACTTTAAACAAATTCATATCTTCTGGTCATTTTTTTCTGAGGATATATGAGAAATTATTATTGAACTGGGTTGAGGGCAAATGCCTCAAAAGGAAAAGTATTTCAGATACTGTGTTCGTAAAAGGTATATATAATAGATTGATGAATACAGGGTTATAAAATGGCCCTACTAGGCTTCCAGACAAACAGCTTTTCAGAATTTCAGGTTGCCACAATCTGACAGTAGACTATAAAGACTGCTACTATCAAACATCGTGGTGCTAGTTTTATGAACCATTTATTGCATCTCTGGAAACAGACACATTTCTCATGCAATCACATAATGTACATTTATCTTCTGAACCTGGGCAAGCTTGGATTTTGTACCGAGCAGTGCAGCCATACTGATTAGACCTCTTAAAAAGGAATGAATAACAATAAACCCATATTTGTTGCCTGACATCTTGCTTTTGGACTGTGGGGGCAAAATATGTTCCATTTGCCTTATTCAGTTCCTTCTGTTCACTTGCATCTTTGTCTACATTTTGTAATGCAGACATGCACAATGCTGAAAAGTTGGAAATGCAGTGGGCTTGCATTCCCACACATATGACTGCATCAAGATTTTGTTTGTGCAAAGTAGTATTCATGTTCTCATGAGGTCTGAGCATAAGGTTATAAAAAGTTGCATAAATATTTTTCTTGATATTACCATACAAACAATCACATTAAGATGTTTTAAAGTGTTGTATCATTGGGGCTCAATAAGATCAAATGGGGGAAAACATGCAAATGAGCTGAACAAATGGAACTCCACAGTAAACAGCATGATTTTCAATATTTAGAAATGAAGAACAGAACCAAGGAGGGTTCCTAATTCATATGTTCCACTGTCAAAACATGACTTGGAATTCAGAAAACCAAAATCTGCCAAAAAAAAAAATCAGATGAAGAGAATTTTGGAAGCATTCAAATTTCATGATTAATTGAATTGTATTATTTGACTACTTATGCCCAGACTGCACGACATGTGGAACAACAAGCCAACCTGAGCCCCTAAGCAATATATGACAGCCCACGCCCTCAAAAGGCAGAAGAGTCAAGCTCAAGAAGTAGCTGATGGGCTGTGTTTTGTAGAACTCAAAGTATGCCGTTCCTGTATGTGGATCCTGTGATTAATGGATTCTTCAGCATGAAGCCATTCCCCTAAATGAGGCATGCAGTCAGACATACCTTATAAATTCTTGCCTGAAAGATCACACCTGTGCACATCTCTGTTTTGGAACTCCAACTGCTGAAGTTCTGGATGTTTCTCACATAAAGGTAATAAAATGTATTATTAAAATATATGGATCCTTATTTTAAGCTTCTCCAAATGGGGATTAGGATGATAACACAGAACTCACTAGCATTTGTGGCTTAATTTGGATTTGGTACTTCAGTGGCAGGAGATAAAAAGCTGTTGCAGCTATCAACCTACCTCTTTAGCATGGTGATTAACATTTCCTGAGCCAATTTTCATTAATGACATTTCATTTCATAAGTGTAAATATGCATTCTGAATGTCTAGCTAAAATGCAATAACATGCAAAAGTAAATGCAATTTGAACTCCACAATAAATGGGGTAGCATTTAGGATAAATGTATTTTAAAGGAGTTTACATATATAGCTATGAATATAGCTTGGTGTAATAAGTCACAGACAAATCATTCCCCCCCCCCTTTTTTTTTGTCCAGGGAAAAGAAGAATGACAGTCCAGGCACACTGTAACTAATGAAAGGTTTAGATCTTTGGACCATTACTATATCCAATAATAAACTGGCCCCTTTGTGTGAATGATGAAAATAACTAAACCGGGGCCCCTACAGCCAAGGTAGAGTTCTTTACCTATTCAGTCAGTGGACTTAACAAATATGCCAAAAGAGGGAGTGGGATGAGGGACAGATAGTGGAGATGTTTCTACAAACCTGGTGAATCCCCCTGATTGTATAAAATCACCAAAGTTAAAAAAGGAGAATAACCCCCTCAAAAATAGAGAAGTGATATGTGCATAGGTGTACACATGGCAACTTCAAAGGAACATAAGGCCCAACAAAAACTCACAAGCCTAGGGTTACCATTATGGGATTGCCTAGTACCAGGCACTTGAGAAAGCTGCAGCAGAAGTGGGGAAGAGGGAGAAACAGCAATGACAGCAAAGAGGGACGAAGAAATGGGAGTATAGTGGGAGTGGGAGGGTAGAATTTCCTTTCCTCTAGAAGTTGTCCTGGGTCCTGAGCCTCTTCAACTACAGCAG
Source organism: Euleptes europaea (assembly GCF_029931775.1). Taxonomy (NCBI): domain Eukaryota; kingdom Metazoa; phylum Chordata; class Lepidosauria; order Squamata; family Sphaerodactylidae; genus Euleptes; species Euleptes europaea. The sequence goes on from NC_079313.1 coordinate 60,018,563, forward strand.
AGCTAAATAAAATCAATAAAATATGAAGGGCAAACAGATAGTGGGCTGCTTTGAATGCCCTCCTAAATGATTTGGCCTTATAAAGGGCAAAAGTGTGGATGCCCTCCTGACATTCTCAGGGAGGTCATTGTACTCGTCCTTATTCACTGTTGACATTTACAACAACAACAACAACAAAAAAGGCCACCTCCTTCACATTACCCTGTATTACAAGAAAAGGGAAGGAGGGAGCAAGCCACTGAATATATTATTTGCTTTCCCTCTATCTCTGGTACCCCTTATGTGTCTTATTGGTTGGTCACCTTCCTTAAATCTCTTAACATTCTCCCTCCCTCGATGTTACCATATGCCCTAAATATTTTGAAGTGCCTTTTGCAATAGACTCAGTTGTCCCGAGTTTTAGCCTTGTGGTCACTGAAGCCGGTAATTCAATTCTAGAATATTTCAGTACCTGTTCTCAGAGCCTATGATACTATAAAACAGACAGAATTGTAATGCTTCTCTGGCATGAACGATTTGATTTCTCAGATATTAGTCCAGTGAGAAATGCAGTCACTTACAAGGGAAAGGCACAAGATTTGTAGGAGTGGGTCACGAGTGGTTAAAAATGCTGATAGTGGTGTAGTGTCATAATCAAAGCCTAATCGTCTCATTAATTAAGAGCAATATCGTGGTACATATTGGGTCCTGGAATGATTATTACTCAAATGCCTTCTAAAATGTGTGAATTTATCTTCTGGCATAGTTTGCAGGCAGGCAAAGCATTTGGTGGAGGTTAAAAAGTTCAATTGCTGCTTTAAAGTGTGCTTGAACTTTAGGCATGAATAATCATTGATCTGCTCTTCAGCTAACCAATTTTCAAATCCCCCTCCCTGTTCCACTGCTCTAATTACTTCCAACCAACATAGGAATAAAAAGCTCTTCGTTGTCTTCAGCATGTGGTGATGTAATACTCTATATAATCGTGTCTCTAACAATGAAGTAAGGCTTGGTGCAATTTCAAAGACTATAACACTGGAAAGAACAACATTTTGTTCTGCAAAATATACAGCAGCTGAACACTGACATATCCATGACCTATGCTTTCTACTACCCTCAGGTTTTTGCATTGGGAATCTCTTGTAACTAATAACTACAGTTATGGTACACTGTTGTGTTTTGGGGAGGGGATAGACCAACTTCTTTGCGGGATTTGTTGAGCCACAGCTACATTATACTGAGATGAGAAAAACATCTAAGCATCTCAAACAGGTGTGTGTGTGTGGGGGTGAGAATCAGCCTACAGATATCACACCCTGGCCACCTCTGAAGGTTTCTTGCCTTGAAAACTCTATGGGTTTGGCATAAGTCAGCTGTGACTTGATAGCATAAAGATAAGTAATTGGGGTATCATTTTTTGGGGGGAAAGACAGGCAATCTGTTTTTAAATTACCTAGGAGGTTGATAATCATGTGTATAAGTCCACCATTCATGTGTAAAGTGGACCAATGTTATTACAATGAAATAGATGGCTGATGGGAGACAAAGTCTGCACCCTTTCACTCCTTACCTCACTGAGCTCCAATGCCTGGAACATTTTTTTAAAGATGGCCACTTTGGTATAGTGGTTACAGAGCAGCATTTTGACTAGAGACATGGGTTCAAATCCATTCTCAGCTATAAACTTCATTTCTATGCACATTTCTAGTAATGGCCATGATCATCAGGAGAGAGCAGTTAAAGACTCATTGGTCATTTATGCAGGGGAAATTTGCATATGGTTTGCTGCACAGTTTTCTGCTATGAATTCTCAAGCATCATATGCATGAGAGCTCCCCCCTCCCCACAATTCCAGGAGTACCTTGTGATTAATTAGGCATCCCTAGTGATTCACGGAGCTTCTGAGTCCCTCCCCCTGAAAACGCAGCCTCATTGCACTTTACGTAGAGGGGGCAGGTCAGCTCCTAAAGGGACTGCATGTGCTTTTGCTCCCCAACTTTCTTCTGCCATCTAACCTTTGCAGCCTCTCTTTAGTGTCTTCTTGCACATTTCATGGTGGTTTAACCCCCTCTTTTGTGCTTTGCTTTGAGGAAGGGGTTGGATGGGAGAGACAGACACATGGGAGGGAGAAGCCAAAATGGGCATGGGGAGAGAAACCCGAAGTTAAGAGATATGCATGGAAATGGGGGGTATTTGTGTCACCTTGAAGCGGTATTTAAATTCATTCTAAAACAGGATCCTAGAACTGCGGGGGAAGAACGAGGCCACAGCAAAGTCACTTCTGAAGGTCGGTAAAATCATGAATAATGCAAAGGAAGCCTCAAAGCAGTTCAGCAGGGACTGCGAAGTAAATACCCCTGCATAAATGGCCATTGCATACACTTAGAAGAAGAAAAAGAAGAGTTGATTTTTATACGCCGATTTTTTCTACCTTTTTAAAGGAGAATCAAACTGGCTTACAATTTCCTTCCCAACTGAGAGAGTTCGAAGAGAACTGTGAAAAGCTCAAGGTCACCCAGTTGGCTTCATGTGTTGGAGTGGGGAAGCCAACCCGGTTCTCCAGATTAGAGTCCACCACTCTTAACCACTATGCCATGTATCACTTACCAACAACTTTAATTAGTTGAATGCCTCAGAAATGCTGGATTACTCAGTTTCAGCTCACTAGTTTTCATAAGCAGTGAAACATTTGAAAATGTCGAATTTCAAAATGTGAAGAAGCTGCTGAAGGATTCCAAAGTACTAGCAATTAGTTCCATGTGTCCAAAGGGGAAATCATATGAAAATCATCTTTGAACCTAAATGTAATTTCAAAAGCAATTTGCAATATGACTTTGTGATCTGCTGTTGTTAATTCAATTGAACATGCCAAAGCTCTCTGATCTAAAGAAGTTATTTGGATCTCGGCAATCAGGGACAGATCTGCTTGGCCTATCTATGTGAGAAAATGTAAGGATAATTTTGAATTTCTTGTCTCTATTGGTTTGACCTGATAATCTCCCTTCTGTAAATCTAAACTATGATTCCCTGTTAAAGCATTTTCTGTTTCTCTGCACTGAATTTTCCTATAAACATTGCATTTTTGTTATTTTTGTGTCAGGAAATTAGCATTATACATTATTTCTGTATGGTATGTCTACGTGGTATGCAAAATCTGACTGTATTGTTTTTATATTCTGTACTCTGCCTTCTGTCTATTGCATATTTCATAGGATGTGTTATTGTCAGCTAGGGCTTCTGTCTCCCGCCCGGCATCTGCACCACAATGGAGACCCGCCCGGGATAATCGCTAGTATGATACCAGGTCCCACTGAACAATGCCGGGGAGACCTGGAGATCGTCTAGCTAATTCACGCGTTAATTCCTTGTATGTGTTTTCAATGAGTAGTAACCGGCAGTTACCTTCTGTATTGTTTCCTTGTATCTGAACTATAAAGACAACTCTGCCACACCTCGTCCTTTTGTGTTATACCCTGAACATAATCAATCCTATTGTATGTACCCTATAAATGTACTGGTGTTTCCCCATGTCTGTATTCTAGCCTTATGTTTCTATGGACTTACTGAACTCGCTGGCTTTCTTAATAAAACTTTCAAACTCGCGACTATGTCTGGAATGAAGTTCTTTATGAAAGAAACGCAACGAGGTACTGCAGTCTGACAGTTATACTGTCTGAATCCACTGTTTTTAATATTCTGTAATCCACCTGAAATCCACCTCAGTGATAAAGGCAAGGTTTAAATAAACAAATAAATAATAATAATAAACAAACAAATAATAGCATATATTAGGGGTGTGTGTCAATAAAAAATATAATACGTTCATATCCAGGGATCAGGGGAATTCCCCCCCCCCCAATAATCGCTTATGTTTGTGTAGGACATTGTCAGTTTAGGATTCAAATCTGTGGGGGTTTTTAGACCATTACTTTTAATGGAGAATCTATTGGAGGGTCTGGAGTAGGGGTGCTTTCACACATGCTGAATAATGCAATCCACTTCCAATGCACTTTAATGATTGCTTGCAAGAGGATTTTGCCATTTCACACAGTAAAATCCAGCTGCAAAGTGCATTGAAAGTGCATTATTCAGCATGTGTGAAAGTGCCCCACCAGTTGTACCAAATTTGCACAGAACACAGTCCTCCCTCAAATCTAAAGACTGCCCAAGTTTCAAGCAAATTGGACCAAGGGGCTTGATTTTACAGACCTCTGAGGTAAGTCTCTCTTGGAGCAGGTCCAATTCTCGCCACTTAATTTTCTTACAGTGACTGTCTTTTTAAATCTTTCCACTGAACACTCTGTGTTTGCCATCCCTCATTGCTATGGTCAAGTCACAGGTGTGGTCTGTTCTTTATTTCCTTTCACAAAGTGCAGATGAAGGGAGTTTTTAGGGAGGGGAGGTGATGGAGTAGCTATTTTTGAACCAAAATGACACAAAAAATTGCAGTGAAGCACTGTTGCCTATCCACTAAAGAACACTCATGTTCAAAAGAATTGAACCAAGGGATTCAATTCTATGGGCCCCTGAACAAAATTGCCTCCAGCTATCCTACTTGCAAAGGGAAAAGGTGCTCCACCCCTACAAAGACAGGAGGGAAGAATAACAAGACCCTAAACTTTGCCATTTGCTATGGGGGACTTGGGGGGGGAGCAGCTGGAATGGCTGTTTCTAAGCCAAATGACATCACAATTTTTTGGGGGAGGGGGGTTGTAATTCTCAAGAATCCCAGATTTATATTTCTATCCAGGAAATCACTATAACAACCCAAACCAGTGATTTCTGTGTATATCTTCCGCTGGGAAATTCCATTATACACACACAAAGTGTGCATAACACAAGTTAGTCTACAAGACCATCAATGAAAAGTGGAGAACCAAAACAATTGACAAAATATAAACACCTATGAAAAGGGAAAAAAATAGGAAACTTGTGTTCTTTCCAAGAAGATAGTAGTGCTTTTCAAGAAGATAGTCAGAGCATTCCTGACTTTTAAGGGCGAAAGCCCTTAGGAGGCCAGGAAAATGCTGCTCCGGTGTTGGGGGCCCAGTGCTGGTGTGGAGGCCCGGATGCCAGTCTCTGGGATGCTGTGGCAGCAACGCCACTCCAGAACGCTGGCAGGGCCTCCTGCCGGTGTCCCTCCCAGATAAAGGCCCGCGCCGGTGTTCTGGGGGGTGTTCCAGTGTCCTGGGAGGCTTCTGGGGCATTCTGGGGGGAGGAGCTGCCATTAGGCAGCCTCCTGTCCCGTTTCTCCTAGTAACGTCATCACCGAGAATGGCGTTGCTGCACCTGCTTTTTAGCAGGCGCAGCCTCACTGTTCTCTATGAGGCGAAAAGCCCCATTTAAAATTTAAAAAGCCTTTAAAAGGCTTTTTTCAAGTTTTCAGCACTGGGGAAATGGGTTAGGAGGTGACACTGCAGTGCCTTATCCCTGCTGTCCCCGAATGCCGAAATCTCAGGAATGCACTGTAAAACTGTTAAGGAGAAGCTGATCATCTTTGAAACTGAATAGTTTGCCCCTTTGGATAAAAATTGATCTGTTGGATGATCAAAGATGCCCACAATGTATCAAATACAGCATCTGTGATAAACAAGTATAAGCAATATCTGCACATTTTTTTTCCTTTTTATCCTCCAAATTTTGTTACACCATGCAAGTTCATTTTCAGGGAGTTGCTGCCAAATGTGAAAAGCTTGTAACACCGAATGTTCAGGGGTAATTAGATCAAGATTCTAGCAATTTGCTGTAAGCTTTGAACTCAAATCATCCTTCATGTGCCTCTGCTAGATGTGTCTTTAAATTAGATTATAATGAGTTTGGCAGCACTATTAATAACACAGCAAGTCATGGGAGAATATAGTTTTATTTCCTCCATATAAAATGCACTATCGTACAGCTTTTTTGCTTATTGAAAGAAGTGGTGATTGTCCAAGCTTCACATCTTTTAATTATGAAAGACAACCATTAGGACATTCTGGATCCAGGAAATGTAATGCCCAGGGCCTCCTATTCAGGTTTAAATAGAATGGGTAGAATGAATCATTTTAGAATGGTATCTTTATTTTAAATATCAATTGAGGTCTTTCTGTATCTTTTGAGATAGTTTTGTTTCAACAGTGTGATTCCTTGTCTCAATAAACTCAGACTTAAATACTCGGTCTTCTCCAAATTATGCAGCCTCTCTTCATTTCTGAGTCAATGTTGAAAGATTACAATGATTGATTAAACAGGGGGCAGTGGCACACGGCTGTCTGCCTTGTGTCAACCTTGAATGGAACTTATGAGTTAGTTAAGTATATCTATAAAAAGAGATGAACTAGCATGTGCTAAGCTTTGCATGGCAAGCTTATCTGCCTCACATCAATTAAAGAATGGCAATGTCTTTGTATTTTGGGGGGAGGGGGTTCCAGCAATATGCAAGCAGAATATAAGGACTGACTGAGTGCAGTAATGTTTACAATAAAATGCAGTAATGTTTACAGCTCTTGGAGAGTTGTAAAATAGATGAGGCAATTCCTTTTCTTTATTGTAGCAAAGTCTGCTGGTGGAAGAGCTTACAAGCTTTTGAGCTACATAGAATTCATCAAGCAGAATGAGAATGTAGCTAATTTCAAGATAATGCTTAATGTTCTCACTTCAAATATGAAGCTAGCCAGCTCCAATAAAAATCCGCATTCATTTACATGTTGCTTTATTGAGAAGCAGGGCGTTCAGAAGTAGATTTTCAAGTGACAGTGAAGAGGAAATCACAACTTCTTCTGCTCCCCTGCTACAGCTGAAGTGATCGTCAAATAGGAAGAACTAACTGACTGCAGCAGGCTTTCTTTTGTAAGCAATTTGCTTTATTTTGGTTTTAATTTCATTTTTTTCAACAACAAAATAAACAGTAAGAGGACCCTGGTATTCAAAGATGAAAGTCAAATAGAAGAACTACTGAGCGAATCATTCAGCTACAGAATTCTTGCTGAACATTATTAAAAGTTATAATATACTCATTAAATTTTTAATTGCATAGCTGTTAACTAATTTGTTTTTCTAATTAGCATAACTATCAAACCTGTTGATGATGAAAGTACTTCTTTGTTGTTTTGCTAAAAGCAATGCTTTAAAATACTTGACAAATATTTTACTATATTTGGCTGGTCAATGAACCAAAAGATTTGTAATTTAATTAGTTACTATTAGTTGTTTTAATTCTTTACCACATACACATAGGGATAGGGTGGGATATAAATCTAATTAATAATAATTAATTATGTGTTGAGTATAATTGTTATATAAATTAGTATATGTTATAGAGATTGAATTCTTGTAATAAATTATATATCAAAATAAGTAGTATTGTTTAAATTTCTTAATAATACCAATTAAAATCCAAATGATGTATGTTTTTAAATTTTGGTGTTCTAATTGATTTGCTTTTATGCAATTATTGTTTTCTTGTCAAACAAAATGTATGGAAAATGCTAATCATTATAGGAGAAAAATATAGCCAAACACTGATATGAAGATATTGTCGAAGGCTTTCACGGTCAGAGTTCATTGGTTCTTGTAGGTTATCCGGGCTGTGTGACTGTGGTCTTGGTATTTTCTTTTCTGACGTTTCGCCAGCAGCTGTGGCAGGCACCCACTAAGAGAATACAACAGATGCTACGATCAGCAAAAGACAAAAGAGACCCTCTCTCCTCTGCAGGAGTATATCGTATACCCTGCAGTTGTGGACAAGTTTACATCGGGACCACAAAACACAGCATACAAACAAGGATAAAAGAACATGAAAGATACTGCAGACTTGGCCAACCTGAGAAATCAGCAGTGGCTGAACATGGACTGACACAAACAAGACACAGGGTCTTATTCCAAGACGCTGAAAGACTGGACAATTCTACCAACTATTTTGCCAGATTACACAGAGAAGCCATTGAAAATCATAAACATCAGCACTAACAGAAAAGAAGAGAGTTTACGAATGAATAAGGCTTGGCTTCCTGTCCTGAAAACCTCCAGACTAACAAAGACTACAGTCCACAATAGCCATGCAGATTAGCCTTGGATTTCATACATTAACAGATCACTTCAGGATACAATGGTTCCATATTAACATACTACACCCTCATTAGCACATTATCTTGATACTTACAGGACAATGATTAGCACATTACCTTTGATAATTTTTGCAGGACAATGATTCAGCTCAAACCCAACCCCTTTCTGACTATATATTACTCTTCCTACACACTTGACACTGAGAGACACTGTCCTTCAGTGTTACTCCTCTGAAGATGCCGGCCACAGCTGCTGGCGAAACGTCAGGAAAGAAAATACCATGACCACGGTCACACAGCCCGGATAACCTACAAGAACCACTGATATGAAGGATTAACTGTGGTGTTTCCAGGCCCCAAGTCCCTATAAAATAATATTGCAAGTGCAGAAAGCTATGGTGTTGGTAAGCAAAGTGAGCAGAGGCTAGCCCTAGTGAATAAATAAAAAATGCTAGCAGCCAGTGGTTTGCCCTAGCTGCAATTCATTCTTGACATTTAAGTAAATAACTTGATGATGCAGGTCAACCATTTAATTAATACAACCTAGTTTAACCCATATGCAGTTCCATTCTAAGCAGAGTTACATCCTTCTAAGTTAATTGAAGTTGAAGGACTTAGAAGGGTATACATTTGCTTTAGATTCCACTGATAGTGTGTCTTCTGGGGGTGGGTGGGTAAGTGCTGGTACAACTTCTCTGCTGGGTCCCAGACAAGGAAAAGGAGGAAGAAGAAAAGGAGGAGGAGGAACAGAAAAAGAAGAAGAAGAGTTGGGTTTTTTTTGTATATATGGTTTTTAAAAAGGGATACAGAAGGTAAAGAAGGGAATAAGGGGAAAAGATTAAATCTATTTCTACTTCGGAGCATTGCACAGTCTAAACTATTGTCAGATCTAAATAACATCAGTTATCATAATCATATGAACATTATTATAAACATTCATTGAATAATCTCTAAAGTAAATCTCTAAACTCATTATTTTTGTTGAATATTCATGGCACATGAATAATGATCATAAGGAGTTGGTTTTATATGCCGACTTTTTCTCCCACTTAAGGAAGAATCAAACTGGTTTACAATCTCCTTCCCTTCCCCTCCCCACAACAGACACCCTGTGAGGTAGGTGGGGCTGAGAGAGCTGTGACTAGCCCAAGGTCACCCAGCTGGCTTCATGTGGAGGAGTGGGGAAACAAATCCAGTCCACCAGATTAGCCTCTGCCGCTCATTTGCCACAGGAACACCCGTTCTCGCTGCAGCATTGCTACATCACCAAAATAGCTGGTGGGAAGCCCATTCCTAAGGAGGGGGTATAACAACAGCAGCCAGGAGTGGTGCAGCCATGCTGCCTCCTGTGAGGCTTCCCGGCCTCAAAACAGACAAACAAACGTGGCAAACGATACAAACCCTGAACATCAGCCCATGGAATCCACCAAGGCTGTGCCACCCAAAAAAGGTAGCGTAGCAATGCTGCAGTGTGAGGGGGTGTTCCTGGGGCAAAAGGGGTTAGAAAGCTATCTAATGGCAGTTCTGCCCCCAGGAACGCCCTGGGAACACCTCCTAGGAAGCTGGCATAGGGAGCTGCACTGTTGGAATGCCACCAGGACACGGCAGTGGCGTCAGAGCATCTCGTTGCCATCAGCGTCCAAGGGGACCAGCGTTAAGTCGTCCTCTGCTGGTGACCATGCCAGTTTGCATGGCACAAGTGGCACAGACGCCGGTATTTCCTGTCAACTCTTGCCACTTTTAATGCAATGTTTCCCTATTGTTTCTGTTCACACATGGTGTCAATTATCAAGTGATGAGAAATCAAGTGATGAAGGTGTATCAAGTGCTGTGCAAGTATGTCTGAACCATCCCTGGGGCTAAGCAGTTAGCTTCCCACTCCTTCCCGCAATAGACAAGTCTTGTTATTTTTCTTTTTGAGATAATGCCAAAAAAAATTACAAATATGTCTCCATTAGCCTTATTGACTGCTAATGAAACAGCTTCTGAGAGATCCTCTGTTCTGGGGATATCCAGCTGACCTCAACCCATCCTTTTAGAGGCATGCAGAGCAAAACACCTGAATGGTGTGAGTAGTTTAGAAGTGCAGAGCATTAAGACGAAGCTGTGTTTAAATGGCCGAACTCTAAGTTTGCTGAAAAGCACAGCTGAGCAATTATTTTTAAGGAGTATTTGTTTTTAACTTCACTAAAAATGTTTCTTAAAGACACCACTGGGGTCCACCTTTTGGAGCTGTTCATTACACATAGTAACTGTGCTACGCAGCCGAGACTTTGAAATCAAACAGTATGTTGTAAGTGTGCAGGTACAGGTCAGAGTGAGAGTGCCTTAAACATTCAACATCAAAATATTTTAAGCTCAGACCTTCTTCAAGCTGCAAAAAGCTCTTTATCTTGTGCCTGATGGAGTAAAATAGATTTTCCCTTAAATATATTCACTTCCTTTCTTCATTTCAATCTATTGTTGATGCAGTTTCCTTGAGTAGTATTTGTTCTTACTGAGGCCAACCACTCAAGAAGTAAAGTCTTTCAGAGCCATGTTTTCTCCCCCCCCCCCCATAACTATATGATCCTTGGGGAATGGATGCCTCTAGCTAACCTATGTACTTTAAAGTGGATGAATAGTGTACCAGCTCTTCCAAAATACATATTTAAATAAGATTAAACCTCCTGTGAGATTTATTGACACAATAAATTTACTTTTCATAAAATTAGATATTTGTAGACCAATCAATAAGTTACAAAACTGTCAATTATCAAGGAACACTACCTTTGGCTTCAGATATTGATATAATGTTCTTCAGTCTTATTTGGTTAATTACAAAACCACCTGAAGGTTGAGGAGTCATCCTGCCCTGGAGGTGATTGCACTCCCCCTGAAGGAATGGGTTCATAGATTGGTGCTGCTGCTGAAATCCTAGTCCACAACTGGAGGCTCAGGTCTCCTCAATGGAATGTAACACCTATTATCAGCTTGGGCTGATACATCAACTATAGTGGTTCCCACCCCCACCTCCCAAAACATGATATGGCCATGGTGATTGATACATGCTCTGATCACATTTAAGCTAATTACTGTAAAAAGGTAAAGGTAAAGGTCCCCTGTGCAAGCACCGGGTCATTCCTGACCCATGGGGTGACATCACATCCTGGCGTTTTCTAGGCAGACTTTGTTTACGGGGTGGTTTGCCAGTGCCTTCCCCAGTCATCTTCCCTTTACCCCCAGCAAGCTGGGTACTCATTTCACCGATCTCGGAAGGATGGAAGGCTGAGTCAACCTTGAGCCGGCTACCTGAAACTGACTTCCGTCGGGAATGAACTCAGGTCGTGAGCAGAGCTTGGACTGCAGTACTGCAGCTTACCATTCTGTGCCATGGAGCTCCTGTCACTGTAACCCCTCTTATATAATTCTGTCTTGGAAAATTGTTCAGAAATGTAATTTGGTTTAAAATGTGGTAGCCAGGATATTGCTGGTCACTGGACCCAAGGATTGTATCTGCGCGGAAAGGTCTGCACTGACTGCCCATCTGTTTCTGGGCAAAGGTCAAACCACTGGTCCTTATCTTTAAGACCATGAATGTCTTGGGGTCAGGGTACCTGAAGGACTGTCTCATCATGTACTGTCCATTACACCAGTTAAAATCCTCTTCCCAATGCCTGTTCTTTGTGCCCCAGCCTTCAGACCAAGCTGCAGACTAAGAGCTGGGTTTTTTGTTTAGTGGTAGCACCTCACCTTTACAATGCCCTCCCCCTTTGAGGATTGCCTTTACTGTCTTTTAGGTACCAGGCCAAAAACATTTCTTTTTCCCAAGGATTTTAATTGAAGAATTACATCTTTTAAAGTTATTTTAACTTTCCTTGAAGACATAAGTAGCAGCGGTGTACACTTCATCTTCATGAATTCATATTTTAGTCTGATCCTTTCCTACAGATTGGGGAAAGGCCAGAATCTTCCTGTCCATTTAGATAGGAAGGAAATTGCTGGAATCAGCCCATTGCTTATTGTTTTTGAAGTCTTGGTCATTGCTTGAGATCAAATTATCTGTGAGGAGACTTTGGGGTCCTTGGGAGAAATGGCCCTCAGCTGAAATGGCCCTCTGCTGAATTAAAGTCTCCCATTATTACTACATCATTATCTTTACATGCTTCCCTAATTTCATTCTCCATCTCAAGATCACTCTGAGCCATTTGGTCAGGGGGCCGATAGAACGTCCCCAGTACTAAATCACCTTTGGGACCCGGAATTGTCACCCATAAGGATTCTGTGGACGAGTCTGCCCTTTTTATGTTCTCTAGCTTATTAGACACTATGCCTTCCTTGATATACATAGCAACACCCCCTCCAATACTCCCTTCCCTGTCATTTCTATACAGTTTGTAACCAGGGATGACCGTATCCCACTGGTTCTCTCCCCTCCACCAGGTTTCTGTAATGCTCACTATATCTATGTTTTCTCTTAAAACCATGCACTCTAACTCCCCCATTTTTGCTTGGAGCCTTCTAGCATTAGCATAGAAACATCTCCACACTGTTTCTCTCTTTCGACTTGTCTGGCATGTGCCTTTAAGTGCATCTTTAAGTGGCTATCCAGCATTTTTTCCCCATCCCCTTTCATGTCTAAGTAATTCCCATGTGGGCAATCTGGGCAATCTGAAGCAATTTTCCCTTTGTCCGTGTGCACTGAGTTTGCCCGAACCGGATGCTTCTCAGCTCCTGTTGGCTTTCCCCCCAGGTTCAGTTTAAAAGCTGCTCTGCTTTTTTATATTACGCGCCAGCAGTCTGGTTCCATCCTGGTTCAAGTGGAGCCCATCCCTTTTGTATAGGCCCAGCTTTTCCCAAAATTTTGCCCAGTTCCTTACAAATCTAAAGCCCTCTTCCCTGCACCACCGTCTCATTGAGACTCACCAACTGTGCCTGCCTAGCTGGTCCTGCACGTGGAACAGGTAGCATTTCTGAGAAAGCTACCTTGGAGGTCCTGTCTTTTAGTCTCCTGCCTAGCAACCTAAATTTGGATTCCAAGACCTCTGGACTACATTTCCCCACGTCATTGGTGCCAACATGCACCACAACCACTGGCTCCTCCCCAGCACTATCTACCAGACTACCTATATGACGGGTAATGTCTGCAACCCTCGCACCAGGCAGGCAAGTCACCATGCGGTCCATGCACCCGCCAGAAACCCAGCTATCTACATTCCTAAGGATTGAATCCCCCACTACAAGAAGCCCCTCTCCCCTCTGAGGCATATCCTCGGTACAAGAGGATATCTTCATCCACCAAGGAAGAGGTACCTTCTAAGGTACCACATCCCCTTACCTCAGTGAGATGGCCTCCTTCCCCAACAACTTTTCATCAAGGACTTTCAACCAAGATATGGATCCTTTCCTTTCTCCCATCAAAGCTCTATGAGACAATGCTCCTGAGCAGCAGAAAAAGTTATAACTTAATGGATGAAAGGACTGAAAAAAAATGGCTATAGATAAAGTAATTTTGGGGGGACTGAAAATTCAGAATGACAAGATAAAAGGGGGCAATAAAATGAGCTCTGAGAGCTTCATAGAGTGGACACTCAAAAGGAATATGAAAAGAGGTAGCAATCTTACCTAAAGGGCAAGGACAGAGTCAATCAGAATACGGGATATTCATAAATATACCCTGGAGAACCTGAGAAGGATTAGCATTTACCCTAGCCAAACAGAAGGCCCTCACATATCAAGGGATAGTCAAATAATATGCATATGATGGGAGAGTTTTTGGAGGGGAGTTATTAAAATATTGAGAGGAGCAAACACAAAGTGCTCTGAATCTGGTACTTTGATAGTCAAGATTCTTAATAAGTTTCTTAATCAGAGCATAAATCTTGTGTTTCCCATGACTTTTCTTCAAATTTGATGTTATACCATGGGCCAACAACTTTTCATCAAGGAGTTTCAACCAAGAAGACCTAAAAATGTCCAGCCTCAGTACATGCAGGTACCAGCTTAAGCCTTAAATTAAGGGCAGAAAGCCAAGCCCTGGGTTCCAATGACTTTGGGCCAAATTCCACACAAAGAGAAATACCCAATACACAATAGGAGGCTTTCACAAGCTTGTTACAGTATGGCCTTAGAAATCCCAGTACCTATATCTTGTCTTCCCTGGAAAAAGGGCCAAAGCACACTCTTGCCTACCCAATAGTTTGTCAAATCCACGTCTCCATTGAAGCATTTTGATTATTGCTAATTAAAAGGTCAATTACACAGATTTAAGTTTTAAATATTTACCCATTTATAAGCTTCTTCCCCAAATAGCTGCAATCCTGTTGTCAAGAAAAGGTTTCATCTGTGACAGTGCTAATTAAGCATTCACAAACCATCCGCAACTTTCTGCAACTTCCTTTTGCTATCTGCCCATAGACTTACAGTGCATTCCTAAGGAGAGTTACTTCAGTCTAAGCTCATTCATTTCAATGGGTTTACACTGGAGTAACTCTCCTTAGGAATGCACTGTTAGTTAAGAAGCATCTTAACACTCAGAAGTATAAGTTTCAGTATTCTATCACAGCATGCAATCCACATTCAGACAACTGCAAGGAGATATCATAGATAATGCAAGACCATGACTCAGATGCAGAGGTTGTATCATCAGTCCTTGCTGTCCATGATCAGGTTGGGTGTCACTTTTTTGTCAAGCTTTACCACTGCCAGGGCTTGGTCTTTTGCACTGTGGGTCTTATTCCATTTAGGAACATCATACAGAACATAGAAGAATGATTCCTCATTATGTACACTTCTCTATACATCTTTGCTTTTCAAAATAGGAAGATAGATCTTTTGTCTCTTGAAAAAATTATGACTAGATTTTTATGCAAGCAAGAAATTATATTAACTAGAAAGCTGCAGAATTCAGCCCTTTTCAAACTCTAAATTGCTTACTTGAAGGAGAAGGAAAGTAGAACGATGTGAAAAAAAAAGAGAGAGAAAAGGTTCCTAATTTAAGTCTGCCAGGGGGTGGTATCTAATTTTCACTTTGAATAGAATATTGCTCCAGTAATTATCCTACTATTTAAGAACAAGAATAATTAGTGTAGTAACCTCACAGTCTAATAGTACTCCCAGCCAACTGAAGGCATGAACCCTACAATTAGAGTTAGAAAAGAATATGAAACTTTTTTTACACTAAATGATGCTGGATATCACTATGTAACTTGATTATTAATAGGACTGAGACAGGGCTCATGTTTTTTTTTTTTTAATCCCCCACTGAAATGAATCCCACACCTGATTTTCATCATTTCTGAGAGATATCATACAGACAAAAGTCCTGCCCTTAAAACACATTCAAGCATCAAACATTAGGATATCCAAATAACAGGAACTGGTAGTTCTTCAACGATGCTGTTCTGGCTAATGCCGTAAAAATAAATTCATTCATTCATTCAACATCCCTGATGTGTGCTGAGAGACAAACTCTGAAAAGCGACCACAGTCATGCAAGTTCCTCACCTGCCTGGCCAACAACGTCCTTCATGAAGTGGTGGAGGTAGCTACAAGGGGCTCAGCCATACTTGACTTAATATTGGCCAACAGGCAAGAGATGGTAAATGAGGTAACGTTGGTGGGGACTTTAGGGGAAAGTGACCATTTCCTCCTAGAATTCCTTTTGCTGTGGGGAACCAAGGAAGTTTGTGGCCACACGATTTTGGTAGGGCAGATTTTAATAAACTCAGAAGCATGGTGAGAATCAATCAATGGGCAAGACTAGGGCTGTCGATTCGGTTCGGCCCGAACTGAAAAACAGCCGAATTTCCCCTGATTCGGTGGTTTTTAGTTCAGGACGAACCGAACTCAAAAATGGAGGGCAACCGGGGGGGCCGAATTCAGCGAGTTCAGGAGTTCACGAATAAATTCAGCAAATTCGGCCTTCAGTAAGCAGCATAACCATCAGTAAGCAGCATTCTCCTCCCCCGGCCAATCGGTGGCCAAGCTGGGTCTTCTTCTGGCCAATCAGTCAGGATTGAGTACTGGAGGAATCAGCTGATGTGCGGCCCGGCCGGGGAGAGAGAGAGAGAGGGAAATCCTTGTGTGTGTGTGGGGGTGTTTGTGCACATTCACTCCTTTCTGTGGCTGCAGGGAGTGTATTTTTTGAGGTACAGACACAAAACTTTCATCAGAGATTCAGACAAGCCTTCTTAAGAGACCACCCAAGTTTTGTAAACATTGGGTCAGGGGGTCCCGAGATATGGGCTCCCCCTTTTTTCTTTCCATGGCTGCAGGGGGCGCATTTTTGGGGGTACAGACCCCAAACGTTCAGTGGAGCTTCAGATGAGCCTTCTTAAGATACCCCCAAGTTTTGTAAACATTGGGTCAGAGGGTCTCAAGATATGGGCTCCACCCCTTTTCCCTCCCCCCTTTTCCATTTCCGTGGCTGCAGGGGGCACTTTTTTAGGGATACAGCCCCCAAACTTTCAGCATAACTTCAGACAATCCTTCTTAAGATACCACCCAAGTTTTGTAAAGATGGGTTCAGTGGGGGCAGAAATATCGGCTCCCCCTTTTCTCTTTCCGTGGCTGCAGGGGGCGCATTTTTGGGGGTGCAGATCCCAAACTTTGAGCAGAGCTTCAAACAAGGCTTCTTAAGAGACCACCCAAGTTTTGTAAACATTGGGTCAGGGGGTCCCGAGATATGGGCTTTCCCCTTTTCCCTATTGGGATGAATGGATCAGCTGATCCTGTGCATCTCCAGAGCAAAACGTCCCGTGCTTAATTGGAATCATCTTGGATTACAAGTCCTCCCCAGCCCCTCCTGATGGAACAGAAGACAGCCACAGTAAGACCTAGGGCTGTCAAAAAAAAATTCGGTACAGTTCGGATTCGGCCGAATTTAGCCCTTGTGGGTTCGGTACGTGCCGAAGTCCGAACTCTCCCACTTTGGATCCGTTCAATTCGGCGGGAATTCAAAGTTCGGGAAAAAATTTGGCCGAATAAAGCCATTAAAAACACAATCGCGCCTTTCCGCGGCCACGGGGGGGGGGCATTTTTGGGGTTAGAGGTCCCAAACTTTCAGCAGAGCTTCAAAGGACGTTTATTGAAAGACTCCCCAAGTTTTGTAAAGATTGGGTCAGGGGGGGCTGAGATATGGGCCCTGAAAGGGGTCCCCCCCACCCTTAATGTGCATCTCTCAGCAGAGCTTGCTGCCCACGCACAAAGCTCCCAGCCCCGACAACAGCTGAGAAATTTGCAAAACAACTGCAAAACAACACAACCTTGTTAAACAACACTTTTGCAACACACAACTGAAACCTCCCCCCTCAAACCAGAGAGCGAGAGACTCGAGGGGGAACACACACCCCAGGCAGAACCGATGAAAGCCCCCTTTGGCTTCCCCCCCACCCACAGAAACTGCTCCCTCCCCACACACACACAGACTCTGCTTTCCCCCCCCACACACACACACACAGGAGAAAAATTATAGATTAAAGCCCCCAAAGGGGTCTTACTGTGGCTGTCTTCTGTTCCATCAAGAGGGGCTGAAGAGGACTTTAATCCAAGATGATTCCAATTAGGCATGGAACGTTTTGCTCTGGAGATGCACAGGATCGGCTGATCCATTCATCCCAATAGGGAAAAGGGGAAAGGGGAAAGCCCATATCTCGGGACCCCCTGACCCAATGTTCACAAAACTTGGGGGGTATCTTAAGAACACTGGTCTGAAACTCTGCTCAAAGTTTGGGATCTGCACCCCCAAAAATGCGCCCCCTGCAGCCATGGAAAGAGAAAAGGGGGGAGGCGATATTTCTGCCCCCACTGAACCCATCTTTACAAAACTTGGGTAGTATCTTAAGAATAATTGACTGAAGCTATGCTAAACGTTTGGGGGCTATATCCCCAAAAAAGCGCCCCCTGCAGCCACATAAATGGAAAAGGGGGGGAGGGAAAAGGGGGAGAGCCCATATCTCGAGACCCCCTGACCCAATGTTTACAAAACTTGGGGGGTATCTTAAGAACACTGGTCTGAAACTCCGCTCAAAGTTTGGGATCTGTACCCCCAAAAATGCGCCCCCTGCAGCCATGGAAAGAAAAAAGGGGGAGCCCATATCTCGGGACCCCCTGACCCAATGTTTACTAAACATGGGGGGTACCTTAAGAAGCTTCATCTGAAGCTCCAGTGAAGGTTTTGTGTCTGTACCCAAAAAAATACGCCCCCTGCAGCCACAGAAAGGAGCGAATGTGCACAAGCACCCCCACACACACACACGAGGATTTCGCTCTCTCTCTCTCTCTCTCCCTGGCTGGGCCGCACATCAGCTGATTCCTCCAGTACTCAATCCTGACTGATTGGCCAGAAGAAGACCCAGCTTGGCCACCAATTGGCTGGGGGAGGAGAATGCTGCTTACTGACGGTTATGCTACTTACTGACGGCCGAATTTGCCGAATTTATTCGCGAACTCCCGAACTCGCTGAATTCGCCCCCCCCCGGTTGCCTGACAGTTTTGAGTTCGGTTCCTCCCGAACTAAAAACCACCGAATCAGGGGAAATTCGGCTGATTTTCAGTTCGGCCGAACCGAATTGACAGCCCTAGTAAGACCCCTTTGGGGGCTTTAATTTATAATTTTCTCCTGTGTGTGTGTGGGGGGGAACCAGAGTCTGTGTGTGGGGGGGGAGGGAGCAGTTTCTGGGGGGGGGGAAGCCAAAGGGGGCTTTTGCCGGTTCTGCCTGGGGGTATGTTCCCCCTTGAGTCTCTCTCTCCCTGGTTTGAGGGGGGGTTTCAGTTGTGTGTCTTCAGGTTTTCCCTCATTCATAAGAGTGGTTAGGTCTATTTGGATGCTTGCTCAAAACTTGTTTTCAAAGGGTGACTTAAAGAATGCATTTGGAGTCTGATGCAAAAGGGGAAATTCCACCCCTGCTCATTATGCATAGCTAGCTGCCTCTGTCTCTTTCCATGGTTTGCAAACTCCCAGGTGTCAGGTGTTGCTTTGCACAGTTGCAAAGGTGTTGCTTACAAGGTTGTGTTGCTTTTGCTGTCGTGTTGCTTGCAGTTGTGTTGCAATGCTTTGCAACATATCAGCTGTTTGTCGGGGCTGGGAGCTTTGTGCGTGGGCAGCAAGCTCTGCTCAGAGATGCACATTAAGGGTGGGGGGACCCCTTTTGGGGCCCATATCTCAGCCCCCCCTGACCCAATCTTTACAAAACTTGGGGGGTCTTTCAAGACGCGTCCTTTGAAGCTCCGCTCAAAGTTTGGGACCTCTACCCCAAAAAATGCCCCCCCAGAGCCACGGAATGGCACGGTTGTGTTTTTAATGGCTTTATTCGGCCTAATTTTTTCCCCGAACTTTGAATTCCCGCCGAATCGCACGGACCCGAAGCGAGGGAGTTTGGACTTTGGCATATCCTGAATCTAAACGGGCCGAATTCAGCCGAATCTGAACTATACCGAATTTTTTTTAATTCAACAGGCCTAGGCAAGATTGTTGGAAGAGAAAGGAGCAAGTGAAGAGTGGGTTCTCCTAAAACAAGAGCTCTTGCAAGCTCAAGCCCTCACTATCCCAACAAGAAGGAAACAAGAATCCAATATGGATGAACAGAGAACTCCATGATGAGCTAAGGGAGAAAAAGGAAATGTTCAAGAAATGGAGGCAAGGACTTACCTCTAAAGAAGAGTATTTGTGAGTTGCTAGGCACTGCAGGTCTGCCATCAGAGAGGCCAAAGCTCAGTTAGCTGATGCTGGCCAGGGAAACTTGCTACAACAAGATATGTGAGGAGCATACGCAAGGGAAAAGAGGCCATAGGCCCACTGTTGGGTGAAAATGGAGTAGCTCTGAAAGAGGACAGAGAGAAAGCAGAAAGGCTCAATGCCTATTTTGCCTCAGTTTTTTCCCTGAAAAAGACAAAGGGCTCATCTAGAGATGATAGTAGGCAAGGCACAGCATATGGGTTGCTGATTGACATGAACAGAGAGGTAGTTGAGAAGCACCTCTCTGCATTGGATGAGTACAAATCCCCTGGACCAGACAATATGCACCCAAGAGTGCTCAAAGAACTTTCTAGAGAGCTTGCAGAGCCTTTGTCCATCAATTTCAGGACCTCTTGGAGGACAGGAGATGTGCCATGAGACTGGAGGAGGGCGAACATTATCCCAATTTTCAAAAAAAGGAGGAGGGATGATCCAGGAAACTACAGACCAGTCAGTTTGACCTCTATCCCAGGAAAGATACTGGAGCAGATATTAAAGAGATCAACCTATGAGCATCTGAAAGACAACTCGGTGATCCGGGGAAGTCAACAAGGATTTGCCCCCAACAGGTCCTGCCAGACCAACCTCGTTTCCTTCTTTGATTGACTGATGAGCTTACTGGATCGAGGTAATGTGGTGATACTGTTTACTTGGATTTCAGTAAGGCCTTTGACAGGGTTCCCCATGATGTTCTGAGGGGTAAACTAGAGGACTGTGGACTGGACCCAAGATGGTTAGGTGGATAGAGAACTGGTTGGAGAACCACACTCAAAGAGTTGTTGTCAATGGCATTTCATCTGAATGGAGGGAGGTGTCCAGTGGGGTGCCACAGGGTTCGGTTCCGTGCCTGGTACTTTTCAATATTTTTGTAAATGATCTGGATGAGGCTGTGGAGGGACTACTCATTAAATGTGTAGATGACACCAAATTGGAAGGAGCAGCAAACACACAAAAAGACAGAGGTAGAATTCAATGAGATCCGAACACACTGGAATAGTGGGCGGATGGGAACAAGATGCAGTTCATCTGACTGCCGAGTTCTCATCTGGGTAACAAAAATGAGGGACATGCATACTGGATGGGGGATACACTTCTGGGTAGCAGTGTGTGTGAACAAGATCTTGGAGTACGGGTAGACTGTAAGTTAAATATGTGCAGCCAGTGTGACCAGCAACAAAAAAAGTTAATGTTGGGAGGTATAACATCCAAATAGCAAGATGTCATAGTTCCACTGTACACAGCATTGGTCAGGCCACACCTGTAGTATTGTGTGCAGTTCTGGAGGCCTCACTTCAAAAAAGATGTGGACAGAATGGAGCAGGTGCAGAGGAGAGCAATGAGGATGATCAGGGCTCTGGAGACCAAGCCCTATGAGGAAAGGCTGAGGGAGTTGGGAATCTTTCGTCTGGAGAACAGTAGGTTGAGGGGGGACAGGGTTGTTCTCTTTAAGTATTTGAAGGGCTGTCACTTAGAGGAGGTCATGGAGCTGTTCCTGTTGGCAGCAGACAACAGAACTCACAATAATGGGTTTAAATTGCAGGCGGAGAGGTACCAGCTGGATATTAGGAAAATGTTTTTTATAGTAAGAGTTGTTTGGCAGTGGAATTAGCTACCTAGGGAGGTGGTGAGCTCCCCCTCACTGGCAGTCTTTAAGCAGAGGCTGGACAAATACTTGTCAGGGATGCTCTAGGCTGATCCTACATTGAGCAGGGAGTTGGACTAGATGGCCTGTATGGCTCCTTCCAACTCTATGATTCTGTGATCATACCTGGCATCAAGACAAAACTGGAAGTCCTTGGTCTGCCTCTTTCCAGAATTATTTGTTTTGTTCAAAATAGTTGTTTCCCCCAGGCATCCATTCAAAGAAAACATGAGACAACAGCTTGGGTGTAACTAGTTTATTTAATTAATTAAACTGATCTGCATCATATTTAAATATGCCAACATATTTAAATGGGCAGGCTGTGCTAAGGCTTCCTGCCTGTGTCTGGCAGACACAACCTACTAAAAACACAGCCAGCATCTCATGCCAGCTTTGTGTATCAATACCTGCACACAGTGTTCCAAGAGGTGCCCAGTCCCAGCCCCTCACCTGATGCACCACATAGCCACTACCAGTTTTGGAAAGATAATTCTCAGCACCAAAGACTGCTCCTTCCCAGCCGCACCCTGCTGCACACCCAGTGATGCTCTGTTCTGGACACTTCTTCCACCACTTCAGATGTCTCAGAGTGCATGCCGATCATCCCTAGCTATCATGATCAGCCCATCCAATTCCTTGCCCCACATTCTGTGCCCCACCTGCTGACAATACTGTCCTGCAGGCGCTGACTCAGATCATTTAAATAGATGTCACACTCCTCAAGAGAGAGATGCACATTATCTCTATACAGGTGTGGCATATCCTGTTTTGATGGACCTCCTCCATCCAAACTGCAATTCAAATTGCTTCATTCACTTTGGCCCTGGGCATTCTGTACATTGCCATTTGTTCTGTTGGGCTTACAATATCCCCACATCCCTTGCTTGGATTTGTTCTGCTGTGATCCTCTGGTGTGACATTAGTCCTGTTGAGATTGCACTGCCAGAGTGCCCCTGGGTTCTGCTGGGCATTCTGTGCATTGGCATTCATTCTGCTGAGCTTGCAAAAGTGTCCCCCAACTTGAGTTTTCACTCCAGAGATTCTCTGGTTTGACATTACTGTAGTTGAGTTTGCACTGCGAGAGTGGAACTGGGGTCTGTGGGGCTTGTGCACATTGCAATTGATTCTGCTGGGTTTGCAAAATGCAACCCCCACCACACACATTCAGTGTCTGGTTTGACATTGGTTCTGTTGGGCTTACACTGTCACAGTGGCTCTGGGTTCTGCTGGGCTTCTGCACATTGCAGTTTGCTCTGTTGGGCTTGCAAAAGTCCCCCCTCACCTAGAATTTCTACTGTAGAGATTCTCTCTTTTGATTTTGTTTCTGTTTGGCATATTGGCTTGTGGTTCTACTGGGATTACTGGGATCTGAAATGGTTCTGTTGAGCTTGTTATGTTGGTTCTTCCATCGGAGACATGATTTGACCAGTGATTGCTGCTTGCAGACATGGGATTTCTTTTGCACTCCATAGGAAAGAATGGAGAATGGGTGGGAGCACACTGTTCAGGGGCCCATCGAATTGGACCCCTTTGGTCCAATATACTTGGAATTTGGGGGTTATTTAAAAGACATCACCTGTTGCAATTTTGGTGCCTGTACCTTTAAAAACAACCCCTCCCCCTGCCACCCAGAAAATTTCTCTTTAAGGAATAATGGGCCCACCAAATTTGGATCCCCCACCCCCGCAAAAAAAAAAAAAAAAAAAACCCAAATCTGAATACCATATTGGTATTGGAATTCAGGTGTATCAGGAAGACCAAAAAAATTGTTGGTCCAATATACTTGAATCCAGAAAAATATCATTTTTAAGAATTATTTTTTTGCATAGCTCTAGTTGTCACCATTTGTGGTGATCCCAGGATCAGATTATCTACCAATAACAACCGTCTACTGTACTAACTACCTGAATTCTCAGCAAAATATGCAAAACACATGTTGTTATATAGAGTGCATCTGCCAATTTATAATGAACAGATCCTAAAATAATAGAAATCAGACTCATACATTATGAGTCACAGGGGGTTCTCTTTTTTTGGGAAAGGTTATTTAAAGTACTCATTTGAAGATGAAATATGGTATGTTGTGGTCCAAAGCCCATGAAAGTCAGTGGAAATGCTCTTATGTACTTCAAAGACTTTTAAGATCAAAACTTCCCTTTCTTCCATCAATAAGGATCATAAATTTGCCCTGGAGTTTGTTTGGGTCAAGGCTACAGCAGACTTCACAAAAAAAAGAAAAGAAAAAAAAAACGTTTAATAGCATTAGCATGGGATGAGATAGGCACATGGTTCTGAAATTGTATAAATTTCTCCCTAGATTTTGGAGTTCTCTGAATTACCTGGTTTTGCTCCTGAATTTCTTATTTCCAAGTTTTGTGTACACCAGTGTATTATTGCACGGTCCTGTAACTTTCATACTTTTAATTTCATATGCATATTTATAGATGTGCAGGATATACTGGGAACATCTTTAAAAACAATCTTAAGTGATTCCACATACAGTTGGATCAAAATTCATTTTGAGAATACACCAGGAGTGTATGCAAGCATCAGCAAAACATGGCACAAAAAGAATTGTGATACAATTGTATCTACTCTCTTGGTTAATTTTATGCAGAAATAACAATAACAATGGTGATGATGAAACACTAAATAAAAGGTAAAGGTCCCCTGTGCAAGCACTGGATCATTCCTGACCCATGGGGTGACGTCACATCCCGACGTTTCCTAGGCAGACTTTGTTTGCGGGGTGGTTTGCCAATGCCTTCCCCAGTCATCTTCCCTTTACCCCCAGCAAGCTGGGTACTCATTTTACCGACCTCGGAAGGATGGAGGCTGAGTCAACCTTGAGCCGGCTACCTGAGACTGACTTCCGTCGGGATCGAACTCAGGTCCCGAACTAAAAACCACCGAATCAGGGGAAATTCGGCTGGTTTTCAGTACGGGCCGAACCGAATCGACAGCCCTACAAGGGAGACAGATACAGATAGACATATGCACATACACAAAATTCACCAATCCTTAAATAACAAAGCAGAGAAAGCCTCTTGAAGAATTCAGATATCACACTTTAACCTTTTAAGCAGGGTTGCCAACCTCCAGGTACTGGCAGGAGATCTGCTATTAGAACTGATCTCCAGTCGATAGAGATCAGTTCACCTGGAGAAAATGGCCACTTTGGCAAGTGGACTCTTTAGCACTGAAGACCCTCCTCTCCCCAAACCCCACCTTCTTCAGGCTCTGCCCCAAAAACCTCCCACACATGGCAAAGAGGGACCTGGCAACCCTCCTTTTAAGGGATCTGAGGGCTTTCCTGCTGAAGGAGACCAGATGCTATAATTTCAAGTCAAGCAAAGGCCAATTGTTGATTCCTAGAGAGGCTTCTAGATGATACTGTAGCTCAAAGATTGCCCCAGACCAAAACAGCAAAATTAGGTAGGAGGGCTAACAGCTTCCCAGGCCCTCGGAGCAACTTCATCTTGTGGAAATTTGTACAGGTTGGGGATAATATAACTGAATGTGTTTAAATATAAGGGAAAAAACCTTCTCCTTGAACATAGTAAATTAGAAAGTTAGAAAGAAGTCTAGATCTGACATGCTACCTTTCTGTGTATAAGGAGTGTATTATATGAAGGAGCATTTGATCACCTGCAGTCTAAACTTGTAAAACTCAGAAGCAGGTCCTGGGGAGTCAATGGCCTAGGGGTCCACCCCTCACCAGAGCCATTCCACCTCAAGGCTAGCCTGCCTGAGGTGGGCATGAGCCATTGCAAGCCGGTCAACAGCCCCACTGTGAGCAAGATGATAGGGAACAGCTGCTACTGTGAGCTGGCAGCCCCCATCATGAGCCAGTGGCAACCAGCAACCCCTGCCTTGTGGGAAGCATATGTTTGCTCCTCCCCCTCATCAGGAGGTGAGTCCCTTGTGACAGCCATTTTGACCTCCCAGCCTATCCCTGATCGGTAGGGTTGCCAACCTCCAAGTACTAGCTGGAGATCTCCTGCTATTACAACTGATCTCCAGCCGATAGAGATCAGTTCACCTGGAGAAAATGACTGCCTTGGCAACTGGACTCTATGCCATTGAAGTCCCTCTCCATACCCCGCCCTCCTCAACAAAGAGGGACCTGGCAACCCTACTGACTGGGATTAATATATTTTCTATCATATATGATGGTTCATAAAAAGGGTCTGATTTTATGATTCATAAAAAAGAATTAATTAATCATATCTTTATATACTCCCTGGTCCTTACCTTTTTTCGTTAAAACAAAATTGAAAGGGGAAGGGGACTCCATGGATAAAACAAAGCAAGCTAAATTAAATAGGTTTGGCACTGGATTCCCCCCCACCCAACCTTAGTTGATGTCACAGCAGGGTTTCTCTGAGTGACATTTATTATTTGTACTGATACATTCCACACTTCAACAAATACACTAATGTTAATGAATATTAATCAAGATAGTTTAACTGATGCTAAATTCCAGAAGACTCATTGTGTCACTCTATTGCAGCAAAAGCAGCAGTGTCTTGTGGCACCTTAAAGTCTTACCAAATGCAATGAAATAAATCAATCATTAGGGATGTTTACAAAGAATACCCCATCTAAATGTCTTCTTGCATTTGAGATCATTCTTCTGTTTTTTTAAAAAAAAATTCCAGGCCATCCTGTGAGCATGCCCAGAACTGCAAATTTCAGTTTGCCCATGGGGCAAGACTGCATATATGTTTGATTAGAGAGCCAGCATGGTTTAGTGGTTAAGAGCGGTGGTTTGGAGTGGTGGAGTCTAATCTGGAGAACCAGGTTTGATTCCCCACTGCTCCACATGAGCAGCAGACACAAATCTGGTGAACTAAGTTGGTTACCCCACTTCTACACATAAAGCTGGCTGGGTGATCTTGGACTAGTCACAGTTCTCTTAGAGCTCTCTCAGCCCCACGTACCTCACAGGTGTCTGTTGTGGGGAGGGACAGTGAAGGTGGTTGCAAACTGGTTTGATTTTTCCTTAAGTGGTAGAGAAAGTCGGCATATAAAAACGAACTCTTCTTCTTTTTCTTCTTAAAACCCCATGCAAAAAGCAATCAGATCACATTGTAATTTAATCAAAGTGCATTTCTGCTCATGTCCTTGCATAACCTATAATGAGGGTGTGGGGGGGAGGAGACAGAGATGGACTGAGAATTGCCACAAACTGCACATGCACCAGTTCTGAAATTTAATTTTAGAAATTCTCCTAATTAAACTGGAATGTAGGCAGAGTGGGATGCAGGGCACAGCCACCCCACAAAGCAGTAATGAAACTTCATGGAGCCATCTGTTCATCTGTATTTGTAGCCATTTCAATGGACACTTTTGTTCATTTTTAATGTGCAGCAAGGCTGACCAACATGTCTTGTCTTGCTCAAAATGTAGCGATATTAGGAGCTTGGCATTTTTCTAGCCTTTCCTTTATGCGTGCAAAACGAGTTGCTGAGTGAAACTGTTGCCAGAAGTAACACAGCATGTACCACTTTGTGTGTGTGTTTTCACTTCACAGAGCCTAGAACGTGATTACAGATTCGCACGACCATAGTCCTGGGACTTTGCAGATTGCCCTAACTTAAAAGATTTGCATAAACAGCCGTCTTGCTATTGATAAGGCAGACAATATGACCATCTGTCTTTTTTTAAAACTGTAGCCAAATGAAAGCAACATGAAGTATGGATCTTGTCACTTAAGATGCAGCAATTCCCTGACTCTTGTTAATATTAATTCCAGTTCTTATTCACTACATGCTCTCCAAAGGTGATTACTTTCCCAGAAGTGCAACACACCAGACGCTGATTTATCCCTACCATGGATTCCTGTTGAGGAAAACAGTGCAATTGATTCCATTCTGCTCAGACGTCTTCCCTGTCTTGAAGCTTGCAGTATTGATCATAGGGCTCAAGCCTCCCTGAAGGATCTCAACGTCTTTCATTGTGGATGCCTTTGCAAGATTAAGACATAGCAAACTTCATACGTTTTCATAAGCAATTACTCAAATGACAAAAGATGAAATGTTAGCTTTGCCAGGAACCTTATCTAAAATCAGCTCAAGAGTTCTGTGATTTGAAAGACTTCTATGCAGATTCCAGCTGTGTCACCATTAGCCAAAGTTTTTTTCTATTCAGATCTGGGCTCTAGAGAAACCCAGAATCCTTTATGATTGCCCTTCCTGCCCCTTATAAAATTCTGCATTGGCACTAGTGCAGCTAGTATTACAATTGTTGCATGCAGTTAGACAAGAGCTTTTAATAAAGGTCAAGGTAGTCCGCTGAGCAAGCACCAAGTCATTACTGACTCATGGAGTGACATCAAATCCTGATGTTTCCTAGGCAGACTATGTTTACAGGGTGGTTTGCAGGTGGCCTTCCCCAGTCATCTTCCCTTTACCCCCAGCAAGCTGGGTACTCATTTTACTGACCTTGGAAGGATAGAAGGCTGAGTCAACCTTGAGCCGGCTACCTGAAACTGACTTCCGTCAGGATCAAACTCAGGTTGTGAGCAGAGCTTTTGACTGCAGCAGTACTGCAGCTTACCACTCTACACCATGGGGCTCTTGTAATAACAAGGTAGTGTTGGGGAAATCAGAACACAACATGCACTGGTCACTGATTCAATGATGTGTTTTGACAAAGGGTTCATTCTATGGGTATCTCTGCTGTGTGTGTGTGTGAGAGAGAGAGAGAGGGGGGGGTCTTCTGCCCTTCCTCTTGCCAGACTGACTTCTCAATGGACTGACTTTCTGCCTTTATACCATATGCTCAGTTCCTAAAACCTGCTACTAATTACCTTGGCTTGAATTCAGAAGCCAAGTGCTGTGCCAAAAAGTGCTGTCCCTAAGATGTACAAGTAAGCTGGCCTTCTGCTTGCTAATCCAACATACTCTGCACTTTGTTTTGTTAACCCTGGTAGGTGGGGTTTGGAAGGGAATGATTGATGAAGCAGCCTACAATCAAGAGATACTGAACAGACAGTCTCAAATTTAATGTGCCACAAAGAGGGGGGGAATTGCCCTTCCTTGTAAGGGGAAATCACCAGTTCTTTTTAACAGTGTTGCAATGTGTTCAGAGATTTATGTTAACCGTGTGATAAAAATCAACAGTTCATACTGAAGACTATAATGGATTGATGTTGCTATCAGAACATTATGGATACTAATGGTTGCTGGGTCTCTCCATAAATCTTGGATGGCTAATAAAGTTAAGCTGAATATTTTCTACATGAAGGAAGAAGGCTCAAACTTGTCTCTAAATTGACTGTTGTTCTTTTATTAAATTGACCCTGTGTCATTGCACTCATAAAACATCAAGATGTTGTGATAGGAAGTTTTCCTCTTAGGGAAAGGCTGGTGGACAAACCTTTTATTTTCCCAGTGATAAATTCCTGTGTGTTTTTTTTTTTTTTAGAAAAGCCATTGAAAGTTGGGTAAAGAGCCATAAAGGAAAATAATGAGATAACTCTAAAGCACAGGTCAATTTGGTGTGGGGTACAGTTCTGGATCACAGCCACATATTCTACAGATATTTAACTGCAAAATTCACATATGTCAATTTTCCCTTAGGAATGTATCAAAAAAACTGAACAAACTAAATAAACTTTCCAGAAAGTAAAATACTTAGATGGAACAAGAGAGTTTTGGAGGCAGAGAAGATGAGATTCTAGGAGGAAAAAGCAAAATTCACAGCAAGGTTCAAAGGTCTGTTCTCAGATATCTTCAAATTAAATTGTAAACACACCAAAATAATATTTGATTTGCATCTGTTGTTATATTGTATCTCAGAATATTTAACGTTGAACCATAAGCCAATGGTCAGCAACCCACCTTCAACCCCAGTTTAGATGTAAATAGATTTATACCTTTGGAAAGCAAAGCTATTACACATGTACATGCAGTTGTTTACAATAGCTGTTCACTATGTATAACCCAGTATATTGACCAAAGACATAGGTGATCCTGAGGAATAAGTGCATTTGGCAGGCCTGCCAAATAAGTTCATTTGGCAGTATGAATAGCTTCTTCCCCCAAATTCCTCAATAACAGCCCTGATTGAAAATATGATGCCAGACTACAGTTCAGCAGGGATCAAGTAAACTGTACCTAAAATTGGATATAAATATGTATATTTCAACCATGGTCAAAATTTCTATTCTTGTTTGGAAACGGGGGGGGGGGGAACCTTCTTGTCCTTGAGCTACACTACCAGTAAGTCCTCTCTGATGAGTAATAATGATAGTAATGTCAGGAAAGGCCTGTACCCCAAGAAATGAGAAATTGGTGGGAGAATCATAGAATCATAGGGTTTGAAGGGACTACCAGGGCCATCAAGTCCAACCTCCTGCACAATGCAGGAAATTCACAACTACCTCCCCCCTCCACACACCTAGTGACCAGAATATGGCCAAGATGCCCTCCCTCTCATCATCTGCCTAAGGTCACAGAATCAGCATTGCTGAGAGATGGCCATCTAACCTCTTCTTAAAAACCTCCAGGGAAGGAGAGCTTACCACCTCCCGAGGAAGCCTGTTCCACTGAGGAACCGCTCTAACTGTTAGAAAATTCTTCCTAATGTCTAGACGGAAACTCTTTTGATTTAATTTCAACCCGTTGGTTCTGGTATGACCTTCTTGAGCAACAGAAAACAACTCGGCACCCTCCTCTATATGACAGCCCTTAAGAACATAAGAACATAAGAAAGGCCCTGCTGGACCAGACCAAGCTCATCAAGTCCAGCAGTCTGTTCACACAGTGGCCAACCAGGTGCCTCTAGGAAGCCACTAACAAGATGAGTGCAGCAGCACAATCCTGCCTGTGTTCCATCCTGCTGTGTGCCCTTCAAGTACTTGAACATGGTTATCATATCCCCTCTCAGTCTTCTCCTCTTCAGGCTAAACATACCCAGCTCCCTCAACCTTTCCTCATAGGACTTGGTCTCCAGACCCCTCACCATCTTTGTTGCCCTTCTCTGGACACGTTCCAGCTTGTCTACATCTTTCTTAAATTGTGGTGCCCAAAACTGAACACAGTACTCTAGTTGAGGTCTAACCAGAGCAGAGTAAAGTGATACTATCACTTCGCGTGATCTGGATACTGTACTTCTGTTGATGCAGCCCAAGACTGCGCTTGCCTTTTTAGTTA
The DNA here is from genome assembly GCF_029931775.1 of Euleptes europaea. Classification (NCBI taxonomy): domain Eukaryota; kingdom Metazoa; phylum Chordata; class Lepidosauria; order Squamata; family Sphaerodactylidae; genus Euleptes; species Euleptes europaea. Next base: position 60,049,106 of record NC_079313.1, read on the forward strand.
CAGCATCACACTGCTGACTCATGTTCAGTGTTTGGTCTACTAAGACCCCAAGATCCTTTTAACACACACTACTGCTCAAACAAGTCTCCCCCATCCTATAATTATGCATTTGATTTTTCCTACCTAAATGCAGAACTTTACATTTCTCTTTGTTGAAGTGCATTTTATTAGTTCTAGCCCATTTCTCCAGCCTGTCAAGATCATCCTGCATCTTGGCTCTGTCTTCTACCGTATTTGCTACCCCTCCCAATTTTATCAGCATCCCCTCTATTCCTTCATCCAAATCATTTATAAAGATGTTGAACAACATAGGTCCCAGCACAGATCCCTGAGGAACTCCACTAGGAGACCTGGAGCATTCACTTTATTTTATGCATAATCATATTTAAGGTTTCTGTAGGCTTATCTCCATGATTCCAATGATGGGAAATGTAGAAGCATAAGTCAGTAGAGCTGGTGCACCCTGGATAAAAGGGTCTGAGATGTATCATCTCCTCTACTAACTGGATGCCTATGAACTGGCATTCTATTTCTGCAAAAGTTGATTGGCTGAATCTTGAGAGGTGCCTAAGCACCTACTGTTTCTAGCAACTGAGAAAGGGAGTTATGGGTGCTCATCATCTCTAAGAAATTGGTCCAGTGACTAGAATGTAAAATGTGACATTACTATTATCTCCAGCTCCAAACGCTCCAAACAATTAGTTTCGTTTATGCAGGCAGTCCATTCACCCAGTGATGTGTCACATTTACACTCATAACTCCAGTTAGCAGTGATAGGAGTTATCATACATTCCCCATGAAACAAGAGATGAATGGACTCCTAAGAGTGAAACATGAAACTCTATGCAATTTTTGCCCATTCTGAAACCATCTAATTCCTCCCAATTGCTAGCAGGCACATAGCATTTCAGAAGCTTATGGGTCAATTATATTGCAAAGTGCTTCATTAATTATTATGTTAAACAGAAAAAAAAACTTGTTATTGATTCATTCAATCATATCTAATTTTATTATAAATAAAGTCTTAGAAGCTTTTGAACTGTATGCCCAGCTAACAGAAATGTCTTGAAGTGCTTGGGAAAAAGTAGAAGAAACCTATTCCATGAGTATCTGTGCCACCTGTCTCTTGGTTGGTGAATGCAGAAAACAATTTTCCAAGTAGAATAAACACTGTGGGGTGGATGTACCTTCATTGGAAGCCAGTCATGCATAATATTTTGCCAACTGTTGATGAGAATGTCACCACTCACTAGGAATATGCAGTGAAATATACGAATCAAGACTCAACTTGAACCACATCCATTTGCAAAAATAGGACATGGTCTGAATTTGAACAAAAGTATGCACAACATTTGGGAGTGGGAAGAAGCCTCCTAAAGTGATCTGTTTTCTGCTTGGATGCTGGTAACAAATAGTTCTTCTGGAGTTATAAGCATACTGTGGTGGTTTGTGACTTGACAAACGATTGTCAGTATCTACCCAATGATCCCCTTTCATCTAGTGATTCCAGAGTTCCGAACAGATCCCATCCTGATAATACAAACATTTTCATTTTTCCTATGCTTCCCAAATCCAAAAGAGAGTCTAATTGTTTTCCCTTTGGGAAGCTTTGGAGCAGTAAATCACAATACTATTCTGCTGTTACCACTGTTGCTGTTAAAGTGGTGCTCTCTTTCTATAAGCATCTTACTGTTTTTTTCTAAAAGTCCTTAGTGTAAGCAGAGAAGCAGCTTGTGAAGAACAATCGGAATGCAGGTAACCATGTTGGGGTAAACAGATTGCACAAAGTAGAAAATCTGGATTTCTAGGGGTTAATCCTAAATAGACAAAAGAGGTATGTTTTCTATAGCTAGGGCTTCCCTAGAATGTGCTATAACTACCAATAGGGCTGTCAAAAAAAAAATTCGGTACAGTTCGGATTCGGCCGAATTTGGCCCTTGTGGGTTCGGTACGTGCCGAAGTCCGAACTCCCCCACTTCGGATCCGTTCAATTCGGCGGGAATTCAAAGTTCGGGAAAAAAATTCGGCCGAATAAAGCCATTAAAAACACAACCGCGCCTTTCCGCGGCTCTGGGGGGGGGCATTTTTGGGCTTAGAGGTCCCAAACTTTCAGCAGAGCTTCAAAGGACGTATATTGAAAGACTCCCCAAGTTTTGTAAAGATTGGGTCGGGGGGGGGCTGAGATATGGGCCCTGAAAGGGGTCCCCCCCACCCTTAATGTGGATCTCTCCGCAGAGCTTGCCGCCCACGCACAAAGCTCCCGGCCCGACAAACAGCTGATGAGAGCAAGGGCGGGGCAGGTGCTAAGAACTTTGCAAAGCAACACAACTGCAGAGCAACCCCTTTGCAAATATGCAAAGGGCGGGGCAGGTGTGAAGAATTTTGCAAAACAATACAACTGCAAAGCAACACAAGCACGCAATGCAAAACCTTTGCAACAGTGCATAGCAACACCTGACACCTGGGAGTTTGCATACCATGGAAAGGGACAGAGGCAGCTAGCTATGCATAATGAGCAGGAGGGGGTGGAATGTCTCCTTTTGCATTGGACTTGGGACCAGGCAGATGCATTCTTTAAGTCACCATTTGAAAACCAGTTTTGAGCAAGCATCAATAACCTAACTGATCTTATGAATGAGGAAAAACCTGAAGAATAAAAATGAAGCCCCCCCTCAAACCAGGGAGAGAGAGACTGGAGGGGGAACACACACCCCAGGCAGAACCGGCAAAAGCCCCCTTTGGCTTCCCCCACCCACCCACAGAAACTGCTCCCTCCCCACACACACACACAGACTCTGCTTTCCCCCCCACACACACACAGAAAAGAAAAAATATAGATTAAAGCCCCCAAAGGGGTCTTACTGTGGCTGTCTTCTGTTCCAGCAGGAGGGGCTGGGAGGCTGGGTAATCCAATATGATTCCATTTGTATCCAATATAAGATCCATATGTATGCATCTCTCGAGGGTGATCCATTCATCCCAATAGGGGAAAGGGGAAAGCCCATATCTCGGGGGGCCCTGACCCAATGTTTACAAAACTTGGGTGGTCTCTTAAAAAGCCTTGACTGAAGCTCCGCCGAAAGTCTGGGATCGGCACACCCAAAAATGCGCCCCCTGCAGCCATGGAAAGAGAAAAGGGGGGAGCCAATATTTCAGCCCCCACTGAACCCATCTTTACAAAACTTGGGTGGTCTCTTAAGAGGGATTCTCTGAAGCTATGACAAAAGTTTGGGGGCTGAACCCCCAAAAAAGCGCCCCCTGCAGCCACGAAAATGGAAAAGGGGGGAGAGGAAAAAGGGGTGGAGCCCATATCTCGGGGGCCCCTGACCCAATGTTTACAAAACTTGGGGGGTATCTTAAGAAGCCTAGTCTGATGCTCCGCTGAAAGTTTGGGGTCGGCACACCCAAAAATGCGCCCTCTGCAGCCATGGAAAGAAAAAAGGGGGGAGCCCATATCTCGGGACCCCCTGACCCAATGTTTACAAAACTTGGGTGGTCTCTTAAAAAAACCTGTCTGAATATCCCCTGAAAGTTTGGGGTCGGTACCCCAAAAAATGCGCCCCCTGCAGCCACGGAAAGGAGCGAATGTGCACAAGCACCCCCTCACACACACATGAGGATTTCCCTCTCTCTCTCTCTTTCCCCGGCCGGCCGCACATCAGCTGATTCCTCCAGTACTCAATCCTGACTGATTGGCCAGAAGAAGACCCAGCTTGGCCACCGATTGGCCGGGGGAGGAGAATGCTGCTTACTGACGGTTATGCTGCTTACTGACGGCCGAATTGGCCGAATTTATTCACCGAACTCCCGAACTCGCTGAATTCGGCCCCCCCGGTTGCCCGCCAGTTTTGAGTTCGGATCCGTCCGAACTAAAAACCGCCGAATCAAGGGAAATTCGGCTGATTTTCAGTTCGGGCCGAACCGAATTGACAGCCCTAACTACCAATGCAGGATTTGAGATGTGCAGTCATTATTTGAAATGATATTTAATTGATAGAATTACCACCAAACCAGGCAGTTCCACAGGAAAGACTCTTGTGATTGGACACCCCTCATAGGGATAGACCACATTAAATATTGTCCAGCCACATGGGAGCAAGTCATGATAAACAATGCCCACGTCACTAGAAGAATGTCAAAAGAGAATCTGATAAAGTCTAATTGAAACTCACACTTTCAACTGAGTAGAGAATGGCCTCTGTATTCACAAAGCACACAGTACTCTGAAAAGAGATATTTACCAATATTGGTATGTTTTAAGTACAAAGTAAAGAGCCCCGTGGCGCAGAGTGGTAAGCTGCAGTACTGCAGTCCAGGCTCTGCTCACGACCTGAGTTCGATCCCAACGGAAGGTGGTTTCAGGTAGCTGGCTCAAGGTTGACTCAGCCTTCTATCCTTCCGAGGTCGGAAAAATGAGTACCCAGCTTGCTGGGGGTAAAAGGAAGATGACTGGTGAAGGCACTGGCAAACCACCCTGTAAACAAAGTCTGCCTAGAAAACGTCGGGATGTGACATCACCCCATGAGTCAGGAATGACCTGGTGCTTTCACAGGGGACCTTTACCTTTTTTTTAAGTACAAAGTTACATCTTTTCTATACCAGTTAAAAGCCTATCAGCTGAGAATTCTTTGTTACCTTTCATAGAATCATATTTCCAGAATCCCTTTGGAAGAAAGAAACAATTACTGTTAAAGCAGTTTAATATTGGGAGTGTATTCACATCCTATGATTTGGTTGTGTGTGTTTTTCTGGGTTACTTGAACGTTATTTTTTAAATTTTATTATAATCATTTAATCTTACAATAAAAGAAAAAAGGGGGGGAACTCCTAAATATCAGATCCTATGAATTGTGTCACCAAATGGTTTTCAGGCATGGCCTGTAGAATTTATCAGGTAAAGCTTTTTTTCAGTTTGCAAGCTTCACCTTGTGAATTTTCTCATGCAGCTATTTCATAGGCTGGTTGATTGTGCAGAGTTTAAGAGGGATGAATTATGGAAACAAGCTGAAATAATGACTGTGCTTGCTGCTTCCAACACTGGTTCTCATCTAACAATTCTCCTTGTGATCTGTGGCCTTCTCTGGATGGGAAAGATCTTGCTACTTCAGTGCGTGCCCTTGTAGCATCTAAATTAGATTACTGCTATCTGCTCTAGCTGGAGTTGGCCTGAAGACTGGGCAGAAGCTACAGTAGGTACAGAATCTTGCAGCCAGAATGTTGACCAGAGTGGGTCGTAGGAACCATATCACTCCAGTCTTGTTGCATCTGCGCTGGCTCCCAATTTGCTTCCATGCACAATTCAAGGGGCTGGTATTGACCTTTAAAATCAGTATACCTCAAGGACCACCTGCTCCCATGCAAACCTTACTCATCTACTCCAGTCATCTTTAGAGGCCCTGTTCTGAGTGCCCCACTATCTGAGGATAGACAGATGGCAACCTAAGAAAGGGCCTTCTTGGTTGTGGAGCCAAAACTTTGGAAATCCCTCCCCAGGGAGATTCATCTCCCCCCCCCTCTGTTATTGTCTTCCATCAGCAGGAGGCGTGAAGACTTCTTTGTTTGTTTGGCATACCCCCAATAACTGTTTTGTAAGCATGAAATGGTAGATGAATAGCCAATGGCAGTTAAATCTAGGGAAAAGGGGGGAGTGGCTCTTGAGAATAATTTTGATCTAGACAAAATACAACCCAGCTGGCTGGATTGCTATAGCATAAGGAAAGGTTTTAAGATTTAAGGGAATCAGCAAATATTGGTTATTTTTTTCTGTGCAGGTATCACATCTCTGCAATTGTTGGGAGGCCTCCTGAATAAAACAACTGAATTCCAAATTGCTAATATAGATATGGAAGCCCTTTCACTTTGGAGAATAATGAGGAACAGAAGCTTGATAGCATTCATAACAGTAAACCAGTCTTTGTATGGGAAACACTGATGAGTATTAGTTACACTGCATGATGGCTCATTTGCTATTTATTTTTTTACTTTATTTATACCTCATCTTAGCAATGGGAATACAAAGGAGCTTACACTGTTCTCTCATTTATTCTATCCTTACAACAAGTCTGTAAGGTAGGTTATGCTGAGAGTGTGTGAGTGGCCCAAGGTCACCCAGAACACCTCCATGTCAAAGTGGGGATTTGAACTTGGATCTCTCAGATCCCTGTTCAAAACTCTAACCACTACACCACACTAACTCTACACCACACTTGTTAGACAATCTCTGATTTGAATTGGGAATAATGTACAACAACAGTGCAAGATTGTTGTTAATTAGGGGAAATTGAGTTAGGAAGGAAGGAAGGAAGGAAGGAAGGAAGGAAGGAAGGAAGGAAGGAAGGAAGGAAGGAAGGAAGGAAGGAAGGAAGGAAGGAAGGAAGGAAGGAAGGAAGGAAGGAGCCATTACAAGTGTGGGAAAACTCAATTTCCCATAATTAACAGCAACCTTGCAATGGACCATGAGGTAGGAAGGAAGCAGACCGGCCGCCAATGCTGACAGCAAGTCTAAAAAAGTTACATTTAAAATTCTCTGGGGGAGCATTTTTGGAGGTGGAGCCCCCAAATTCACAGAGTAGCTTGAAGGGACTCTCCTTGCATGACCACCAAAATTTGGTGAAGGTTGGGTCAGGGAGTCTGATTTTATGGGGTCCGGAAGGGGCCCCCCTCCTCCATAGACAACCATTTCAAACTTCTCAATGCTTGCCTTTGGAGGGGGGCGACCCCTTCTGAACCCCATAAAATCGGACCCCCTGACCCAATTGTCACCAAACTTTATGGTTTGTGCAAGGACAGCCCCTTCAAGCTACGATGTGAATTTGGGGGCTCTACCTCAAAAAATGACACCCCCAGGGCTGAATTTTTTCAGGAAATTGGAAAATAAGTCAAATGCCCATATTTACCAGTATTGGTACTCAGCTTATATCAGGTTTCCCCAAAAAAATCAGGCCCAATAAACCCGAAATTTACCGATTTCTTTCTTTCTTTCTTTCTTTTTTGCACAGTCCTAGAGGGCATCTTGGCCATCTTCTGGGCATGGAGTAGGGGTCACTGGAGTTGTGGGGAGGAGGGAGTTGTGAATTTCCTGCATTGTGCAGGGGGTTGGACTAGATGATCCTGGTGGTCCCTTTCAGTTCTATGATTCTATGATTCCTTTATTGCCACTGCTCTTTGTCCTCTCATTAGAACCTCAGGCAATTGCCACAAAGACTAACAACAATGGTCAAATACACAAGATCAATATGTTTGCTGAGGATGTGGCAATATTAACCATAAATTCTAAAGAGCTTTACCAGAATTAATGAGAAAGATCCATGAATATGGAGCAGTAGCAAGATAATGTATTAATTATAAAAAAAATCTTTAGTGCTATATATAAACATTAAACCCAAAATACAACCTGAAATCCAAAATGACATAGGTATCCCAATATTTCATAAATCATTTATATACTTGGGAGTAACTATTCTCAAGAATTTAAATAAACTTCAGCAGTTAAATTTTCATCCAGTGATCCGACAAATAAGAATTGATGGTCCCAGATATATTTAACAATCATGGGCAAAACCAGTGCTATAAAAATGGTATCACTGTCAAAATTCAATTATTTTTTTCAAACACTCTCCATAGTAATTGGACAAAAATTCACTAGTTTTATTTATCAAGGCAAAAGACCACGACTTACAAACACTTTGAGTAAAAAGAGATTGGATCAAGGGGGGATGGGGAGAAACTGGTACAAGTAAATATTATGAGGCAAACCGGTTGAGATCACTCATGTCATATCCAGAGGAGGCTTCTGATAAGCCATGGGTAGGTATGGAAGCAATTGGGAAACATCTAGAATTAATTGAAAAAAATGTCTTTGGAGGGGGAAAAGTAAGAGATATAAAATGGGTCGAGAATCTTTTTCTATACACTACATTAAAAATAGGGAATAACTGGAAAAACAAATTAATTCCAGAAATATACCCACTGCTTTTATTAATGTTACATCCAAATTTTTCTTATGTAGACAGGCCAGAGACATATGTTAAATTGAAAGAAAAAGAAATTTACAGAATGAATTGGATTTGTTTTCATCAATTACACTACCTAATTATGAATCCTACAGTAAGGCAAATTATAACCAGAAAGATGATGAAATTTGAACAGATCCTAATGTAATATGAATAGCACAAAAAGGCCTAATTTCCAAAATAAATTCTCATTTAATAGAAATAGACACAAGTATGTCAATGGATTGCAGAGAGTATGGGAAGATGATTTTGGGATAAAAATGGAATAAATATATGGAATAAATTATGGATGACCCAAATAAAGAAAACTATATCAACAGTCCTTAGGGAGAATTCTTTGACACTACTACACCGATGGTATATTACTTCAGTGTGTGTTGCAAGAATAAGTAATACAAATAATACAAATGGTTGGAGAAATTGCAACCAGCACGGCATATATATCCACATGTGGTGGTCATGCCCTTAGTATCTCAGTTTTGGGAAACAATATTTATAGAAATGGCAAATATTACGTATCAAATTATTCATGCTACACCAGCAGTGGTTCTATAAACAATCTGGGGGAACCAAAATGGAAAAGCGGCATCCAAGGGATTAATTGTGTTTACATTGATGGCAACCCATAGGGTAATAGCAATACATTGGAAAACCACAAAACTTTTAACATTACATTCTTGGTATTCCGAACTGTGGCAAATAGCTGTGGCAGAAAAATCAACACATCACCTTAGAGTAGTCAAATGTAAAGCTAAAATATCAGATTTCCATGAAATGTGGCATGATTTCATTTCATACACAAACGAGAAAGGTATTCAACATCTCTCTAAGCCCTCCCTCAGATTATGGAGAGGAAATCAAGTACAAAATATACAATGAATTATATTTTTTTAAAAAAAAATCCCCAATGCCATTAATGAATTCCTCTCTTATCTGCAAGTGTAAGATAAATTCAAAAATGTATTACATACTAAGCCTTCTGTCAATAATCTGATTCAACTTTATGTATTTTTGTTATAATGCTTCTATGCTTGTATTTTTAAAGGGTTTTTTGTTATTGTTGTATGCTTGGATGGTGAATTTCTGTTTGAAAAATTAATAAAAAAATTTTTAAAAAACATTGCTCTTAACATGTGATGTCATTGTTCAGGAGAGAGAGAGAATATTAGAAGGGGAAAATGTAAACATTTTGTATGTACTATTGCAATCACATCAACACATGACGCTGCATTATAATTAGGGGTGCTAGGTCCCTCTTTGCCACCAGTGGGAGGTTTTGGGGTGGCACCTGGGGAGGGTGGGGTTTGGGGAGGGGGGACTTCAATGTCATAGTGTCCAATTGCCAAAGCAGCCATTTTCTCCAGGTGAACTGATCTGTCCCATCCTGTTGATTCTCTGTCTTCTCTGGGTTCAATTTAAGTTTGTTCACAGCAGTCAGGCATTGGCTAGTGACTTCTACTGCATCACCAGGGAATTTGGGGAGATTGAGATAGACTTGAGTGTCATCAGCGTGTTGATGACATCTGATTCCAAAGTTTTGAGTGATTTCTTTTTATATAGAGATCGAATAACATTCAGGATAAGATTTCACTCTGTGGAATCCCACAAGACAGCTCCCACATTGAAGTTAATTGTTTTCCAGTGGCAACCCTTTGAGTCCAGTCCATGAGAAATGATTCAAACCAGTCCAACACATATCCTCTGAAATCTACTTCTGCTTCCAAATGTGTCTACTGCATCAAAGGCTGCAGATAGATCATGGAGGAACAGCAAACAAGCTTGGCCTTCGTCTACATTCAAATTGAGATAATAATCTAAAGCTACTGTGGCCATCTCTGTCCCATAGCCCAGCCTGAAACCAGTCTGAAAAGGGCCCAGAGCACATTTATTCAAGGAGACCTGTAGCTGGTTCTGTTCTCTCAATCGCTTTTCCCAGGCAGATTAGAGACGGGGCCAGTGTCTTTCTAGACACCTTCCAGACTCCTTAAAGTCACTGAGCTCTTTATGTACTATCCTTTTAACTAGATGCTGGGGATTGAACCTGGGACCTTTTGCATACAATGCAGATATTCTATCACTGAGAAAAAGCAACTTTTATAGCATGTAATTAGAAGTCAAATGGGCACCAATATTATACCAGCATTATGATGATATCGAGTTTGGACAAGGCCTGGAGAGATCTGTGCAAAACTTCCACTGAGCCTGAAGTTTACTAGGTGCCCTTGTGCAGTCACTGTCTCTTAGGCTAAATTATCTCATAGGGTTGTTGTGTCGATGATATGGTGAAGAGGGCAATTGTGCATTCTTTTCTGAGGTCAGAACATTTGAATAATTCCATTTTGATAAGTCTCGAGTTATACAACTCTGTTATAGCATTCAGTTCTGCCATGTGTACATGATTGAACATTGTAAGACAGCTGATAAAAGATTCATATGACAATATCTTATTAAAATAAACAAGTTATTCTTTTCACAATAATTTGTTTAGTGGAGTTTCACAGTGCTTCGAACTAGACAAAACAAAACAGCTTTGTGAGCTAATTACTTCTAAAATTCTATTAACATAACAATTCAATACAGCTGTTTACAGGGTATTCCTAGTTAGGGCTTTGGTTGCCATGACAACAGAACGGTTTTTAAATGAAACAACTAATGCGGGTTTGTTCTTTCAAAACAAAGACATTTAACGCATCCCTGGTTTAAAAAGAAGTTTTTATATATAGTTCAAAATTTATACATTAGGCTTTTGTGATTGTTCCTTCACAAAACATTTGTGATTGTGCCTTCAGTATTTTGTTTTTAAGAAACTCCCACCCCTCTTGAACTTCCTTCTCCTTAAGTGTTTCTGACCATGGGATTCTACCCAGCATAACTTTACATTGTTAAAATTTGCTTTCCTAAAGCCCAACATATATGTCTGACTACGTACAGCTTTTCCTTTCCCCAAGATTGTAAATTCCAAGATTACAAGGTCACTACTACCCAAAGTGCCCACTATGTTAACCCCATCAACCAGTCCTTCCCTGTTGTTGAGAATCAAGTCCAAGATAGCAGACCCCCTTGTTTTCCTCTCCACTGTCTGGAAATTTAAGTTGTCAGCAAGACAAGTCATGAATTTATTGGATCTTGAATTTTTAGCAGAGTTGAACTTCCAACAGATATCTGGGTAATTGAAATCTTCCATGACTACTTTGTCCTATCTCTTTGAGAACTTTGTAATCTGGTCTAGGATTGTCTCTTGCCTTGAAAACCCCATGGGTCCTCTTAAGTTGGCTGTGACTTGATGGGAAGTTGGCTGTGTCTTGATGGGAGGGTGCATTTTGGGGTGCAAGAACAATATGGTGAAATTAATTTTACCACTGTCCTAGATTTATTATTATATGCTGAAAGCTGGTGCTTCTCAGATGCCAGTTAGTGATATACGAAGATACTGAAATTGTGGAGGCAAACTAGATAACCATCTGGAATACCTACATTCCAGGGGAACCTACTCAGACATGTCTTGGAGACAGATCATGTGTGTCTATTTTGAAGGGAACACAGAAGTTCTCTGCAGATGACATTGGTGGAAAGTGCAATCAAGTCACAGTCAACTTAAGATAACACATGGGGTTTTCAAGGCAAGGGATAAACAGAGGTGGTTTGCCATTGCTTGCATCTTTGTAGAAACTTAGTGGTCTCCCATCCAAGTGCTAACCAGGGCTGACCCTGCTTAGCTTCCCAGAGCTGATGAGATTGGGCTAGACTGGGCCATACAGGTCAAGGCAGCTGACATTGTGTGTATAAAGTGCCGTCAAGTCGCAGCTGACTTATGGCAACCCCTTTTGGGGTTTTCATGGCAAGAGACTAACAGAGGTGGTTTGCCAGTGCGTTCCTCTGCACAGCAACCCTGGTATTCCTTGGTGGTCTCCCATCCAAATACTAACCAGGGCTGACCCTGCTTAGCTTCTGTGATCTGACGAGATCAGGCTAGCCTGGGCCATCCAGGTCAGCTGACATTACGCCTGAGAAAATCAATGCCCAGAGAGAGGGAACAGGTGTAAATGTGGTGGCTCTGCTCTTTCATTTGAACAGTCACTGATGATGGTTAGAAAAAGTAGTATTTGAGACAACCCGAATAGGGTGATGAGTGCACACACCATGTTCATAGGTGGACAAGTATGTACAGATAGAAGGCAGAGCCACTATGCTTGTGCCCAGTCCCATTCAACATGTGTAGAAACACATGGGTCTAGAAACAGCTAGAAACTATAGGCCAATCAGAAAGGAATAAACCTAGACAAGTCTTGACTAAAAACAAACACTTGGAACTTGATGCTGTTCAGCACCTTAATTATCCTTCAAATTATTGCATCCTACTTTTCCTCATTTAATTATATGGGTTGTCGTAGCCAATTGAAATTTACCTGGTGAAAAGGATGATGTCATTCTGCTATGGAGCCAGTCAGGTCTGGCTATGTGATGCCATCACGGAGGACAAGCAAAGCTTTAAAAGAATGTTGTTTGCTACATCATGCATGAGTAATTAGAAATCATATTGTGAGTGAGAAGATGTCACAAAGATAAATAGCCAGTAAGGTTTGGCAATGTACTGTTTTGGAAAGCACTGACTCACCCTGTATCATCAAACATGTATGATCCCATTCAAAGCAGTGCCCTAAACATTGCCAAAAGAAATGATATTTGATGATGTTGAAAAATATCTGTTTTCTGTTCAGCCCTAATTAAATACCCCTGACCAGTTGTACAGAAATGATAAAATTGTGTTGTTAAAATTCCTTCCGCTTAAAAATCTTGTTTAAGTTCATTTTTTTATTCTAGGTACACAGTGGAAGGCAACATCCAATTTTATACCCAAATGCAATTCTTTTCAAACTACAATTGTGATCCACCATAGTTAATCTGTAATGTTCTGCCAGCTTATCTCTTGTGAGAATGGATGCAGCTGTACATACTGGGTTTGAGGATTCAAGTTTTAAATGCTCATGCTTGAAAATAATTTATCCTGAGATGAAAATGAAATTGGCCAATAACATCTGACATAATATAAACTAGGGATGTTTTTGCAATTCTTTGCCTCTGAATTTCATCCTGGATTTGGGATTCCAAATTACTTGGTCCTGGTAGCAGAGTGACTTTTGGGGGTTCGTTTTCTGCCATTCTTTCCATGTTGATTTCAAGACATTGTAAAGATTGTTGTGCGGGTGCAGTTTGGTTTTACTGTGGCTATCCATTCCTGCCATTTGTTCATGCTATTCCCTTCCTCCCTTAGGTAAGCCATATGCACAAGTGATTCTGTGCATTAAAACAGCACTTCTTTTTAAGTAGTGAAAAGAATAGCTGTTACATTTAAGTATAGTTCTTGAAAATTTCCTTCTGTGAAATGCATACAGGGAAAAACAGACACAATTGACAACAGTCTAATTAATTCCAGAAATGGCCAGGCCAGTTTTATAGTATTTTTTTTAAAAAAACCACCTCTTCCAACAGTTGGAAAATATGAGCACATTAGCTGAAAATGCTAAAAGATACATCAAGACACATCTGCTACCTGGTAATCCAGGACCAATGCTGGGTTCAGGGGTGCCCCAAATTACAGATCTAGTGCTTTAGTGAATTTCTCAGCCAATTGTGTCATGATTGTTCTCGCGTCTGCATTGGTGAAAACTTTGTCCTCTTTAAATACAGTCCCAGGAAAAAATCACTGAAAAGGGGATGACATTATACAGTCTCTCTAGATGGAGACACCAAAGCATTCACAGAAATTGTCCTGCTCCCCTTTAGCTCAGCCCTATTCCCAGGGACTTCTTCCATGAGAGAACCATTAACTTTACTAGGGTTTTCTTGCATCAAAACGTATCTACGTGACATGTCTACAATGGTAAAGGTCTTCCAACCCAACATACCTGTGTTAATTGCGTCATTGAAACATTTGTTTATTATTGCGTTGGTATGTTATTTCCAGGTTTTTCAATACTGGACACCTCCCCAATGAAGAAATAAGAAGCAAGATTTCATAAGCAATCCATGATCAACGATTTTAAAAGCATCTTCAGGTGAAATATATCCATCCTTATACAATACAGTTGGAAGGATTTTGATTCTCACACTTGCTGCAAGGCACAAAATGGTTTAATAACAAAATGATTGATAACTGTAGTTAAACAGAACATTAGCCTAATGACGTATGAAACTGTAGCACAGTTGTTAACTTATGTAGAAGCTGATTCCATACAGCGGAGATGAAGTCACCTTGTATGGAGTCTGAAATGGTTCAGTGGTCTCCCTATGACTGTATCCTTTTGGCCTAGTCTTCTCATGAGCAGCACTTGTCAAACACATCCTATGCAACTGCTCATTACCCACTGATGTCAACCATAGCCACATCTTAACTTTGTGCAGACCTGCTCATAATGCAAGTATTGAGTAGAAGGTGATGGCAGTTAAAATGAGTTACTGTTACTGATTACTAGGGTTGTGCAAAAAAAAAGGGTAAATTTCAGATTCGGGTTTATTAACCCGTTTTTGTTTTGTTTTTTTGGTAAACCCAGAATAAGCCAAATACCCATACCAGTAAAGGAGTATTGGCTTTATTTCTGGGTTTAGTGAAAAATTTGGGTCCATTATAATCTATGGGGATTTTTTTTGAAGCTCCTGTGGGGGCATTTTTGGCACCAAATTTGCAGTGTGGCTGCAAGGGGCTCTCCTTAGATGGTCACCAAAGTTTGGTGAACTTTGGGACAGGGGGTCCAATTTTATGGGCCCACAAAGGGGTTTCCCCTCATCCTCCAGGCATTTGCAAGCCGAGCTGTCCATCAGTTTTCAGGTTCAGAAGTTCAGCATTGCTGAGGACTGGTGGAAAGAGCTGATTGGCAGGCTGGCACCTCAACGTCTGGGGGCTTCTTTTGTATTTGGGGTTCATAGCATGATGTCCATGCAAATTATCTTGAAAACTGAGGGGAAAGGCACAGAAAACATTTCTTTTGGTGGCAAATGACATCCTGTGAGCTGTCCTTTATTATAGTAATCAAAAATCTGATTTCAAGGGATGGTCATGGTGTGGGGAAACAAAGCCTCTACTTGGAACAATCTTCAGTTTGAGAGCAGGTTTACGGGGGAGGGATGATATGAGAGCCAGCCGAAGTTATGACCAAGGCAGCTCTTATGAGGGAGATTGCTCATCTGCATGGGTGAGGAGTCTTCTTCAAAAGCCCAATAAGTAGCTGAAGAAGTAGCCACTTTTTAATTGTGGGTTATATCCCTCCAGACGGGACTGGGTGAGCCCCATCTTTTAAATAACCCTTATGCTTAATGCAGAATTGCAGATCAACCCACTGCATGGTTGGTCAGACCAAGTTGGCTCCAGTTACATGATCCCTACCTCAAAAAGGCCCCCACTATGGGGCCCTAACAAGACCAGTCAAAAGACAGAAAAATAGGAGAAAGCACAGAGCCGTGCATCTTAGCAAAGGCAAATAGCCGAAACAAAAAAAAATTATTTGGCTTTTTCAGGAATTGCCTATTCGGCTTCAGGCAGATTCCCAAACCCAAATATTGCTGAAATGGCTCATTTCAAGTTAATATCAATGTGCACAACCCTACTGATTACTAAAACAGTTTATTTTCTGAATTACAAATTTGAGATGAGTAACAATGAGCCTGTTGTGTTTTTGCTTCAGCAGACTAACACAGCTACCCTTCTAGAACTTGCCCATTGACACTGTTATATGAATAAATAATTCAAGTGGTTACTATAAATAATATGATGGTGAAATCTGAACAAATGTAAAAAAAAAATGTCCACTAAACAGCAGTAGTGGTTCCATATACAACAAGATGTGCATGGTAATGTGCACTCACACATGAAGGACTTGGATCAGCAGTGCAGTGACCCATCTAAATCTACGATGGAACTAGCTGAAGAAAGTGGAGAGCAGTTGCATCAGCTCATCAAGCATCTCACATGAGGCGGTAACACCAATACCACATGGTATAGTAAAAGGGAGAGATGGAGGGAGAAGCATGGCCAGAAAGTATATGTGGGACCTGGAAAGAAACACTTGCTCCATCACAAACGGAGTCTCCACCCCCCCGGAAACTTTTATTCTTTAAGTGTGTCATAATTAAGCAAAATGTTGACATCCCATTTTAAACTTCAGAAGGATGATTTTTACTGCATCAGAGATTTTGTAAAGAGAAATTACAAAATCAAACTTTGAATTTACTTCAGTTGAGCTCTTGTCAAAGAAAAGACAATTAGGGCAATTTCACATACTAAATTTTATTTATAAGTTACATTTATATTTTTGTTTACAAAGAAATCCTTGCCAAAGGATTTCTCACATTCAAAGATTCAAAAACGAAACCCTAGGATGCAGATATGTGATATTTTTCATATTCTGCTACCTCAGTTTTGCCATCTTATTAGAATGTCATTCACCTGAATGAGTGAATGCCTTAGTTTCTGCAGACTAATAGTACTGTGGCAGCTTTCCTGACCTCCTCAGGCAGGCCTTTCCACAAGGTGGGAGCCACCACCGATAATGTGTATTAGCGGCCAGTTATCGATCTTACCAATTGGTGAGGAAGAACTTTCAGAAAGTAATTGTTGTGCTCCCCCTTCCTGGGCCAGGCTTGGGAACAGATTCCTCAAATGATAACCAGGATAAGCCAGAGATGACCCTGGAGGAAGACCAGGAGGCTCAGGGGACACCACTGGACCCCCTTTCCAAACCCACAGCCACTTCTAGATCCAGAGCCCCTGGATCCTGAAATTTTAGTTGATGGACCTGTCCTTGAAGGCTTAGCTTGAGAAGTGGTAGCTAACATGCCAGACTCCAGGCAGCCAGTCCCTTCCCTTGTAGGGCCAGATTCTGCTCTACCAGTTCCTTAAATTCTCCCACATGGAGGAAGTGACAGAGATAGTGAACCCACAAGGAGGCAACTCATTAATGAAGAAGTGGGAGGCTTTGGAGACAGATCACTGCCTAAGTGCAAAAAGTACTTTGTAGGTTTGGGCTCAAAAAAGCACTGGATAGATGAAACTCAGGAACAAGTGGGGTCTCTTGCTGTCCAGGATATTTAAGCCCTGTGCTAAATGGAGAACCTTGTTGGTTCAACCAGTTTGTGTGGCTAGTTTGCTTCAATAATATCTGTGAACCTAGATGTAGCACCTAGCTACTGAGACTGAAATCCTGACTTCAGTGCTCTTTAGAAGACTGGACCTGACCTCCAGCTCTTGCATGAACCCTTTGCTTCTGAGGTATCCTTTGATTGCTTCAAGCCTTTGTTGTCGGAGCCAGAATAATTTTGCTCAGACAGTGTGCAAAACAGAAATATTCAGGGTGGGCATTCTTGTAGAAGAGAAGAAGAAGAGTTGGTTTTTATATGCTGACTTTATCACTTAAGGCAGACTCAAATCGGCTTACAATCACCTTCCCTTCCCCTCCCCACAACAAACACCCTGTGAGGTGGGTGTGGCTGAGAGAACGTGACTAGCCCAAGGTCACCTAGCTGGCTTCATGTGTATAGAAGTGGGAAAACAAATCCAGTTCACCAGATTAGCCTCCGCCGCTCATGTTGAGGAGTGGGGAATCAAACCCGGTTCTCCAGATCAGAATCCATTGCTCCAAACCACTCCTCTTTACCACTACACCACCCTGGCTCCACTACAGCATGCTGCAATGGAAGTATAGTGGGATAGAATGCCCCAGAAAGGCACCTTCACGTGGGAGTGGAGAGTGGGTATTTCATTGCCTTGTACCTTTATAATCCCACATTCTGCATTGCTCACACTATGTCAGCCTGGGCAGTTTGCTACTCGCATTGTCATTCAATCTGGTATTCCTAATCCAATTACATTTTTCATATATTATATTATTACATTTTTCCTCTTTTTATACACTTTAATAGAGGTGTGCAAAAAAAATAAAAAAGGGGAGGTAAATTTCAGATTTGGGTCTAATGGACCTGAATTTCCCCCCATAAATCCAGATATTTCCGAACCTCCATGTCGAGAATATCCAGATTCCCTCAGGTCTTTCTCTCCCCACCTCCCCATTCTTAGACCGAGGTCTTGAACAATAAAACCATAAAACTTAAATAATACCCATCTCTAAAAACACCTCCCTTTGTCTCTTCTCTGCAGCCTCCATTCCCTCAGGACTATTAGACCCGAATCCAAAATTTACTACCAGACTCCCCATTTCCCCTTCCCTCCCCCACTTACTTTACTCAACAGCTGCAGCTGCAGTGGTGGAGGGTAAGAGCTGCCTCCGGGCCCCATGTGGAGCCTGGAGACAGCAGTGGGTGCCTGGCCAGAGCTGCGAGATGGCCCTAGCTGACCCAAGGCCCACTCACAGCTCTGCGCTGGCCGCTGCTACCACCTCTGGGCTCCACATGGGGCCTGTGTTGTGGTCAGCAGGGACCAGGATACTGAACAGACAGAGCTCCCGGATGAGTTGGCAGCAGAGGCAGAGGCTGGGCCCTCTACCTCCTCGGACGTTAGCAAAAGGTCTCTATCAAAGGCTGAAGCCCCCGCTCCTAGCATGAGTAATGAGGAGGAGAGACAGCTGCAGCTGGTAGAATCACCCCCGCCTGTAGCTAGGCTGAGGGAAAGACTACGCAAAGATTTAGACACCCGCCGCAGGAATGCACGAGAGTATAGATGAACACAAAGCCCTGAATACCGACAGAAGCCAAGCTAGGCAATTAGTTAGCCAAAGGAGTGCACCACCAGAGAACCATATATTCCCGGCTGTTGGGAGGTTTTTCTAGAGCTGTTGATTCGGTTCGGCCCGAACTGAAAAACAGCCAAATTTCCCCTGATTCGGTGGTTTTTAGTTCGGGACGAACCAAACTCAAAAATGGTGGGCAACCAGGGAGCCGAATTCAGCGAGTTCGGGAGTTCACGAATAAATCCGGCCAATTCGGGGCTGTCAGTAAGCAGCATAACCGTCAGTAAGCAGCATTCTCCTCCCCCAGGAAATCGGTGGCCAAGCTGGATCTTCTTCTGGCCAATCAGTCAGGATTGAGTACTGGAGGAATCAGCTGATGTGCGGCCTGGCCGGGGAGAGAGAGAGAGAGAGAGAGAGAGGGAAATCTTCGTGTGTGTGTGGGGGGGTGCTTGTGCACATTCGCTCCTTTCTGTGGCTGCAGGGAGCGTATTTTTGGGGGTACAGACACAAAACTTTCAGCAGAGATTCAGACAAGCCTTCTTAAGAGACCACCCAAGTTTTGTAAACATTGGGTCAGGAGGTCCCGAGATATGGGCTCCCCCCTTTTTTCTTTCCATGGCTGCAGGGGGTGCATTTTTGGGGGTACAGACCCCAAACTTTCAGTGGAGCTTCAGATGAGCCTTCTTAAGATACCCCCCAAGTTTTGTAAACATTGGGTCAGGGGGTCTCGAGATATGGGCTCCACCCCTTTTCCCTCCCCCTTTTCCATTTCCATAGCTGCAGGGGGTGCTTTTTTTGGGGATACAGCCCCCAAACTTTCAGCATAACTTCAGACAATCCTTCTTAAGATACCACCCAAGTTTTGTAAAGATGGGTTCAGTGGGAGCAGAAATATTGGCTCCCCCCCTTTTCTCTTTCCATGGCTGCAGAGGGCGCATTTTTGAGGGTGCAGATCAGAAACTTTGAGCGGAGCTTCAGACAAGCCTTCTTAAGAGACCACCCAAGTTTTGTAAACATTGGGTCAGGGGGTCCCAAAATATGGGCTTTCCCCTTTCCCCTATTGGGATGAATGGATCAGTATGCATCTCCAGAGCAAAACATCCCGTGCCTAAATGGAATCATCTTGGATTACCGAGTCCTCCCCAGCCCCTCCTGATGGAACAGAAGACAGCCACAGTAAGACCCCTTTGGGGGCTTTAATCTACAATTTTTCTCCTGTGTGTGTGTGGGGGGGGGAAGCAGAGTCTGTGTGTATGTGGGGAGGAAGCAGTTTCTGTGGGTGGGGGGGGAAGCCAAAGGGGGCTTTTGCCGGTTCTGCCTGAGTCTCTCTCTCCCTGGTTTGAGGGGGGGTTTCAGTTGTGTGTCTTCAGGTTTTCCCTCATTCATAAGAGTGGTTAGGTCTATTTGGATGCTTGCTCAAAACTTGTTTTCAAAGGGTGACTTAAAGAATGCATTTGGAGTCCCATGCAAAAGGGGAAATTCCACCCCTGCTCATTATGCATAGCTAGCTGCCTCTGTCTCTTTCCATGGTTTGCAAACTCCCAGGTGTCAGGTGTTGCTTTGCACAGTTGCAAAGGTGTTGCTTACAAGGTTGTGTTGCTTTTGCAGTTGTGTTGCAATGCTTTGCAAACTTCTCAGCTGTTTGTCGGGGCTGGGAGCTTTGTGCGTGGGCGGCAAGCTCTGCTCAGAGATGCACATTAAGGGTGGGGGGGACCTCTTTTGGGGCCCATATCTCAGCCCCCCTGACCCAATCTTTACAAAACTTGGGGGGTCTTTCAAGAAGCGTCCTTTGAAGCTCGGCTCAAAGTTTGGGACCTCTACCCCCAAAAATGCCCCCCCAGAGCCACGGAAAGGCGCGGTTGTGTTTTTAATGGCTTTATTCGGCCTAATTTTTTTCCTGAACTTTGAATTCCTGCCGAATTGCACGGACCCGAAGCGGGGGAGTTCGGACTTCAGCATATCCCGAATCTAAACAGGCTGAATTCAGCCGAATCCGAATTTTTTTTTTAATTCAACAGCCCTAGGTTTCTCTGTGGAAGCAACGATTCAGTTTCCGGACTGCTTCGCATCCACTTCGGCTCCTGACCATTTATCTGACCGGCTTGAATTCCTGGAACTCCGACCCTCGGCTTGATTCACGACTCTTCTTCTGGACACATTTGGACTCCTGTTTTGATCTCCACTGACTCGACCTTGGACCGCACGACTACCCAGCCTCCTAGCCCTGCCTGGGACCTGACAGCCTGGAGGTGGCAGGTGCCTGGGCAGAGCTGCGGCTTGGGCCTTGGCTCGACCAATGCCCACTTGTAGCTCTACACTGGCCACTTCTGCCTCCAGGCTCCAAGGAGGCGGTGGCGGACTAGCAGGTAAGGGAGAGGGGAGGGGGTCTTTTTTGTTGAAAAAGGGTGGCAGGGGCAAAGTGGCCCAAATCATAACAAATATTTTAGCCATGGTTCAGGGATCCACTTTTCAGCTCTGTTTAAATTTGCCACCATATTTTTCCAGGGGTGGGGGAGCCCCAAAATACCAAAAATATATTTTCGGGGGGGAGGGTCCTGTTTGGATTTGCAAATTGCACACCCCTACTCTGTAACCTGCCTTGTGTTTTAGTGAGAAAGGAGGGTTATAAATAAGCAAAAAAACAAACAACCCTTAAATTGGCAATTCTGTTGGATGAAATGGGCAAAGGGAATAATTTCTTTATCTGGACTCCATCTTGATCAAACACAGTAAAAACAAAAGTTGCTGAAGGTGATTTTTTTGTAACAGGCCCCAAAAGCAGCTTGTGATTAGAACACAGACTTATTACCCTTTGCAGTGCAATGTAGTAAGAGTTGAAGGGTGGCATTCTCGGCTCAGTTTGCAGTACAAACTGAAGAAGGCAAAACTTTTACAAGCACTGTCTTGATTTGTGAAAATAAGCCTTCACAAGCACAACACACAATGACCCTGCTTTCTCTTTGCTGCTTCTTCTAACTGCTTCCTTATACCTATTTTTGCAGTAGTTGGGGGGGGGGACCTTTGGACAGCGCAGCCATGGCATCTCCTGAGTGGCTTGCTGCCTCAGTGCAGCAAGCCGAAAATGTATTTGCCTAAAACCCCGTGAAACTGCTCCATTGAGTTTCACAGGGCGATATCTTCCTTTTTGCAGGTGCAAGTTTGCTCCGGCAAAAGGGGGCATTCCCAGGGTGAAAGACATCAGGAAGTGACTAAAGTCAGCCCTGCCCCCAGGGATTCCCCCTTTGGTGCTGGCATGAGCCTTGGCACCGAGGAAATGGTGTCACGATAGCTGTGCCCACGCCCATGTGTGGCACTGCCTTGTGGCTCCCCAGCACAGGCATAAGTGGACCTGCGCCAGCATTAGTGCCAATTTAGCCAGCACAAGTGGCACTAATGCTGGTGCAGGGGTCTTGCTGTCTCCAAACCCCTTTCTCCCCACCCCTTCGGGATTGCTCTGTTAAGCTTATTGAAAGAGTTCTTTGCCATCACCAACCCTTTCTATATCTCTTTAGTGGGCAAAAATGCATGGTCGCTTTAGCCTCCTTTATTCCCTGTTTCAGCCAGGAATCAGCCAGGATCAAATGCATGCATTTTCGTCGAACGTGCGTTCAATCCTGGCTGAATTTTGACTGAAACAGAATAAAGAGACCATGCGTTTTCACCCAGTGTCTCCATTTGTTCTAAAAGTGATGCTTCTATGTGCATAATATGTACAGCCCAGTGGATATGAACATCAGGGGGAGTGAAAATGGGGGTTGGGATTGGAGCTTTTTAAGGCCATACCTACTTTTCTACCATAATTGAAGTTCTGCTTCTTATCTCTAAGTCATATATGTAGTCTTACCCTAGCCTACTTTCTCCTCTGTTCCTTCTTTTTCCAATTCCATGGGTTAGATCAAAAGTACTGTGAGCAGAACTCCACTTGTAAAACAAAATTTTCTCCTGTCTCTCTTCACTCCACTAAAACCCTCAACACCTCTCCTCAATACACTGTTCCTAGGAATCAGTGGACTCCCTCCCCCACAACTGTGTGATATGGGTCTGCAGTGAGAAATAGGAATAAGCAAACAAACTCCGTTGTCTCCTCCACTTGGAGAAGTTTGGATCAAGTCCCATCTCTCTATTGCCCAGTGTTTCCTTGAGTTCCAGTTTTGTTCAGCCGCTGTCCATTTTGTTCAGATTCCTTCACCATCCTGTCTTTTAACCAACTTCCCTAGCCTTTCTCCCTCACCTCCCCATAGCATAGCATATAGATCCTCCTACTCCTAAACACTATAAAGTTTCTTTAGAGCTCCCTCTCAGATTTGACCTTTGATGTTTCATCTGTCCCAGCTACGCTTCCTTCTGTTTTTTTAGTCCACTGCCTACTCTGTACCCTTCCTTCAGTCTCCTTTCTCCCTATTCTTTCTGTTCACTATAACCCATAACTTCTTCTCAATCTTTAACTATTTCCCATGTAAGATTTTTAGTTCCATGCAAACTGACAATATTCCCTTCTGTTGCAGAATTTGGACGGTAAACGGAACATTCTGAGCATCACTTCAGCCCATCCAATCAGTGTCTCTGGTACAGTACAACCTAGATATGTTTATGGGAATACATATTATTTTACAATAGTATTCCTACATGGGCAGAAATAGGAAATTAGAAAATACCCTCCCCCCCCCCAAAAACAATAAAACCCTAAATGGTTCCATTTGTGCTGCTATCTCCCTTAGACAGTTCAATTAATTAACAATCAAGTTGAGACTATATAAGACTAAGCATTCATTCATGCTGGACATATCTTTTCTGGATGCTTTCTTTAGTAAACCAACATGCCCCCTAACTAATTTTGGAGGCCAAGGCAATGTTCAGGAATATTTTATTGGCTATGGCTCTTGCACTCTGTCAGAATACTGGGACACAACCCAAAAACTCCTCATAAATTCAGACCCTTCCATGGTTCAGCTCACCAAACTTCACTCTCAGCGACATTTGTTCTCTCCCGACAATATGCAGTCTCATCAACTAAAATTGAAAATCCTACTGATGCATTTGCTGCCTTCACAATATAATTTTCTCAGTATTTTGACCACATATTTCAGCCAATTCATTCTGGGCTTGAAATGACATGCAACCTGGTCCAACTAGCATGTTTTCCAATTCAAGCTTTCCCCCCCCCTCTCCCCCCCATGCAAAACTGAACTATTCCTTGCATATTTCTTGCACTTATATTTTAGCTTCAGGTACACACAGATAGGTTACAATTTATCACTGGTAGGTCTTTGGGTAATAATCTGGTTGTGCTTCTGCTGCATCTTTCTATAATTGTAATAAACGTTTACAAATATTCAAACAATATTAATTTTCAAGTTTTAGTGTTCAAATTTTGAATGAATTTGTAAACTGAAATCTAAATTTTAATGTAAATTTTACTTGAGAAATGCAAGTATTTGAGACCTGTTGCTATCTGTTTTGTATAAGCTGTCAAATACTAAATACCATAGTCTGTCATCTGACAGATATACTTGGGTGCTAATCATGCTATCCTGAGAGCACTTTCCTAAGATGCACTGAATCGACTTGAGTAGAATTATGAGTAGACCTACTTAGGATTGCTCTTAGCTTTATTATTGTATACCAACCATGTACACTATCAGACGGTAGTAGAAAAGAGCAAGAGTCCAGTAGCACCTTAAAGACTAACAAAAATATTTTCTGGCAGGGTATGAGCTTTCGTGAGCCACAGCTCACTTCTTCAGACAGTAAATGATGTTGATGTCAGTTATTAAATATTCTGAAATAGTAACCATTGTTGAATCTGTCAGCAATGCTGATTCTGTGACCTTGGGCAGATGATGAGAGGGAGGGCATATTGGACATCTTCTGGGCATGAAGTGGGGATCACTGGGGTGTAGGGGGGAGCTGGTTGTGGGTTTCCTGCATTGTGCAGGGGGTTGGACTAGATGACCCTGGTGGTCCCTTCCAACTCTATGATTCTATTAAATATTAACTATTAATTAATTGTGAATTCCACCCCACCCCTTTGCAGCTTCTCAGAGAACACAACTCCAGCCCTAGGCTGCCTCCTGCTGGGTTCCCTAAGCCCCATTAGAACCCTTGTGGGGACTAACATCATCACTGGCTCCCTGAAAGCTTCTCCATTCAGTGTAGTCGATTTAGGAGTCTCTGCTGTCATCTTGGCTTTTGAGGGAAAAGCCAAACTAGATGTGTTTCCCCATGTTCCTTCACACATGAATTATTTCAGGAAAGAACTTCTTCATTGTTATGGTATTATGCCTTTCTTCTGACTGCCTGAGTATTTAGATGTTCTTCTATGGTTGGGAAGTACAGCCTTGTTTCCAGACATCCAAGAAAATTTATCAAAGAAGCAAGAAAATCCAAACTGTGTCCTCTACATTTTTTTAAAAAAACAACAACAATTAATTGATAATTTGACACCTAGGTAGGACTGGCTGTGGTCAAGATGAAAGCAAAATGTCCTATTAGGAAGTTATCTTTTTTGCTTCATGTAGCATGGAGGTTATTTAAAACATGATATGACACACCCCACCCTTTCAACCACTTCAATATCCCACTCTCTCAGCCCGACCGTATATGCTGAGGAAAAAGCATTGGCCTGAGTATATTTGTGAGGAGATTATTTTCCTTCTCCTCCAGTCCCACACCAGTATTTAACTCTGGGAGAAATATGACACAAGAGGCTTTTTAACTTAAACAGACAAAACAGTGAAGTTTATTGAACAGAACTCACAAAGATTGGTTTTCAAGGAAAAGGCAGAAATTGGAGGGAAACTAAAAGTCAGTTTATCTACATAAGATTACTTCAGAGAGATATCTTAGATGTTTTCTTCACTCAAGCTCCTTCAGTTCTTAGTTTCATGCTTAGTTCTGTCCCTCAGAACTGTTACTCAGATTCAGACTCTCAGACTCTGTCCCCAGCCTAGCTCACAGGAGCAAAGGAAGTCTGAGTTCCTTTACCTCCTCAGAGAACTCACAGAAGTTTGGGGAAATATCCAAAATCCCTCTTCCAGTTCTCTCTCTGACTACCCCAACTTAGTGGCTGTAATCCTCCACACCTCCCTGCTACCGGAACAGCTCTACCTCAGAGACTAATTCCCCTTTGTGACCTGAGAATGGGCCCTCTCTAACCCAATTCTCACTCCTGTCACTACCACAGGCTGTGTGTGTCAATAGCTTTGGCTTTAACAGAACCCCTCAGGTTCACAGAGTACAGTCTGGCTTCCGCTCAGTCTCGCTACCAAGCTTCCAATCTATCACAGCCTTCTCTGGCTGGTCCCAAGCTTCGAATACTTTCACAGCCTCCTATCCAGGCTGGGTCCTAAGTTTCGAATGCTTTCTGTTTCTCAGAGCTCAGAGTGTCAGCTCTCTGGCTCCGCCCACTCTTGGTCTGTCAGCTCTTGCTGCAGATGAACCCTTTATCCGTCACACATGACAATAACATGTAAGGAGAGAACTTATTCCAAAATCTATATAAGATCAAGAATATAGTAGAGTTGTTCACACCGTCAAGGAAGTTTTAAAAGACCTTCCTATGAACAGGGCTGCTTATGGGGGGGGGGGCACTTGGAGTACAAAATTCCCAGAGCCCTTGTCAGTTTGAAGGACCAGTGAATCTGGAATCATTTCAATGCACTTGTTTTACTTTAGTGCAGTTCTGCAGCCACTAGGGGCTCAGGCAAGGCAAAACAGAGCAAACAGATGAACTCTGTCGTGGTGCAGGTGAGGAGCGAGGGCTGTAAACTGTAAGCGTAGTCTGGAGAACAGTTCAAGGTCATTCACAGTGAAGGCAGAGTCTGAGATAGCAATACAGGCAAGGGAAGTCCAAGGCGTTAGTCAGAGCCAGTCCGAGAAGTCAGGATACCAGGAATCCAAAGGATAGCAGGGAAACAAGGCCAGTACACAAAGAGGTTGGTGACAAGTTGCTTGCACAACAGCCAAGCCTAACTGATGGCTTAAATCCCTTCCCCTGCTGCTGTAGCAGAGCCAGCTGATGCTGATGAGGCTGAGTTCACAGGTGGTGCTTCAGCCCTGCTCTTCCTCATCACTGCTACTGGGGAGGTTCCTCTGTCAAGCCTTCAGTCTAGCACTCTGCCGTCTCTGCTGCATTGCCAGACGGACCTGCTTTCTTCTCTGCTCCAGTGGCCTTGGCGAGGCCTCTGGAGACACTGCATGTTGCAAGGTGTCAGGTCCAACTGGAGTCCTTGAGCTGCCAGGCTGCAGGCATGGTGAGTCATCTCCTGACTTTGGCTGATCCTCTACTCTGGCAGGCTGTAGGCCCTGTGGTTGTTCCTGTGGGACGTCTGCCTGAGGATGTCCCTCTGTTCTGGCTTCTATTTCCTCTTCGTCAGAGGAGGTCTCTGCAGGCTGACTCATGACAAACTCTCAGAATTACTGGATGGTACTGTTTGTTGCCCTTTTATATTTAGGCTCTCCATGCCTGCATTAAAAAAAAAAAAAACTTTGAGGCTGAAGCAAATATTTGCCTAGTATGAAATGTTGCTAAGCCCATCAGCCAACCTGGTATGCTTTCATTTCTCTCTACCCCCACCATTTAATTCTTCTTAATTTCCCCCCACACCTCTTTCCAGCCTCATTCCTTCTCATCACAACCCTGGCTAGTGAGTTAAAGCATACATAATGGAAGAAAAGAAAACCTCTGTTCATATTATGACTACAAGGGGGAGGGTCAATTTCCCAAGAATCAGTCAAAGTAGTAAAAGGGTGATTTCCTAACTCCACACACACTTTACATAAGCTTTCTCTGTGTGTGTAAAGTGTTGTCAAGTTGTAGCTGACTTATGGCGACCCCGTAGGGTTTTCAAGGCAAGAGACATTCAGTGGTCATTTGCCATTGCCTACCTCTGTGTAATGATCCTGGTATTCCTTGGTGATCTCTCATGCAAATACTGACCAGGGTTCACTCTGAGATCAGAGATTAGATTCAGAGATCTGATGAAATGGGGCTATCTTGGGCTATCCAGAAAAGGTCTTATATAAATATAGTGACTTATAAAATACTGAATGATGCGAAGAAAAATTATTTTTTGATAATACTGTTCCTTTTCCTTTAATGTGTCTACCTAATGAACAATTATGATTGTATTCACAGTAATAGAGAGACAAAATTATTGGTTTTGTTACGGTATTTGTTTTGGTATGGGGACATGGTAGCTCTCAGAAGCACTGCCTGTGAAAACGTTGATGTATAGGTTCTACTGATTTGCAGTAAGGCTGACCAAGAAGGAGTCTGAAGAGGCAGTTGCTAACAATTTAAAACTGTGTTATACTCATTTCTTTAAATGGAATAAAAAGTAGGAAACCAGTAACAGAGAGAACATTTAAAGATGATAAGAGTACTGAAAGTTGACAAATAAATAGTGGAGAATCCGCATATTCTTTACATCTGTTTCCCCTGCAGAAAATTCTAGAAATTTCAGTCATAAAAATAAAAGTAGGAATTGTGACTGAGAGAACACCCTTCACTGGATCATACACTCTGGCTTAGAAGTAGGTCATAGAAAGGTCTAATTTACCAATATCCATCAGATATTTATTCTGCCTTTTTTTATCAGTCTGCCAGCAAATAATAAAACCTAGCATTTGTGTATCATTTTCAAGGGTTCAGATGGTTTCATCCACATTGACTCATTATAATCTTTGCAACCATTCTGAAAGGTAGGCCCCTAATATTGCAGACTGGAGGCTGAGGATGAAAGAGGGAGTGGTTTCCTTAAGGTCATCCAGTGCATTTGCGGCCAAAGCAGTCTGGGCCTAAGACTAGTTTAACCTCTTAATGACCACAATACACTAGTACTAAATTTTACAAGTGTTTTAGGCACATAAACACATAAAACTGCCTTATAATGAATCAGACCATTGGTCCATCAGGGTCTCAGACAGATCTTTCACATCACCTACTACCTGCTTCTTTGTTCTGGAAATGCTGGGGATTGAACCTGTGACCTTCTGCATGACAAACAGATGTTCTGCCACTGAGCCAAGTGCCCTCCATGACAAGTGAATCAATTCTCATAGTTCATCTGGAGATTGTTCTTTGCTATCTAAGTTTACATGCATGCTCCTATTTTATTTATTTCTTTATTCACTTATATTTTTCTCAACTGTTTCAGTTCTCCACTTTTTGTTGTGGGATTTGTAGATTATTTTCTTTATACATGTACAGTTTTTATGACCACTTTCTACAGTATTTATATATACAATACAGGTCATTTATACATAAAATAAAGTAGAATAAATGCTAAAGGGGAAATAGTTTGAGGAAGCAAAAAACGTTGCAAAATAAAGAATCTCAGGTTCAGTGTTGCAGGGGGAAGCCATATTGAAAGAAGGATTTCTAGACTGAAATAGCAGAGATGAGAAATTCAGAATGATCCCTAAAATTTATCTAACATGTTGTTCAGTACAATTGTGTCTTCCCCTCAGCAGCAGAATAAGCAAGATTATCTACCTTCTCTATGCATCCTTTCTGAATACTGGGAAACTATTATCAGGTTTCGTCTTCAGAGTTCAGTCCACAAAGCACTGTTCTTTTCAATACAACTTGTACAGGAGCAGGACTTGGTGGATTGTGTTCTTAATCTTCTTTTCTCTGAGCCACATACCCACTTTCTCCAGTCCTTCCTTATATGCCTTGCATTGTAAACCCTTGCTAAACCCTTTATCATCTATGTTATTGTGCTCTGAATCTTCTTCACAGAATCTTCTTCACCATAATCCCCAGATCATTCTTGCAATGCTTTTCCTTGTCACTTATTCCCTGATCTATGTATATAAAATGTAATTCCGAGGGCACGTTATACTGGAAAGACTTACCCCTTTTGGCACTTGAGGCCTGCATTTCAGTTCATACTGCTACTATACTTTGTTGAAAATGCTGTGTTCTGAAGCTAATCTACTTCGCTGTCACAGTTAGGGGCCAACGCATAAACATACAAACAAAAATTGCATTCTGTAAAGCACATGCCCCACGCATCACTACAAGTAATCAACAGATGTTGAGTGTTGGATGAAATTATGTTCAGTAAGAATGGCTGTTTTATATTTTAAAGAAAGTTTTCATCCCTCAAAAGAAATCAGGTGTTCAGATTATTGGTTTAAGCATATATGGTCATCAGAATTTTTTAAAAATCTAATTTATAATCATTTGAAATGTTTGAAAATGTGGATTTTCTTCTTCTTTTGTAGCCAAAATCTATCTGAAAGAAAAAGTGATGATGTTTCTATGAAATTAATTTTGGGTCTCATTTTGCTGCATATTTATTTATTTGCAGTATACCAGCTCAGCTACTTATATTTGGTGTCTTAAATGCATTTAGTTGGATTAATAAAAATTAATCAATTGCATCTGTATTTTAAAATTTGCATCAGGTTAGCAGCTGTGGCACAGGACTGATTCCTGACTTTTATTTATCTATAAAGAAATGCCAATAAAATTCATAAATAATCTATTCTGCTTCTGCTTTCTGTATCCTCAGACAACACTACTATCCATTCAAGCAACCACAAAGCCTTGGCTTCATCTTTGATTCTTCCCTAACCCTTGCTTCCCAGAATCAATCTGTCACAAAGAGCCAAACTAAACATGATGGTGGCTATGGGTTCATTGCATGGCTGCCGACACCATTTCAGGAGAAGTTGATCCAGGTCAAGTGTAGAGTGGCCCCAGGAACTCTTGCCTCCCCCCCGACACACACACACCTTTTGAGGTACAGAAAAAGCATTTGAAAAAGTTTGAGGAGGACAACAGCTCCTGGGGCTGCTACACCATGTACCGTATATACTCGCGTATAAGCCGAGTTTTTCAGCCCAAAAAAAGGGCTGAAAAAGCCGAACTCGGCTTATACGCTGGTCAATACGATAGAGGGGGGAGGGAGGAGGGAGGAGGGAGGGGGGAACTTACCTCCGCCGTCTTTTCCTGGCTGGGAGCGGCCTCCAGAGGCGCCCTGCGGCCGCGGGGAGGCCACCCAGCCGCCCCCGCCGCCTTCTCCCGGCAGGGAGCAGCCTTTAAAGGCGCCCTGCGGCCGCGGGGAGGCCGCCCAGCTGCCCCCGCCGCCTTTTCCAGGCCGGGAGCGGCCTTTAGAGGCGCCCTGCGGCCGCGGGGAGGCCGCCCAGCCGCCCCTGCTGCCCTCTCCCGGCCGGGAGCGGCCTTTAAAGGCGCCCTGCGGCAGCGAGGAGGCCGCCCAGCCGCCCCCGCCGCCTTCTCCTGGCCAGGAGCGGCCTTTAGAGGTGCCCTGCGGCCGCGGGGAGGCTGGCCAGCTGCCCCCACCGCCTTTTCCAGGCCGGGAGCAGCCTCCAGAGGCCCCCTGCGGCTGCAGGGAGGCCGCTACGCCGGCCCCGCCGGGCCCGCCGCCAGGAGCCCAGAAGGAACGGTAAGCCTGCGCGCGCGCGGGGGGGGGTTATAAGCCGACCCTTGGCTTATACGCGGGTGCCTAATTTTTCCCCATTTTTGGGGAGAAATTAGGCACCTCGGCTTATACGCGGGTCGGCTTATACATGGGTATATACGGTACCTGATTTGAATTGGGGCCTTGCAGCAATTTTAAAAACAGACAGCCCAATCCATATGGTTGCCAGGTCCCTCTTCTCAACCGGCAGGAGATTTTGGGGGCAAAGCCTGAAGAGGGCGGGGTTTGGGGGAGGGGAGGGGCTTCAGTGCCATAGAGTTCAATTGCCAAAGCGGCCATTTTTCTCCAGGTAATCTGATCTCTATCGGCTGGAGATCAGTTGAATTAGCAGGAGATCTCCTGCTACTACCTGGCAGTTAATGAAACCACAGCACCAGCTCATTAATTAACAATAACCGTGAAATACCACAATTAATTGTACATCATTAGATGATATAATTGAAAATATGCCAAAACCACAAAAGTATAACAAAATGCACGGTTGCTTCACCCCTGCCAAATCCTTGGTCAAAAAATAATACAGAAGAAAAACGGTGATTCCGCAACGTCCAATAAGTCAACTTAATAAGTCAACATTAACTGTGTTTAAGTCAGCATACGCATTTTGGGATTTAACTACCTGGCAGTTGGCAACCCTACCAATCCAGAAGGGGGGGCAGATCCATGGCAGCCGGGAGCAGCACAGCCACGTTGCCTCCTCAGAGGCTTCCCAGCCACCATGGAGGCAAAAGAGCAGTTAAAAAAAATAAAAATATATATAAAAGGGGAAATCCCCCATTACCTACAATGGGGCTGTGCCACCAAAAAAGGTGGTGCAACACCGCCGCAGCGCAAGGGGCATTCCCGGGCGAAAGGGGTGAGGAAGCAGCCTAATGGCAGTGGGTTGCACTAACAGCAGGGGCCAGATGCTGCCATGTTTGCCCCAGTGCCAGCGTAGGTGCCACCTTTTCCATGATAAGGTGGCACCTACGTCAGTGCGGGGTCATGACAGCTCCTAAGGAGTTTCTCCCCCCCTTCAAGAATGGGCTCTGAAACTGCTTCTAAAATAGTGTTGACAGCCATTGGATGGACCCATGGCTGCTATCACATTTAGTTTGGCTCAAAGTCATGATGCTTTTCCTAACAAAATATTGCAGAAACCTAGCTTACTCACTCACCTCCCACCATAACCCTGGTCCAACCTTGGCTAAAGCCCTGGTTTTTCATCTTTTCATTTTTCTGCTTGTCATCTCTGAACAGAAGTTTGCCTCCAAAACCATTCACTCCACCTATCGTTTGAGCCATGTGACCTCATGCCTCTCCTCAAATACCTACACTGCAGCAACCCCAAGCTACAAACTTGTCTCTTTAAGAAGAATGCACCACAATCAGAGCAGGAAACATCTCACTTCCTGGGTCAATTCTTCTTCTCACTAGTAGCACCTCTGTTTTGTCAGTATTAAGTTTCAGCTTATTAGACTTCATGCATTCCAAAACTGCCTCCAGGCACTGATTCACAGTTTCCACAGCCTTCCTGGGATCTGCTGGAAATGTGAGACAGAGCTGAGTATCATCTGCATATTGCGAACAACCCAGCCTAAATCTCTGAATCATTTCTCCTAGTGGTTTCATGGAGATGTTAAAAAGCATGGGGGACAATATGGAACCTTGAAGGACTCTATAGGCCAAGGCCCAAGGGGCTAAGCAGCAGTCTTCTAGCACCATCATCTGTAACCTACCTTACAGATAGGACTGAAACCATTGCAGAAGGGTGCCTCTCAGTCCCAACCCCAAAAGGTGGTCCAGAAACATACTTTGATCAATGATACTGAAAGCCATTGAGAGGTCTAGGGGGGATCAACAGGGTTGCACTTCCTTTACCCATCTCCTGGTACAGGTTATCCACTAAGGTGACCAAGGCTGTTTTCCATAGTCATAATATGTAGTCCCATCACCATGCCTGAATCCTGATTGGAAAGGATCCAAACAATCTGCTTCATTCAGGAATCCTTGGAGCTGTCCTGCCACCACTCATTCAATCACCTTGCTCAAGAATGGTACATTTGAGACTGGATGATAGATATTCAAATCTCCTGGGACAAAGTAGTTTCTTTTAAGAGTGGACACAATCTTGGTAAACTATCCATGGTTTTGAAGACATCTATCAACATTCTTTAGGCTAGGTTCTTATGTAATTAAGATTTCAGTATATTCATTCAAAAGTATTGGAAGGTTGATACCCTACATTTAGTCCAGTAATGCTGCTACATGTCTGTGCTATGGTGCAAAATGAAGATATACTACACTAACTTCTGAATAACCCATTATATCCATAAGTTAAAGGACCTGTAAGTTACAAATATGAGGACTACATTATTAGTTGCTATCAGTTAATTAGTTACTCAAAGGCTCAAATGTTACCAACTGTGTAACATTTCTGGTTTTATACATATGGAGTTTATATTAAACTTTCTGGTTTTATATATATGGAGGTGGATCCTGTCAACTTTTCCAATGACATCAGATGGTGGGACCACTTCTGAATATTGGAATACTATGCCTGAGACTGTAGACCCTGCATGGATTAAAAAGTTATTTGAAATGGGGGGCATGGGGGGGAATTGGGAAATGTTACCTCTCCTTCACTGTGCCTCAGCAAAATATTTGGTTTATGGCTTCTGCAATAAAATTTTGAGAAACTTCTATTTTTTTTCTTTATCCCTGCAGTTATAGACACATTACTTTCAAAAGTTATATATATACACACACTGATGACACTATATTTATGTATTAGATTTTAATTTTAAAATATATGTGATAACACTACAACAAATGTTGGTAAGTATGCCATGTAGCCTTAGTGGAAATAGTTGACCCATCTCTTTCAGATAAAAGCATGATTCCAATGGTACAGGGCTTAGATATTTGTGGCATACCTAGAGAGAGGTTATTTAAGCCAGCTCTGCTCCTGGCTTCAGGCTTATTGTGATTGTAGTTTACTCTACTGACCTGACATAGGCAATGTCAGATTTACCATGCACCATTGGCTCAAAATAGTACATTTGGGGCATACCTTCAGTTTTCCCATGGGGGGGGGGGTTAATGTCTGTTTTACTTTGTCTGACAGGGTTGGGAGTTGAAGCAACATATCCTCCCACTTAGGAACTGGTTATAAATGGAAGGAACAGTGTGAGTTTCGGTTGCACAGGTAGAAATGATTGGCACTTACCCTTAGGCACGTAAGTATGAAGAGAGGTTGACCCAGTCCAGCTGCTCACTGGCTGTGTGGCTTGGGCACCTGGGGAGAGGACCCCTGTGGTACTGAGCAGCATCAGCTGAATCCTAATAGCTGTACAGTATAAGGGGAAGAGAATGAAGTTTGGCACTTTTCAGCACAAATTCGTGTTGATAAATAAGGACAGGGGTAATGCTGGATGAGTTTGAAGCCAGGATGGGGCTGTCCAGTGCTGGCTGACATCAGAAGCTGCCTATAAGATGGAACCCAAACTGAGAGGGGAGGAACGTATTTAACAGTTAGTGGATAGCTTTCAATAAAACCTAGCTTACCCTGTATGATGATTTCTCATGTCTTGATTCTGGGGTGGAAGGGCAAGACATATATTGTATATGTCTGTGGGGAGTGAAAGAGAGATGTGTCATAACTTTCTGTAACCACCTCTTCAATCACTCCATATTCAGAATGGCACCATGGAAGGCAAACTGCACTCCCATATTTCAGTACTGCTCATAACTGGTATTTCCCTACATCATAAGACGGAACAGTCCACTGCTTTTTACTTATACCTTTCAAAAGAAAGATGGGGGGGAGGAAGAAAAAAAGAACCTCTGGTAGTTGTAGATCTAGGCAGAAGAGTACTAAAGGTTGAAGCCATTCAAAATCATCTCCTTTCTTCTTTTTATCCCATACCTCTTTGAGCCATTAAAGCAGTGCTGGTCTTGAGAGAGTGAAAAGCCTCACATTCATTCTAAGAGTGTTTTTTTTAACTAAAACGAATACATGAAAACACAAAAACTCATTGATGATCATATGTTAAGGACATTATGAGTATGGTTCCTTTTTTTTTTTTTTTTTTTTTTTTGAACAGTATGGAAAACTCCGGCTTTAAAAAAAAAACACAATAATTTGTTTAAATTGATTGTTCTAAGCTTGTATCTCAGTCATGGTCACTCCATGATTCATTTTTGCATTGCCATGAAAAGGAAATACAAACAAATTGCAAAGTTTTAGGAGGCAACTTTCCACACTGTGAATAAAAATTGGCTTCTCCATTGGTGTATCCGAAGGGCCTAAAGCAAGCTCCAGATGGGGCTAGACACTTGCCATAGCCAACAAAATACTTCTACTCCACTTTCTCAGTAGTGTTGCCATTGAAAACTGAAATGGCATGGAATACCCAGGGGATTCAATGAGGGTTGCCAACCTCCAGTAAGTGGCTGGGGATCTGGGATTACAATTGATCTCCAGGTGACAGAGATCAGTTCACCTGAGGAAAATGGCCATTTAGGAGGGTGGTCTGAAGTTCCTCCCCTCTCCAAACTTCACCCTCCTCAGGCTCCAGCCCCAAAATCTCCAGGAATTTCCCAACTGGAGCTGGCAACTCTAGATTCAATGGCAGCATGGCAGAAATCTCAGTTTTCAGGCCCTTACTACACATAGCTTAAGAATAATAGAATCATAGAGCTGGAAGGGGTCATACAGGTCACCTAGTCCAACCCCCTGCTTAATGCAGAATCAGCCTAAAGCATCCCTAACAAGTGTTCATCCAGCCATTGCTTGAAGACTGTCAGAGCAGGGGAGCTCACCACCTCCCTAGGCATTGCTGAATGACAACTCTCACTGTAAAAACATTTCCCCCTAATATTCAGCCAGTAACTTTCCACCCATAATTTAAACCCATAATTGTGAGTCCTAATTAGGGTTGTGCAAAAAAAAAAAAAATCCGGCAAATTTCTAGTTTGGGATGATTGGGCCTGATTTTTATTTTTATTTGTAAACCCAGAATAAGCCAAATACCCATACCGGCAAATATCGGTATTGTGCTTTATTTCTGGGTTTACTGAAAAAAAATCAGCTCCATTATAGTCTATGGGGATTATTTTTGAAGCTCCTGTGGGGGCTTTTTTGGAGGTAGGGTCCCCAAATTTGCAGTGTGGCTGCAAGGGACTCTCCTTAGACAGTCACTGAAGTTTGGGGACTCTGGGACAGGGGGTCCAATTTTATGGTTACGCAAATGGGTCCAGGCATTTGCGAGCCGAACTGACCATCAGTTTTCAGGTTCAGAAGTTCAGCGTTGCTGAGGTATGGCAGAAAGAAGAGATTGACAGGCTGGAGCCTCAAAGTCTGGGTTGCCCTTTGTATATGGGGCGCATAGCATGATGTCCATGCAAATTAGCTTCCAAACTGAGGAAAACGGATTAAATGCAAGAAAAATAAGGCACAGGAAACATTTATTTTGGTGGAAAATGACATCTTGTGAACAGTCTTTTATTGTGGTCACCAAAAATCTGATTGCAAGAGATGATCATGGTGTGGGGAAATGAAGCCTTTACTCAGGGCAACCTTCAGTTTGACAGCAGGTTTTTTTTGGGGGGGTGATATTGGAGCCAGCTGAAGTCTCAACCGTGGAGGCTGTCTGAACAAGATTGCTCATCTGCATGGGTGAGGGAGTCTCCTTCAGAAGCCTGGTGGTGTAAGCAGCTGTGGAAGTTGGTTCTTTTTAGTTGGAGGGTATATCCTTCCGGACAGGACTGAATGGTTGGTCAGACCAAGTTGGCTCCGATTACATGACCCCGACCTCAAAAGGGCCCCAACAAAGGAGCCCTAACAAAACCAGTCAAAACAAGATAGAATAATGGGAGAAAGCACAGAGCTGTTCATCTGAGCAAAGGCAAATAGCCGAATCTAAAAAACCCCGAATATTTATTCGACTTATTTGGGAATCGCCAATTCAGCTTTGGGGAGATCCCTAGGTGTTGGGGTTTGGTATAACTGAAACCCAAATATTGCCAAAATGGCTAATTTCAGGTTTATTTTCTTTTTGGGTATATTGATATGCACAACCTTCGTCCTAACCTTTGCTGCAAACAGGAACAGCTCCCTTCCCTCCTCTGAGTGACAGCCTTTTAAATACTTAAAGAGAGCAATCATGTCCCCCTTTCAACCTCCTCTTCTCCAGACTAAACATTCCCATGTCCTTCAGCCTTTCCTCACACAACTTGGTCTCCAGGCCCCCGATCATCCTCATCACTCTCCTCTGCAACTGCTCCATTTTGTCAACATCCTTTTTGAAGTGAGGCCTCCAGAATTGCATACACTACTCCAGGTGCAGCTTGCCCAATGTGGTAACCAGCAAGACTATGACATCTTATGATTTGGATGTTATGCTACTCTTGATACACCTTAAGACCACATTAGCCTTTTTTCCCCACTGCATCACACTGGCTGCTCATAATTGGCTTATAGTCCACCCATACCCCAAGATCTTGTTGACACACACTGCTACTCAGAAGTATATCCCCCATCCAGTATGTGTCTTTTTCATTTTTGTTGGCCAGATGTAGAATTCTGCACTTATTCTTGTTGAATTATATCTTGTTCACATCTACCCACTTTCCAGTGTGTTCAGATCTCATTGAATTCTATATCTTCTGGGGTGTTTGGTGCTCCTACTTTGGTGACATCTGCAAATTTAATGAGTAGTTCCTCCACCTCCTCATCTAGATCATTTATAAAAATATTGAAAAGTACTGGGGCCAGAACTGAGCCCTGTGGCATTTCACTAGACACCTCCTTCCAATCAGATGAAATGCCATTGACAACTACTCTTTGGGTGTGGTTCTCCAACCAGTTCTCTATCCACATAACTACCCTAGAATCCAGTCTGCAGTCCTCCATTTTACCTTTCAGAACATCATGTGGGATCCTGTCAAAAGCTTTATTGAAATTCAGGTAAACATCAATGGTTTTCCCACGATCCAATAAGCCCATAGCTCGATCAAAGAAGAGAACGAGGTTGGTCTTGTGGGACTTGTTGGGAGCAAATCCATGCTGACTTTACTGGATCACCAAGTTGTCTGTCAGATGCTCACAGATTGATCCCTTTGAAATCTGCTCCAGTATCTTCCCTGGGACAGAGGTCAGACTGACAAGCCTGTAATTTCCTGGCTCATCCTTCCCCAATGAAAGCCAGCTTGGTGTAGTGGCTTGGAGAGGTGGTTAGGAGTGGTGGACTCTAATCTGGAGAACTGGTTTGATTCCCCACTCCTCCACATGAGCATCAGACTCTAATCTGGTGAACTGGGTTTATTCAAACAAATGTTAGCAGCAAGGCTGACGTGAGAATGACTTGTGTTTTCACTTCATGCTACCCATGAGTGACCTGCTTAGAAAACTTTGCGTATCTTTGACTTTGGACTGGACTTTGATGATTCTCTTGCACTCTGTTAATCTGTTTCTGACCCCCAGCTTACTTTTGAACTTGGATCGGACTTGGACCACGCTTTTGTATTACCTTTTGGCTATCTGTACCTGCACACTCTCTATCCCTTGGCTTTGAACTTGGATTGCTCTTGACTACGCTCCTCTACCTCTGGCCCCAGGACCTGACAGGAGGTATATGAACTGTACATTCTGAACGCTATACAAAGTTCAAAAAGAAAATGGATCAATAGAGAATTCCAAATGGATTTGTAATAAAGATTACCAAAATATAGGGAGCAATTTGTATAAGGGAAATTTCAGAACTTTCCCTAACTGGCAGACTAATCCAATTGGAAGTCTCTGTTGCAAGAATGGTATATTTTCTATTGCTACTTGTTTTGCTTTGCACTTCCAAGATACCTCTACAATCTCCCATACAGACTCTATCTGTTTTCTGACAGCCTGCCCTTGGTTCCTTTTGCCCTCAACCAATTATGCCACCACTATCCCGGTTTATCCTTGACATCTTGATCCTTTCCCTTCATTACATTGATCTTCCTTCTTCTGTTTCCCCACTGCCACCCATGTCAGATTTCCAGGTTCTTTGCTTTTCCATCCTTGTTGTCTCAAACTACCATAGCCATCTATTGATTCCCTTTTTCATTTTAATACCTCTCAGACTTGTGTGTTTTTACAAAATGTACTTTTCATACAAAACACAAGAAGGGTGTTTATAATGGGGGTTACCACACTTTGTATTCCCAGCGATGTATTAAGAGTTTGAAAATGTTATAAAAAAACATCGCTTTAAAAGGGTTTTTGGATACCACGGCTTATAAATGGTTGGAAGACGTCTTCACAGCTAAAGGGGCCAAACAAAGTGCGAACAGTATTTTTTATAATGTTTTCAAACTCTTAATACATCGCTGGGAATACAAGTGCGGTAACCCCCAATAACAGACGGTATATAAAATGGGATTCTGGCAAGACCTATCAACATTATAAGAAAAAGGGAAAACTTGTGGTGCTTGCTTGTTGTGGGTATTATGATTGTATGTTCTTCCACAACCAGTCAGTGATTTCACCTCTGTCTTTGATGTATCAGCTCAGTTTTTCACTAATAAAAAGGCTATACTTGTGGTGTGCTCTTTTTAAAAAATGCCCATAAAATGCAATAAGTGAGTAATCTAGAATAAATTCAAGATATGCTAAAAAAATAATAATCAAGTTATCATTCTATTACCAGGCCTACAACCAAGGGAAGGCACATACTGTCAACAGAGATTTTGTGTTCTTAATTTCTGAGTATATATTGCCAGTTTCATTCTTGTGTTGTTTCCTAACCTTTAACATCTCATAGTACCTCTAATGCCAGTGTAAAATCTCAATGGAAGAAAACAAATTCTCAGATTCGGCCTTCATAGTGGGTAAAGTGATATGCTCGCTGGTGAGGCAATACATAGCTTCTGAGAACTTAGAGCCACTGCAAACCAATATCCCCCTACAATTTGCTAGAAACTCTCCATATTCAGTACAGCAACATCTGCACTCAACAGAGAAGCAGAGTATAATATTGTGTTATGCAGAAGAATGCCATATACGTGGGCATGGAAGATATGTGAGGTTTCCAATTACTTGCCTCTTCAGGTAGCATACCATACTGGAATTTTCACTTAGACAACGTCAATATCTGTGAACTCTTGAGCAGCTCATTGTGTCTCAGTCTCAGTTTTCCATCATTCCAGTGCAGTACATTTTTTTCTAAAGAGCAGCTTTTATGTTATAGCAATTTTTTTTACTATAGCTTATAGAATGGGCTTATAGAATGCTTGGAACTCTCATGATAATTGTGATTAGTAAATTGGAGATCTTAACCAAATTTCCTTTGGCTCAAGTCATAGCCTGCCAACTTCTTGCAGGATCAAAAGCTCTGGCTGTGCCTCTATAGTTAAGAGCTGGCACCCCCAGGGCAACTAAAGCCCATTGACAGCACTCATGCCCAATCTGCAGCCATTTCAGCTTCCCCACAATCATTTTCTGTAAATAGAAGAGTTGGTTTTTAAATGCCAACTTTCTCTACCACTTAAGGAAGAATCAAGTTGGTTTTTAAATGCCAACTTTCTCTACCACTTAAGGAAGAATCAAGCTGGCTTACAATCACCTTCCCTTCTCCTCCCAAAATACTCTTTAAGATAGGTGGGGCTAAGAGGCTCTAAGAGAACTGTGACTAGCCCAAGGACACCCAGAGGGCTTCATCTGTAGGAGTGGGGAAACCAACCTGGTTCACCAGATTAGAGCCCGCCGCTCATATGGAGGAATGGGGAATCAAACCCAGTCCTCCAGATTAGAGTCCACTGCTCCTAACCACCGCTCTGAACCACTACACCACTCTGGCTTTGTTAAAGTATCTAACAAAATAAATACTTTGTTAAATACTTTAACAAAACTGTATTCTAATTCCTAGGGTTTGTTTTTTCTGCCATTTTCTGCCATTTTCTGACACATTAGGGTTGCCAACCTCCAGGTACTAGTTGGAGATCTCCTGCTATTACAACTGATCTCCAGCTGATAGAGATCAGTTCCCCTGGAAAAAATGGCCGCTTTGGCAATTGGACTCTATGGCATTGAAGTCTCTCCTCTCCCTAAACCCCGCCCTCCTCAGGCTCAACCCCAAAAACCTCCCACCGATGGCGAAGAGGGACCTGGCAACCCTATGACTCATGGAACAATCCTTATAGGTCCTCTGT
Organism: Euleptes europaea; assembly: GCF_029931775.1. Taxonomy (NCBI): domain Eukaryota; kingdom Metazoa; phylum Chordata; class Lepidosauria; order Squamata; family Sphaerodactylidae; genus Euleptes; species Euleptes europaea. The sequence goes on from NC_079313.1 coordinate 60,090,413, forward strand.
GTAGCTGGGGTAATATCGCCATATGGGCTGGACCCTAAGATGTAGCATCTATTGAGAGCAAAGTCTGCTAACATAACAATGTTGCATGTTTATTTGGTAGCACAGAAGATAAATGCATTTTAAACAAGACACCAATCATGTGCAACACCTGTGTAAGGTTTTTCTCATGGATAACAAAACATTTAAATCAAGTTTAATTTAAATGTAACCAAGTCAGATGTCCAGTTTCTTCTCCAGGCATGAATTTAATGAGAAGGTCATTTTCTTTGAAGGGGGAGGGGATTCTAAAATTTCGCAAAGGGTTTTCGAAGCACTCATACCTGACTCAAGAGCAACCAAATCCATTTACTCCTTAGTGTTGACAGATAACATTTCAGCTGTGTTTGACTTTGTGTAACAAAAAGGAAGTTTTGTCTCAGTATTTTCAATTAATCTTGCAAATCTATGCCTAATAACATGATATGATTGTCCTATGAAGTTCTTTCCCCTCACACTGTGTATAACATACTGCCCATCCCCATCTTTTTAGAAATCACTAGATACCACTTCAGCTCAAAAACCAATTATAACTGTCAGTTATACACTGTACAGAACCAATAAAATCCTTACAAATATTAATTAAGTAGTCTCTGAATTGATCCAAGATTGCATGTTCCTTTCACTTTTGATTCTATTCAGAATCAGTCTGACATACTAAATACATCCATCATCCTTTGTAAAACTTTATGCTCTCTGTATTTCAAAGATTCTGATACTAAGGATACAGTACAATAAATATGCAGGCAAATACTAAATCTTAACTTCATAAATGTTAAATTAGAATTATCCACTTTTTTTAGCTTGGTAGAAGAATTATGCAAAATACCTAACAATAACTGTATTTATATAAAAAAAAGTTCTATTAATAGATCTGTAACATTTAAAAGGGGGCAGGGTGAAGTTAATCATTTCAGATGTCCCATACTACATTTACAACATGCTCTGTTTTCCTGAGAACTGAAGTTAAGACACATATAGCAAAATACTAAGCAGAGTTACACCCTTCTAAGTCCTCTGAGGTCAATGGACATAGAAGGGTGTAACTCTGTTTGCTGCCCCAGTGCTGATGTAGGTCCTCTGCGGCAGGAAACTCTTAACTCTGTAACTTAAACATTAATAATGAAATAATCACACTTGACACAATTCTCTTTTGAAGGAATGGCCACAACTTTAATTGGCAAACAGCTGATTGTGCTTTGGCGTGGCATGGGAACTGGATGCTATCAGCCACGAACAATTTAACCTAACACAGGGAAGGGAGGACAAAGCTGGAGACGGACTGCCTCTGGCCGCGGTCTCCCTCCCTTTATATGCCGAGCTGGAGGACCTGAGTGAAAACTCTCCTCCAGCTCAGCTCATGTTCCCCCCCATGCCCAGATAGGCTCATTCAAGCCCCCATCCAGGAAGCAAACCCGATCCCGGCAGCCACGCATAGCACGGCAAGGATTTAGCCACTGCACCACGTTCCCTCCCAATGCCTGCCGCTTCCTCCCTATATTGGCGTGTGTTAGAAGTTCTGTGTGTGTGTGTTAAGTGCCGTCAAGTCGCTTCCGACTCATGGCGACCCTATGAATGAAAGCCCTCCAAAATGTCCTATCTTTGACAGCCTTGCTCAGATCTTGCAAATTGAAGGCTGTGGCTTCCTTTATTGAAGTTAGAAGTTCTATCCAGCCCAATAGCAAGTGAAAACAGCAGACTCAGCACGTATAAACCAGTGCTCTTTTATTTACAGTGACAAAGTGCTCCGCTTAGCATCTCCATTCCACAACTCCACACCTATACAAATACTGTACAGAATATATACACATCTGGCTCTGTCCAGCAGCCAATCACCAGTAAGCAGCCAATCACCAGGACTTAACCTGCACAGACCAGTTCGACCCAGATTTACTGCCAAGTCACTGAGCAGTCATGTGATGCCAGCTGTCACCTGGCTGTCACATAGATTACAGCAATCTACTTGCTATGAGTAGTCTGAACCGCCCAGGACACCAACTGTGGCTCCAGGTAAGTCCGGAACCGGTTGTTTAGGAATGCACTGTAATTGAAGAAGATAAAGAAGAGTTGGTTTTTATATGCCGACTTTCTCTACCACTTAAGGGAGACTCAAACTGGCTTACAATCACCTTCCCTTTCTCTCCCCACAGCAGGTCACCCAGCTGACTTCAGGTGTAAGAATGGGGAAACAAATCCAGTTCACCAGATAAACCTCCACCGCTCATGTGGAGGAGTGGGGAATCAAACCCGGTTCTCCAGATCAGAGTCCACCACTCCAAATCACCATTCTTAACCACTACACCATGCTGGCTCTCCCTGGCCCTCTTCTACCAAAAAAAAAAATGAAGTTTATATTAGATGCTTCTCTGTAAAGCAGTATTTGCATCATCAATCCAGTTATGGTGGAGACCTGATCCCAGTTATTCTCTAGACTCTTAGGTTATCATTCATGTGGCCTTGACACATGTTCAGAACTGTATTCCAGCAATAGGTATGGAAAGATTATATGAAAATGGATACTAATGAACTGGAGTAGGCATGCTGCAGTTTTCACTGTGAACACAATTGAGTGTTGAATTTACCATATACGAAGCTGTTTAGCTTGGAAAGAAGATGGCTGAGGGGAGACATGACAGAGGTCTATAAAATTATGCATGGTTTGGAGAGAGTGGACAGGGAGAAGTTTTTCTCCCTCTCCCATAATGCTAGAACACGGGGTCATCTGCTAAAGCTGGAGGGTGAGAGATTCAAAACAGATAAAAGGAAGTATTTTTTCACACAAGGCATACCGTATATACTCGCGTATAAGCCGAGTTTTTCAGCCCCAAAAATGGGATGAAAAAGCCGGCCTCGGCTTATACGCGGGTCAATACGGGGGGAGGGAGGGAGGAGGGAGGGGGGAAACTTACCGCCGCCGCCGCCGGGCCCGTGCCGCTTCCTGCCGCCGGGAGCGGCCTGGGGCAGCCTCCTGCAGCCGCAGGATGGCTGCCCCAGCCCCCCGGCCCCCGCCGCCATTTTTCCCGGGTGGGAGGGGCCTTGGGCAGCCTCCTGCAGCCGCAGGATGGCTGCCCCGGCCCTTCCCCCCCCGCCATTTTTCCCGGGTGGGAGGGGTTTTGGGCAGCCTCCTGCAGCCGCAGGAAGGCTGCCCTGGCCCCCCGGCCCCCGCCGCCATTTTTCCCGGGTGGGAGGGGCCTTGGGCAGCCTCCTGCAGCCGCAGGATGGCTGCCCCGGCCCTTCCCCCCCGCCATTTTTCCCGGGCAGGAGGGGTTTTGGGCAGCCTCCTGCAGCCGCAGGAAGGCTGCCCCGGCCCCCGCCGCCATTTTTCCCGGGCGGGAGGGGCCTTGGGCAGCCTCCTGCAGCCGCAGGAAGGCTGCTCCGGGTCCCCCTGGGCCTCGCCGCCGCTTCCTTCCGCCGGGAGCAGCCTGGGGCAGCCTCCTGCAGCCGCAGTTTAGTCCCTGCTCATTCCAGGTAATGCGGGTTCATTTGATCCTGGGTGGAACAGGACTGGAACTGGGCTAAGTGCCCATGTGTTTTAGACCATAGATACATACATACATAAATGGCTTCCTTATGACAACCAGCAAAATCAGCAGCACCATGTCCCCTTCTCCTCCTCTGTACTGCCTAGTAAGGCAAAGTTGATCACACTGTGGCTTTCTCCATCATTACATATGGCATCCAGTTAAGAAAACATCAGCAACTTGACAATGTCAGATGATGCATTTGCCTGACTAAACAGTACAGTAGAGAGATCGGAGTGGAAAAATAGATGGGAGAAAGCACTAATGCTAGTCCACAGAGCCCAGGCTGTACATTACTTTAAAAAAATCAGAACACTGCTTTGGGCCAGTGCAAATGAGAAAAAGTTGTTATAATGCTCTCCTTGTGGCCACTTTAGTAAAAACATTGGCCACAGAATTCTGTCCAGCTGTAACTTCTGAAGGTCATATTTCAGGGATCCAGAGCTGGCTCACTTGACAAGTGAGAAGACACAGCCAATGCCTCTGGTATGGTGGAAGCATGCAGAGCCACCCTGGCATCATTAGCTCCCAGTATGAGGGCAAGTTACTGCAGGACCCTTAAAAAATGCCAAGAACGTAGGTATGAGTAGAACTGAAGAACATGTGGAATGTCCCAGTGGAGCATCTAATGCAGTTTATGGCAAGCCTGAATGCACAAGTCTAGCAACAAGGAACTTGAGGAAGGAAGGATATCTAATGGCACTGGCATTTCATGCCATTGCCAAGTGTGGACAGAAGGATCGCTGTAGTGTTCCAAGGATATTAGATGGTGGGCTAGCAGGGCAGGATCTCAGGGGTGCCATTATGTCATATGTCAAATCTGTACCCAGATAATAGCCTTAAGTGGATGTGCAATTCCCCTGACAAGGCATGCATATTTAGCATAGCTTCATTCATGATCTTCTACAGAACTCTTAGGACCAGTGAGCTATGAGTTCTTAGTCTAGATGGGACTATTCAAGGGTAACATTAGAAATGGAGGTTTATACGAGACAGGAAATAGTTATCCAGCTGCACATCATTGGACCGTTATGCTATTATGCTGTCTGGCATATAACAAGATGGCTAAGTGGGAGATATTTTACCTCAGGCAACAAAATAAGATGAGTCAGCCCTGGGGTAAATGATGGCCCAATGTTTCATAGTTTGCACAGATGAGCAATTACCATCACTTGAAAACCTGTAACTGAAATTTCAGCTTTAAAATCATTCACTGTGGAACACTTAATTGATGCATATTTATTTTATTTTGAATAATTACATTGGTACAGGGAGCTTATTTTACCTGCATTAAAAGTTTCAACAGCACAAATCCTAAAGGACAGTATAGCAGGAAAATGTTACATCACCTTCAAGGTGTATTGGATTATAAAGCACTGCTGCAAAATGATTATCCTTGGAAAGACTACATTAGCAAACTAACTTCTAAACACACATCCATACAAACACACACACACACACACACACACACACACACAGAGAGAGAGAGAGAGAGAGAGAGAGAGAGAGAGAGAGAGAGAGAGAGAGAGAGAGAGATTTGAATCCCAATATGTACTTTTCTAACATCTTCAGATTGCCAGGAAAAAAAATCATACTGTGCACAACTGCAAAGCCTTCAGAAAAAAATAGATATACACTGTTTTTTGAAATCTAAAATAGCTGTCTTTTAAAAAAAAATCCTGTGAAAATAAATAGGGTGTTTTAAAAGAAGAAAACTCAATGAGGAGTACTAGTGCAAGTCATATCTTCCTTTCTCATATTTACATTCAGAATTTTAATGGCACTTGACTCTGAACTCATTCCAGTAAAGCGGAAAATTAATATTTTAATATGTCTACCTCTCCAGCAACTAGAAAGAAGTAAAGTGGAATAAATAGTAGAGAAAAAATGTTTTCCTATTTAATGCATATATATTAAATATGAATATGTATAATACCCTACCACCTGACATCTGCCTGAGGCTTCCTGTTTATTATATAGTTAAATCACGGCAGGAGACCCTGCAACAATTATTTTTTAACTATACACAAAAGACAACTGATGATTCGATTTTCCCATAAATATTTCCACAGTGTCAATCTGAGTTTTTTCCCCAATGTGCTTAATAAGTCATTACACAAAAGAAGCTTATGGAACAATATTGCTTTTCTAAATGAAGCCTGAAAAAATACTGCAGGTGGACAGATATTAAAGAAGAACTTGACATCTAGTCCACATCTTCAGCCCATGACTGTGCCTGACTGCGGTTCTTCCTGAGATCCATATTGCACACACAATTGATCCCCGTGGCTTGAGGTTTAACAGGATTTTTATTAAAGGAATAATACAAGCAATAAAAGCTAGTTTTACAACAAGCAGAATGGGGTAGGTGGAGCGATTTTCAACTGAATACGTGTTTTTACAGGCATGCCACCAGTAGTGAGGAGTATTGCTGGCCCTCAGAAAAGTTAATTAGGCAGTCAAGAGCTGCCATGGCTGTGGCCTTTTATTTTTCAATTTGGTTTGAATTGACAGGGGTTTCAAGAACTGTGAAAGAGACAATGAAAGTGTTGGCTAATGTTAGGGATGGAGTTGCCAGGAACCAGGTGAACTTTGCCCCCTGCCTATAGCTCTGCCAAAATACCTCAGAGTTAATTTGAAACAACTTTGCTATTTCAGTACTGAGCATCTCTTGAAAAATACAAAATGGGGGGGGGGTTAGTCCCATTAATTCTGCAGGTAGTGTTTGAAGTGCTAATGGAAATCCAAACCACCATGTGAGAGTCCAACCCATGACCCTTCGAGCTGGTGAAAAGCAAATATGGGCTCCTGAACTACTTGCAGCAGAAATTGTTTGTGGCTTTTGAAAAAAAGTGTAAAAAAACTCTGTCCTCTCTAAAATCTAGAGATTAAACATTTCTTCTTGTTTCATCCAGCTATACTAATTATCCCACATGACAAGCTGTCAGCATATCATTTCAATATTCCCAAGGAAATTTCCCAAATGATACCCTGAATTCCCCCAGCTCAGCCTCCTGTTTCTCTGAGCACCATCCAACTAGCAGCCATCATGCTGTGCTGGTTGATTTCACTATTTTTGGCAAGGGTTCGGCTGAGAGGGGCAGGATGAGAGGCAGTACCATCACTGCCATGACCTTTTCCTTCTATCCATTGATGAAAATGCTTCATCACATATGAGTATGAAGTATAAATGATGCAGATTTATTTGAGTCCACATTGTGCCCACAGCTGATCAGTAGCAGCTCTCCAGCATCTCAGACAGAAATGATCTTTTTTTAATATAAATTTTATTGATTTTTTAAAACTATAAATTCTTCATAATTTTAACAACAATGTAGAAATAATGTCAAAATCACAATTACATCAATTGTTGTCTTAATTTCCAATAAACATAAAAATAAAACGACTTCCCCATCACCTCCATCTACCTCTTAATAAAGTGTTGCTATCCTTCGTTAACATATTCTGATCCTAATATTAGTCTCATTCTAAAGTTTCATGTTATATAAAATTTTACATTCTGGATCAGAGTAAAAGGTAACCTTCCATTTTTCCCAGATCTTATACATTGTCACAATGATTCATCCAAGCCTCCCATTTTCCCTAATTTCTCCAACTCCACCAGTTCTAACATTTAAATGATTTAATCCCTTTATTCTGAAACATTTGTCCCTTTCCATTTGGCTGCCTAAGATAATCTTGCAGCCATGATAACATAAATTTAATCATGCTAAGTAACATCATCTCCAATATTTTAGGGATATTTTTCTGTTTAATCAATCTTATTTCATTGTAAATCATATCCCAAATCCATATCACAAGTCCACCCCTTATAAAAAAGAAAAAGAAAAAACCAATATCCTTACTGCATTCCAACATTTTCCTTGAAATGATAATCACATTAATATTGATAATTCCACTATACATTTATATCACATCGGTAGTCTATATAAGGAGGTCTTGTTTACATAATCCCTAAATGATGTCTAAATCTTAATTCCACTACACCGTAAATAGCCATGCCACCCATCCACACTGTCAAAGCCTTCCAATCCAGCAATCATATTTAAATCAATCCTTTAACCATGGTCTAATACTTCCTTCTGCAACTGAAATAAGTCAGTCAGGTATAGGAACAGGATCTCTTTATTCTCTCTCATTTCCTCAGGCAGGTTGCATAACCAAAAATAATTCTTTCTGGCCTTCATCTCCCTCATGGCTTCAATCTGTTTTCCTTGACCTGCTCTCTTCTTCCTTATATCCACACGTCCTTCCATAACTTTTTTAGATGAAAAGTCCATTTCTTGCATGTCTGTTCTCATTGTCACAAGCTGGTTACCTTCTTGGACTTCTGTCTTCTTCTTTGTATCCTTGTATTCTTCCATAACTTTTTTGACAGAAGAATCCATTACTTGCATGTCTGTATTGGTAGCCATCATTTGAACCTTCATATCTTTTATGTCTTCTGTAACCAGAACCAACTTCTGATTACATATCTGTGATGATTGGTCAAGAGTCGTCATCATTAAAATCAGTTGAGCCATCTGTGTTGATATCTGTTTTAATTGTTTAATTGTCGCCTCAGAATGTTTAGCAAGCATGTCCTGCACTTTTTTTTCCATGGTTAAATTCTGTAAAGTTTCCTTTAATTTCGTAAAGGCAGGGCTATGAATTAAGCCAGATCAGGGAGAGGTTCCAGACATTTACATAAGTAACTTAGTTAAGAAATTGGTGGTCGTCTAGCAGGAGTCCATTGCATGTAGTTAATAAAGAATATTTCATTGACCAGCTTAGTATCTTTTTCGGGTTGAAGAAATAAGTATTTAGGCTTAAAATAACTTTTTAAAGTTGAAAATACCAACGAGTTTTACCAGATGCTCTAGATCGGCAGAACCAGGAAGTATTCCAGGAATTACCTCATTGCGGACCTTCCATCGTCTCTTCTCTATGGTTGTTACCTTCAGGAATGGTTTTAGTGTAACACGAGTGAGACGAATTTCCGGTCCTACGACCTGCTTCCTGTTGATTTGCTTGCAGAACAATAGAGAGGGATATATGAAGCACAGAGTCTTCCGGTCCAGAATATCCTCTTTGTTGTAAAACGTGGCTGGAGGACTCGGACAAATTCTCAAAGGTTTCTCCCTCCCCTTCCTTTAAGGACGCGTCGGATTGGCAGATCTTAAGTCAATCATTCAAGCTCGTTGTTTTAGTTTAAGCTGATCAGTTTGATAAGGCTCCTGCTGCTTTGTCTGATGGATCTCATGCAGCAAAACCATCCAGTTCAATTAAGGGAGGAACACGGTTACCAGGAATATTTTCTTCTACCCCCTGTTATTCGATAACGCCAGTGAAGAATGAAAGATTCTTATCTACTCACTTGGGCATCTGGAGGTGAGGTTCTAATCTTAATGTAGTCCTTATGATGTTTATAAGGTGCTGGAGGGTAGAGTCTAATGCCGAAGTTGCGCTCTGGCGATTTCAATCCCTTCGATTCAACGTCTGAATCTCCAGGGGACTTAATGAAGCTCCCTCGGAGTATTCAGGAGATCAAACCGCATAAATGGCTGCAGGGAATTCCTGCTTCCCAGCCCACTTGCAAGGGCTGGATTGGGGTGCGGTAAATCACCCCAAATTACACGCAAACTTGGATTCCTCCCAGGAGCCCCTGGGAGGACGTGGCACTCAGCCCAGCGTCAGCACCGGAAGTCTCAGACAGAAATGATCTTCAGCCCTGTTACCTGAGATACAATGTACTGATCCTGAAATTTACCATTGACCTATCTTAATATATTGATCTAAACATAAATTCAATCAGTCATTCAAAATGTCAGCCCCTGCAAGCAGAAGTGACTACAGAATCAAATAATGAATTTCCATGTGTGGATATGCCACCACAGATAAAATGGCAGAGTATTTATTTTCTTCTTAAATTAATTTTTTTCAAGAAGTGTAAATTCATAACAAAGAAAACAACATATGAACATCCAAATTGAATGTTGAACTCATTAAGACCTTTTTATTTGAGTTCTTCGCCCAGAGTTGGATGTTGGTGGGGAACAGATTTGTCCTACTTCCTCACAGTATTCATGCACCTCTCAGGTTTTCTTCAGATTTTCTCTGATCTTTTCCAAACTTGTGTTGCTGCAAAGTTTTGGGAAAGATAGTGGAAAAGCCTGGATTGCTGCCATGTGGGTGGGACAGTTTGTATTTTTTGGCTCCACCCACATGGCAGCCATTTTAATTGCCCCTGTCCTTTTAGTGGCCATTTCCCCTCCAGCAGGCATCGTTAGGTTTGCCAAGTCCCTCTTCACCACTGGCAGGAGGTTTTTGGGGTGGAGCTAAAAAGGCCGGGGTTTGAGGAGGGGAAGGGCTTCAATGCCATAGAGTGCAATTGCCAAAGTGGCCATTTTCTCCAGGTGAACTGATCTCTATTGGCTGGAGATCAATTGTGCAGGAGATCTCCAGCTACTATGTAGAGGTTACTCAAATGTAGACAGCCACTATGGCAAAAAATAAAACATACACAATGAAACAGTGTCTAAAGTAAAGTATATTGGCAACCCTAGGCATTGTTGAGATTATTTTTTCTGGTAAGTGACATATTGCTGAACTGATAGATACTGTAAGTAACATATTGATATATCAATTCCAGTACGTGATGCATCAATATGCTGATTGATTGTTTTATTGCTATGTAAATTATAGCGGGGAAAACAAAAAAGCCCCTTGGTGGGGCAGGGGGAATGGCCCCTGTGGGCATTGGAGTGGGGAAAATGCAGGGAAATCTATCACCTGAAAGCCCCATTGCCACTGCCTTGCATTGGCAGCCCCAGCAACAATGGCGCTTCCAAAAGAAAGTATTGCCATGTGGATCAGCCTGAAGTAAAAAATGGTTGTCAAAGCTTAGAAAACTCAGTATGTTTTTCTTGTCTTTTAAAATGTATACATTCAATTAATTTGGCCACTTTATCATTTTTACAAGTCTTATTTATACCTGTTTAAGCATTGGGAGATCATATTAATGCCTTTTATTTGGTATCAAGTGCTGCAATTAATAAGAGTCCTGAGAATATGACCCTTTCATAGTATTTTGTCCATCCAGAATAATAATATATTGAATGGATTAACTTGTAAAATATGGTTTAATATTTGATTAATCTTTAAAATTTCTTCTAGAATGTTCAATTTTTTAAACACTCTTATCAAACATGTAGAAAGTCAGCCTTGATCTGCGAACACCTGCAAAATATATCAATTCTGCTCTGATATGTTTACTCAAATCTCAGCAATGTAGCAACATATGATTCTCTCTTAAATCTATATAAGAAAAAGCTATACCTCTGGAATTTTTAAAAAAGCTAATTGCAGCTTGGATCCGCCAGAATATTTCTATGGCAGGAGCATGGTTTTCTCAGCTCCACTTTCTACTGCAACTTAGGAGCACCCACTCGAACCTTTGAAATCTCAAACAATGCCAAACTTTTAAGAGGGACAGCAATATACCGTATTT